>NC_056509.1:1918902-1922839 GCF_014905685.2 Nematolebias whitei
CATCTTTTCTTACAGTGTTGTGTCATTGTGCCATGATGAAGATGAAGTTGTGGACCATCTTTTCTTCCAGTGTTGTGTCATTGTGCCATGATGAAGATGAAGTTGTGGACCATCTTTTCTTCCAGTGTTGTGTCACACGAGACTTCTGGAGCAGAATGTGGGCTTGGCTCCAGGACCAAGGACTTGAACCGCCAGCTTTGAGTCCAACAATAATCAAACTTGGTATATATTTTCAAAACTCCAAAACAGAATTTTTAATCAATAATTTAGTTTTATCGGGAAAGTTTTTTGTTCATAAATGCAGATTTTTTAAAGTTAACCCAAATTTAAGTCATTGGAAAAACTTCCTCATTTGTTTTCGTGAGTCTTTAAATTTAGTTAAAAGTAAATCTGCCCAACAACTTTGTAGTTTGATTAACAACTTTGATTTGGCTTAAACCTCGGTGTTTGTTTCACTTTCATTCTTTGTTTATTTTGTTTTGTTGTTTGTTTGTTTGTTTGTTTGTTTTTGCTTTGAGTGCATGCAATTCAACCTGTGAAAACTGATGTTTTGTGCTGATGTTGTTGCCTTGTTTTGTTTGTAAACTGATGTTTCAAATAAAGGTTAAAAAAAAACATACATTTGTATATATTTTTGTGTACATTTATTTTTTAAGCTATTTGACGAACTTTTATTTTTTATTATTCAATATTTTACTAACACAATAGTCAAATAGCAACCTGTTTTTTGTGTGAATTGCGATGTCAGTCAAATGTTCAATTTTGGAATAAAGGGGTGGAAATTAAAACTTTTTTTTTTTTCCCCGATTCATCGATTAATCGAAAAAATAATCGGCCGATGAATCGATTATTGAAATAATCGTTAGTTGCAGCCTTTATTTATTCCAAGAATATACAGTAGTCCCTCGCTACTTCATGGTTTGAATTTCAATGACTCGCTCTTTCGTGGTTTTTCAAAATGAGATTGAATATGAGGAAAAAAAAGAATTGTACAGGACACGATTGTCAACTTTAATATTACTCTGCCTTCGACACAATCTGTCATTCTATCCTCCTCAACAGACTAACCTCCATTGGCATCTCAGGACTCCGTTAGACTGGTTCAAATTATATCTCTCTGACCGCACTCAATTCATTCAGCTCAAATCCTTTCGTTCCCAGTCTTCCCTCGTCTCCACGGGTGTCCCCCAAGGCTCTGTCCTCGGACCCCTCCTCTTCATCATTTACCTCCTTCCTCTAGGTCACATCTTCTGTAAATTTGGTGTCCATTTTCACTGTTATGCTGATGACACACAGCTCTACCTATCAACAAAACCAAACTCCACCCACCCACCCTCCATCCTCACCGACTGTCTCAATGAGCTAAATCACTGGTTTTCTAACAACTTCCTACAATTAAACAGTAACAAAACAGAAATCATTCTTGTCGGTACCAAAAACTCTCTTTCAAAATCAGAAAATCTTCTCATCCCCCTTAACAACTCCCTGTTATCCCCCTCGCCTCAGGTCAAGAGTCTTGGTGTCATCCTCGACACCACTCTCTCCTTCACTTCACACATCAACATATCACTCGGTCTGCCTATTTCCATCTCCGAAATATCAACCGTCTCCGCCCTTCTCTCACACCCCGCTCCACAGCCATCCTTGTTCACAGTCTTGTGACTTCTCGGATTGACTACTGCAACTCCCTTCTTTATGGCCTCCCCAACAAATCTCTCCAGAAGCTACAATTGGTCCAGAACTCAGCTGCCCGTGTCATAACTCAAACCTCCTCCTATAACCACATCACTCCAGTCCTGCAGCAGCTCCACTGGCTCCCAGTTAAATCACGCATCGTCTTCAAAATTCTTCTTCTCACTTTCAAAGCTATCCACAACCTTGCCCCTCCGTACCTATCTGACCTCCTACACATCTCCATCCCCTCTCGCTCTCTCAGATCCTCCTCTTCACTACACCTCCATGTACCCTCTGCCCGCCTCTCCACCGTGCAGAGCAGGACCTTCACCTGCTCTGCCCCTCATCTCTGGAACTCTCTACCCCCTGACTTAAGAAACACCACCTCTCTTTCTCTATTCAAGACTGCTCTGAAAACACATCTCTTTAGACTCGCTTATCCTTAACTTTGCTCTATGTATTTTATATTCTTTATGCATTTTATATTCTGTATGTATTTTATATTCTTTATGTATTTTATACTTCAACTTATTCCTGTTGATCTTTGCACTGTGCTTGTTGTTTGTTTTAACACAATATTTCTGATATGTTTCTTACTGTAAAGTGTCCTTGGGTGTCCTGAAAGGCGCTTTTTCAATAAAATGATTATTATTATATTACTTGAATGACTGGGACAGTATGGGATACTGTACAGTAAAAAGTTAACACAAAAGTAAAATACTTCAGACAGGTGCTACCAACTTTTGTAGTTTTCTCTGAATAAGCCTACATTATATTGCCACTCCAGATCCAAGTAGTTTCTTGATTAATAAAATGTATTTATGTCTTCCAGCATCCTGTGGACGCATGCTGATGACGTCACTCAAAGCAGTCTATTGTTTTGCCACTGGGGGGATTAGAGTTTAGGTATGAGCTGAAAAAACATTCACATTAAAATGGTTTCTTTGTCTTAGCTCAGTAAAATGTGTGTGCCCTGTTCCGTGTTTCTGCAGATAAGACCAAGAGTTTGTGTTAAACGGTTCTTAATGTAATTCATGGTTTTACAGCACAAAGGAGGCCCTGCGCGCGAGCCACAGGTTGCTGCAGACACAAACGCAAAGCAGAGCCTCCACCTCCACCTCCACCCGTGATGGAGCAGCGGGGGGTGAAAACAAAGCCCCAGCACAGGACCCCCACCCGGACCGTGGCTTCGTGCTCTAACGTGCACACATGCAGCTGACCGACCTGCGGGCGTTGCTCCGAATATCCGCACCACCGGCACGTCCTTCACGCCGCTGCCCCGGAACTCGGAGTAGCACGCGTCCAGGCCTGGGACGGGACCGGCCAGGTAGTAGTCCGCGGTCACGATCCTCAGCGCGAACATGGTGGCTGCCGCGTCCGCCACAGAGGAGCCTCGGTGCCCGGTCCACATGACGCGGAGCTGTCCCGTTTCTTCCGGACGGAGAGGCGCAGCCGAGCCGGGCTACAGAAGCCGAACCTGCCCAGCTGCTGGCTCCATGTTGTCACTGCGACCCCGGCCCGGGTCTGAACTCGGTCGTTTGGGCCCAGAACAGGTTTCCGGTCAGTCACGTTTTCTTTTCTAGTCACGACTCAGAACCGCTCCGGCCAGTCGCGTGTTGTCAGAGCGTCCTTCGCTTGGACTCCGTCCTCTTCCAGACCAGGCTACACTGCACCTTCTCCACCTTCTCTCCACCTTCTCTCCACCTTCTCCTTCTTCTTTGAGGTTTATTGACAAACAACAAAACTGGTGCATCACCGCCCCCGACCGGTGAGGAGTGTGCACCAAAATGTCACTCAAGGATTAAATCCTCTTAAATAACTGTGTTAATTTAAGATAATGAAAGATTATCTGATACATTTTACTATCCGAGTTATTTCTGAATAAATCAATTAAATCTCTTTAATTTTATTTACATTTTGAATCAGCTGTGGTCTTTCTTCCTCATACGTTTTGCAGTGTAACATTACATGTTGTCTCATCTGCTCCACAGTACTCACATTTACCAGTGCAGTGTTTCCTAAAATAAAAAGAGCTGTTTAATCCAGTACGCCCAAATCTGAGACGAGACATGTCTCTTCTCTCCTCGTCCTCCCTGGACTTCTCATGTCTCCAGTTTTCTTCTGGATTTTATAGAACCAGCGTCTTTTCTTTTTTTCGTCCCATAGCTTTTGCCATTTATCCTTCATTTTCTGTTTATTAAAAGTTTTATTTCTGATTTACTAAAATTAACTACTAAATTCACTGATTTATTTCTAGTGGCTT
>NC_056509.1:1922939-1944211 GCF_014905685.2 Nematolebias whitei
TAGTGATGATGTTGGGGTAGATCTCATTGCGCCTGTACACAGTCTCAATGCTTGATATTGAATACGGTCTAATTTTTGTAAAGTTGTATCTGCTGCTGAATTATAAACAATGCTTCCATAGTCTAGTACTGATCGAATTAATCCTGTGTATATAGCCTTAAGTGCTTTCCTATCTGCCCCCCAGTCACTTCCAGTTAAACACCTCATGATATTTAACACCTTCTTGCATTTATCTAAAACTTTCTGTACGTGTATATTCCATGTAATCCTCTCATCAAACCAGACCCCAAGAAATTTAAACTGCTTCACTTTTTCTAGTTCTTGGTTATATAACTTTAGTTTAATATCAGCTCCAATTTTTTTCCTTGTAAACAACATTGTCTTAGTCTTTTCTACTGTATGTATTTGTATGACCATTTTTCAACTTTAGAAATAGCTTCTTGCATTTTTCTAGTAATAAACTCTAAGGTCCTTCCCCTCTTCCACATTGCTCCATCATCAGCAAAAAGAGAAAAACCCATCCCAGTATCTACAGTTTGAAACACATCGTTTATCATTATTGTAAACAATAAAGGACTTATTATACACCCTTGTGGAGTTCCGTTTTCAGCAATGTGTTTTTCAGAATAATGGTTTCCTATCCTTACTTGTATTTGTCTCCTGGTAAGAAAATCTTTTATCCATCTGTACATCCGTCCTGTAATGCCTATATTTCTAATTTTAATTAATAAACCTTTTTTCCACATCATGTCATACACTTTTTCAATATTTGATTTCATATTCCAAACTTAAAACTAAATCCATGGTGTTTCTACCTCTCCTAAAACCACTTTGATATTGTGATATATATCCATTTGATTGTATATAGTAAATCAACCTGTCATTAATCATTTTCTCCATTATTTTGCATATATTGGACGTTAATGCAATCGGTCTGTAATGTTCTGGGTTTGTGTCATCTTTGCCTGGCTTGTGTACTGGTATTATCACTGCTTCTTTCCATCCCTGTGGTAATTTTCCATTCTCCCAAACTTTATTATAAAGATCCAATAAAATGTCTTTAGAGGATTCACCAAGATGTTTCACCATTAAATAACAAATCTGATCTTTCCCAGGTGTTGTTAGCTTAAATTTCTGTAGGGCTCAATTTAGTTCTGATTTTGTAAAAGGAACATTTAATAGATCATTTCCATCCTCTACATGCTCCAAGATCTCTCTATTCTCTATCATTGTCATTTCTCTTCCCCTTTTCCCTTCCAAAGTAATATTATCTGAACTATGTATTTTAGTAAAGGTTTTAGCCATCAGATCTGCCTTTTCTTCATCTTTTACTGCTGTAATTTGACTTAATACTGGATAACCATATTCTCTTTTAATCCCATTCATTCTTCTTATCATTGTCCATACTTTATTAATCCCAGTTTCTCTTCCTACTGAATTACAGAAATGCCTCCAATAATCCCTTTTTGCACTTTTAATAGTTCTTCTCACAATGGCTTGACATCTCTCATATTCAATAAGATTTTGGGAGCTGTGATTCCTTTTTAACATTTTAAAAGCTTTATTTCAACTTTTGATTACTTTATCACACTCCTTTGTCCACCATGGAACAATCTTCTTACAGCCCTCACCTCCTTTCTTCTTTATAGATTTGTCAGCAGCCTGTATGATAGCATGACAAACAGAGAAATTTAGCTGATCAACTTCCATATTTACATTCATTTTTCCCAGTTCCTGATCACTTATACGTCTAAATGTTTCCCAATCAGCACTACCTAAACACCATTTCTGCAAACCACCTGTCTTATATTTTTCAATATCCAATTTTATTTCTGTTATTATGGGATAGTGGTCGCTTCCTATTGTTGTATCTTTAACTATCTGACATGAACTAATTCCTGCTATTGAATTTGATGTTATTGTGAGGTCAACTGCCGATTCCATACCTGTTCTCATATCAACTCTTGTTCCCTTACCAACTTTTGACTTTGTTATTAGAGGATATACTGGTGTACACAGAGATAGAAGTGAAACCCAGGGAGGGGGATGTGTAACATCTGTAAAAACAGGAATGCACTTTAGATTGTTAGAAAAAAGACCTTGAGTTGAGAGTTTAATAAAATGTTGTTTTTCTGACTATTTAACCTGTGATATAAAGAGTTTTTGGTGCATGTTGTTGTGAGTCACCCGAGAGGCCTGAGGAGGAGGCTTGGCCCGCCTCCTCCCGCACGCTATCTCGAGGTTCTCACGCTATCTCGAGGGTTTTCACAGACTTTAAGTCCAGGTGGGCATGTTTTGTTTACTGGGAGATGTTCCCACATAATGCAGAGTATTAAAGTTTAACACTCAGAATAAGAGTTGGAGTCTGCTGTGGATCCTGATCCGATGCCCAGCCAATTGATGTTACCTTTCTACTCGGACTGAAACGGCTCCCCAGTCAGTGTCACGGTGAGGAGCTTTTACATCAATGTTTGATTTGTACTGAATGTACTTGTGCTTTGCTTCGCTGTATCTGTGGCGGTTTAATAAATGGCACTTATTATTCTAGCAGAAACCGCCTGTGAGTGTTTATTCATTGTTCTGATCATTTCCCCGAACCTGTACTTTGTTTAAGATAATTTCATAAAACATTTTCTGGCATCACGAACAAGATATCGGAGGGGAGACTGAGCAATGTTTAAAACGAAAAAGGAAAAAGAGATTAGGAAAAAGTTGTACCGGGATGGGAAGAAGCCCCATTCCAGTTGTTAGCGTTGTGTTTGAGAGGTGGAGGGAGGCACCCCGAGCCTTGGAACGATTCTCTGAAAGCAGATAGTCCGGGTGATGTTTTGACCGCTTTGCAGGCAATAGACAGGGCTACAGTGTCGCATGTGAGGTCAGAAAGAAAGCACCAGTGAGTGTGTGCGACTGCTTGGGAAATACTGCATGAGGAGAATCAGGTAAAATAACACAAGCATTGAATCAGAAGCAGGCGCTCGAGGAGGCGCGAGCTGAACAGAATGACTGATGTGGCTTTTGTTGCTCATTTGGGAACTGGATGGGATCCATCGAGTTGGGACGGTAACATCTGGGGAGACGAGGAGGTTGCTTACTTGTCTAAAATATATAAACAACAGACTGCACAACTCACAGATGCTTGGGCAGCTAGGCTGTTGGATAAAGGTGGAGGTCAGGTAGGAGTGATTTCAGCGTATCGACGGGGAGTCAGAGCTTTGCAAGACTCGAGACCTTTGTTTGAAGTTTATGCAGAGATAGTCCGACAGATGTTTCCTAGAGCATCGGATTGGCCTGATTTACAGGGGCATTGGGTGACCTTAGGGGGATGCGAGCAAAGATTGGTTCGACTGTGTCTAAGGAATGCGCGGGCTGTGCGTTTGGTAGTAGATTATCAAGTGCATGTTGTTTCAATGACTGATGTTCGAAGCAGAGTGTTGAAACTGGGTGCACTCGGAGATTGGAACACAGACAGAAACACAGAGCTGAAAACCGTGAAAAAACATTTAGTCAACCCATGGGTCGTGGGCCGAGAAGGGACGGCCAGAATAACATGCAGGGACCTACTCGTTCTGCTTTCTGGAGGGCATTAATACAGGCAGGAGTGCCTCTAGCTGAGATGGATGGTGTGTCAACAGAAGAGCCGAGGGCTAGATGCATTATTTGGATTAAAAGGGCCAAAAGTAGAAGGTACAGATGTTGACATCAACCTTCTGAAAGCAGATATTGTCAACATTGAACATCAAAGGTCCAAAATTAGAGAGCCCAGATTTTGACGTTAAATTAAAAGGCCCCAAACTTGAAGGTGATATTGATGTTAAAATGCCAAAGGTCAAAGGAGAAATTAAAACACCTGATGTTGACATTAAAGGCCCAGACATTGACATTGAGGGCCACAAAGGATGAATTAAAATGCCTAAAGCCAAGATGGTTGAAGGGAAAAGGGTGGATTTGAAATGTCTAAAATAAAAATGTCATCAGAGCACTTAAAGGGGATGTGTTAAGCTGGCTGCTTTGAAGGAAGTGCATCATAAGTTGTTTCATATTTAAAGTAAAAGTTCATCTCTTTTCAAGAGGGGTTCTGTGGAAAAAGTTATGAACAAGTAACATCTTACCTGTTGCACATAGGCTTTAGAACAGCCTCAGTTTGGAGAAACTGATGAGCTAAATATTCTGAGTGGGGCCAAGACCAGAAGGAGGATTTCTTTTTTAATAAATAAAAGTTAATTGCTGACACTTTTGCATGAAGTGGTTATGTATGAAGAATTGTCTGATTATTTGTAGAACAAAACGGATGACATAAAAACTGCAATACAGCAATATGAAGCATGTCAGCATTAGAAAAGAGGGTCACCACAGCATGTGCAGGGACAAATACACAGATGAAAGGGACCAGGTCAGATCTGGCAGATGGATTTCATTGGCCCTTTGCCATGTCACAGGGGTGTAGATATGTATGTACGGCTGTAGATACATATTCAGGTGTGTTGGTGACTCATCCTTGTAAATATGCAAATCAAGCATCCACATTAAAGTGTTTAAAAACGATAGAATCGTTTTATGGGGTCCCTCTGCAGATGCAGACAGATAATGGGACTCACTTCACAGGGAAACATGAAAGACTGGTCAACTGAAAAACATGTTGAATGGATTTATCACATTCCTTATCATCCACAAGCTGCTGGGCTGATTGAGAGAATGAATGAACTGTTAAAAGAAATGCTGAAAAAATTAAATGACAAACATGATTTGACTAACTGGAAAGTAAATTTGTTGCAGGCTGTGTTTCAATTGAATAACAGACCCATTGCACCAGGCACCACTCCTCTAAATCGAATGATCACTGTATACAATACTCCAGAAAAAGAACCAATCAGAATGTGGAAAATTGATGACATAGCAGAGCTGCCTGTCAGAGCAACTCCTGGATCTGCTGGACTAGATCTGAGGACTCTAGAGCCAGTGACATTGATTTCAGGTCAAATTCAAGTTGTAAAAATTGGTCTGGGTCTGCAATGTCCTAAAGGCAGGAGAAGAAAAATGGGTGAATGTACCTGTAAACAAATGTTACCCGAGAGAAAACTAATGATCTTTTCTTTATCTTTAAGCAGTTTTTCTTGTTTCTACAGCTTGATGTTTCCTTGGTCTTTGCTGACTGGACAATCGGGGCCGCCCAGGAGCCAACATGGGAGAAGCTGGTGGCAAGCGCCCGTCAGATGGGAGTGCAAACTGTTGGGGCATCAGGTTCCTTGTCGTGGGGCCATGGTGTTCCTGGTCAACCTCTCCTCAGACAAAGTAACCTCACATGTTTGAAACACAAAAAGCTGCCTGACAGGGCACAACTGACTGTCCTATGTACAAGTGTCGGGCACGCTACAACAGGAAAACCATCCCAGTGATACCTAAGGGATGTCAGATTAGAATTTATGTGGAAACCCCACTGTGTAACATGTATAAGAACGGTACATGTAAAACAGATGAAAAAAAAATGGAACAAAGTTTGACTTTACTGCCAATTAAACAAAGGAGAAGGAAACATGCTTCATTGATAGTTACCCAAATTGGAGTCTGGATGCCCTCAGTAGTCATGACTCAAGAAGAAACGGCCAAAATACTGCTAAAAGAAATAAACTGGCAGTTGAAGATGTGGGGTAACACTGAAGAAGTACTCCAAAACATAACCCAGGTGCTGAACTGGACCATGTGTACCCTGCAAACCATACATGCACAGTTGCAGAAGGAGCGTTTCCAAAGGGTGGTGACCACATCCAATCACCACGAGTGGAGGAAGCTGTGGAACATTTCTAGTACATATTGGGTAGTTATAAAACCTGAATTGACAAAGTGTACTGAATATGTGTGTGAAGGTTATTGGGTTCAGTATCTTGTAAGTGACATAACTAGAGTATGCAGGTATCATGTGTTACCTGTAATAACTGTACAAGAATATTGGTTTTTAAAAATACAAGGTGAATGGTTCGAGCCACAGACGAATCTCACCTATGATGTGCAACTATGCGGGACGGCTGATAAAGGAGTGTATGTATTCTGTAAACAGGTCATGTTAACTCATGTTTAACCAAAGACGAGGTATTGTGTGATTGGACTCATGAACCAGCTAGACACATGAAAAGTCATCCTCAATTACCTAAGGTGCCTTTCTCTGGATGTGTGTATAGTGTACATCTGTGGACTTGGAACAACCAGACTTATCAATTAACTAATTATAGTTCCACCACTCGACTAACAAAGGTACAATGGCAAACTTTGCACGTACCCTGGCGAGTCTCCCTAGACCATTTCAACTGCGCATTGAATGGGTCTACAGAGCTGAAACGAATGATTGAATCTCATAAGCCTAACGTGTCTGATCTAACAGTGTCCACCTGCATTGCTCAAGGAAAGGTTTTATATGTGGCTAAGCTAACAGAACAAGCGTTGGCTCACCATTGGTGGGATATATTCACAGGAATGTCATCTACGGCGCAACAATATGCAGTACTTCCTTTGCTTGTTTTGATATTATGTATTACCATATTAATATTATGTAATCTGGGCACTTGTTTCTATATTAGAAGAGTGAAAAGAAGAATAACTAGTTTGATTTATAACACTGCTTTATAATGAAAATAGCAATTGAAATCAGAGATCATTGGTTTGGCGGAGAATGAACAGTCATCGAAGTTAACTCCATGGTCCACCCTGACACGTTAATAATTGATTATTGGGTAAGTGGTGATAGAATTTACCGTCATTTTGAACGCAATGGCTCTCACCTTGATTTCTTACATTTAGTGATAGAAACTATGGAACAATGGACAAATGTTTTTGATCGACTGCCTTATGAAGTCAGGGGGGAAAATTTTCAAAATTAGTCAGAAAACCAAAGGGGGGAATGAATAAAGAATTCAATAAAATGTTGTTTTTCTGACTATTTAACCTGTGATATAAAGAGTTTTTGGTACACGTTGTTGTGAGTCACCCGAGAGGCCTGAGGAGGAGGCTTGGCCCGCCTCCTCCCGCACGCTATCTCGAGGTTCTCACGCTATCTCGAGGATTTTCACAGACTTTAAGTCCAGGTGGGCATGTTTTGTTTACTGGGAGATGTTCCCACGTAATGCAGAGAGTATTAAAGTGTAACACTCAGAATAAGAGTTGGAGTCTGCTGTGGATCCTGATCCGATGCCCAGACAATTGATGTTACCTTTCTACTCGGACTGAAACGGCTCCCCAGTCGGTGTCACGGTGAGGGGCTTTTACATCAATGTTTGATTTGTACTGAATGTACTTGTGCTTTGCTTCGCTGTATCTGTGGCAGTTTAATAAATGACACTTATTATTCTAGCAGAAACAGCCTGTGAGTGTTTATTCATTGCTCCGATCATTCCCCGAACCTGTACTTTGTTTTAAGATAATTTCATAAAACAGACCTCATTTAGAATAAATATATATTTGTTGAAGTTTGGAACAGGAAGGAAAGCATCAAAGTAATAAATTTTTACAATCCTTGCAAAAGACTTTCAAATGAATCAATGGAAGAACTTAATAGTTATTTAAATGGAAACATCTTTTGGTGCGGTGATTTTAATGCACATAACTCATTGTGGGGTACTAAGAATGATGGTAATGGAACAATTATTGAAGAATTAATGGAAAATAAAAATCTTGTCTGTTTAAACGATGGTTTGAGCCAAGTTTCCTGAATACATATTATGTCTGGTTTGTTGTTAAGATTTTTAATGAAGCCTTTAAATTCTTGTCCATTTGTGATTAAACTTGGAGCGTTCCACTGTAGAATAATCTGAGTGCCCCCTCTCCTGATGTCCCTGACTTCCCGTTTCCTCCCAGTTCTTTGTTAATATGCTCCCATGAAATGTCTTTTATACCAAAAAAGTCTCTGCTCCTTTAACTATTATTTCAGGGTGCATTCACACTAGCCCTGTTTAGTCCACTTTAATCGAACTCTAGCTCGTTTTCCTAGAAAGTCCGGTTCATTTAGGGAGGTGTGAACGCACCATCGAACTCTGTCACGGAACAAAAAGGCGAACTCTGGCCCGGGCTAAAACCTAGGTCTCGGTCCAGTAGAAGAGAACTCCAGCGTGGTTCGAGTACAGTGTGAATGTAAACAGACCGGGCCCCACTCCGCAGGACAAACAAACACGCATTTCTCTGACCTTATATGGAGTCGTCAGCTGCTTTGTGTGAAAAACAATATTCTCCATTGTCTTCTGTCTTATCTTCTGCTCATGCTAAGTCCATTTTTGAAAAATGACAAAATATAACTCCTAAAACTGCTAAAACTTGATGCCACTTTGTTTTTATTTACAAGAGAAGAAGACGTGTCTTCAGAGGTTTTTGTGTCGTTTCTTTCAGTAGTTCTTGGTGCAGCGTCCCCACAGGCGAGTGGGGGAACAGGTTGGTTCAACAGGTTGACTCGACTGCACAGTGCAGTGTGAATGCAAACGCACCAGCTCACATGTAACAAAAGGTCATGAATTTTGGTCCTGAACCGAACCGAGTCTACTGGACTATCTGGTGTGAAAACGACCTCAGTCAGGGTTTAGAGCTCATCATAGCACAGAAACAGCACTAGTAAAAGTAACTAATGATATTCTCATGGCCTCAGACAATGGCCTTGTGTCTATACTGGTCCTGTTAGACCTCAGTGCTGCATTTGATACAGTTGATCACAATATTTATCATACCATACCATTTTATTTATAGAGCACTTAAAACAGCAACAAGGCCAACCAAAGTGCTGTACAGACAAAACAACAGGTAACACACAAAGCAATATACAAAATGAAGTAAATCAGAATATAGACATAAAAACGATGCAGATAATAAATATGACGACAAACCAGTGTGGAGCATACAGGATCAAAACACAGATCATCTGGTGTTGAAAGCTTCTGAATAGTAGTGGGTTTTTAAACGGGACTTGAAAACCGAGAGGGAGGGGGCCTGTCTGACAAGCAGAGGCAACTCGTTCCAAAGTCTTGGTCCTGCTACAGAGAAGGCCCTGTCTCCTCTGCGCTTAAGACATTCCTGGAACTGTGAGGAGCAACTGGTCTGTTGACCTCAGGGAACGTGGTGGGACATACGGTTGTAGCAGATCATAGAGATGGGGGGCAGCGAAACTGTTCAGTGATTTGTAGACATACAGGAGTATTTTGAACAGGATTCGAAAGTGAACCGGTAACCAGTGTGGTGAGGCCAAAACTGGTGTAATGTGCTCTCTTTTGCCTGTACTGGTTAAAAATCAGGCTGCTGCATTCTGGACCAGTTGTAGTCGTGCTATGGAGGTCTGACTGATGCCAAACAGGAGCGAATTGCAGTAATCAAGCCTAGATGTAATGAATGCATGTATTACTGTCTCCAGGTTATTTTTGGACAATATGGGCTTCAGTTTAGACAGCCGCCTCTGTTGGAAGAAACATGATTTAACAATCATGTTTACGTGATTGTTAAGTTTCAGGGAAGAGTCCATTATCACACCCAGATTAGTGACTCTTTATTTTTCTGACAGGGTTAGAGCGGAAAGGTCGTTGCAGTGGTTTGTGATTGTGTCATTGGGAGGGAACAACATGACTTCAGACTTCTTTTCATTGAAACTTAAGAAGTTTAAAGCCATCCAGTCCCTGATGTCAGCCAGGCAGTCGAGCAGAGGTTGAATAGAGCATGTACCATTGTGGCTTAGGGGGAAGTAAATTTGACAGTCATCAGCATAGAAGTGGAAGGGCATGTTGTGTTTCCGGAAAATAGAACCAAGCGGCAGCAGGTATAAAGAGAATAGGAGGGGACCCAGGATGGACCCCTGCGGAACCCCCCATTTAAGCTCTGCCTCTGTGGAACTAAAATCCTTGATGGAGACACAAAAGGATCTGTCAGTGAGGTAAGATCTGAACCAATTGAGGGCTGATCCTGTGACGCCCACCCACTGCTCCAACCTAGTAATGAGGATCTCATGGTCGATGGTGTCAAAGGCGGCTGTGAGGTCCAACAGGACAAGCAGCACAGCATCACCTTTATCTGTGGATCTGAAGATGTCGTTAAAGACCTTCAGCAGGGCAGTTTCAGTGCTGTGGAGAGGTTTAAAGCTAGATTGGAATAGCTCTAAGATGGCGTGATCATCCAGGAAGCACTTCAACTGGGACTCTACTATTTTCTCCAGTACTTTAGAAACAAATGGGAGTTTGGAGACAGGCCAGAAGTTGGACACGACTGAGGGGTCAAGGTTTGGTTTTTTCAGGAGAGGCTGGACAGCAGCATGTTTAAAGGATTTTGGCACCACGCCAGTGGATAAAGTAGTGTTTACTATATCAAGAATGGACGGACCTAGAGTAGGAAAAACCTCCTTTAGTAGTCGAGGGGGGACCACATCAAAGGGGGAGCCAGAAGGTTTCAAGCTGCACATGACCTGCTCTAGAGAAGATAGAGTGATGGGTTCAAAATGGTCAAAAGGAGCTACAGATTGAGGTGGGATGGATGGGTCATGAGTTGGAGGGGAAATGAGAGCCCGGGTGGTCGCAATTTTTTCCAAAAAGAAATGTAAGAAGTTGTCGCACAGCTCAATCGAGGCTTCCAGAGGTGATGGTTCAGTGAGGTGGAGAACAGAGTTTAGGGTGGAGAAGAGGACACGTGGGTTGCGAAAGTTTGAGGTAATTATATCAGAAGGATTTGGATTTAGCAGCTTTCACTGCTTTCTGATAACGGCGCCAACTCTCTTTAAGTGCTGGGGTGACCGTGCCTTTTCTGCGGCCGCACCTCGACTCTGGAATAAGCTCCCACTTGATCTGCGTCAGATTACTGAACTTGGCCCTTTTAAATCGAAGCTTAAGACTTTTTTATTCCAACAAGCTTTTAGTACGTAAATATGTGGTGACATTTCTGGTTTTATTTGTGCTATTATGTTGTGTTTTCTTGCTTTCCTACATTGCTGCCTAACGGCCTTGGTGACGTCACTCAGCCAAGGTTCTGCGCTGAGTTTTGATTTTTTGGTTTTAACAGGAGCGACATGGTCCAGAGTCTTTAAGCAGACAGAGTTGAACTGGGATGTTAGTTCCTCAGTGGTGGTGAGAAACACCGGGGGCTGAATTATCATTTCAGAGTTATAAACATCTGTGAAACGTGCAGCAGTGAAGTGGTTAATGGTCCGGCTGTAACGTGCAGGAATGCACGACTTAGGAGTTAGATGGGGGAGGGTGAACTCAAACCGGACTGGCATGTGCTCTGAGAAAACATTATCACCAATAACAAGGTTATTAACAGTCATATCATGAGTTAAAACAAGGTCCAGTGTATGTCCACGCTCTTGGGTGGGACAATTTACATGCAGAGTTAGATTAAATAAGTCCAATAAATCTAAAAAGTCCTTAACCAAGGGCTTCTCAGGACAGCACACGTGCAAATTAAAGTCCCCAATAATGAAAACATGCTCATATTTTGGTGTGATTTCAGCCAAGAAATCAGAAAACTCATTTATGAAATCCTTAGATCGAGCTGGGCGGTAGACGAGTGCAAATAAAGTCTGAGGTGAATGGCCGAGTTCAAAGACGCTCAGCTCAAAGCTGGTATGGGAAACTGGTATGGGCAGTTGTTTACAGTCAAAAGTTGGTTTGAATATTGTTAATAATTACCACCACGCCGGCCTGATGGCCGCGGGGCGTTAAAATACAGACAAGTTCGGTGGCAATAATTCCGTCAAGGCGCTGGACTCACCCGGAGACATCCACATCTCTGTGATGCTGAAAAAGTCTAACTCGTGCTCCTGAAAGTAATCTGAGGATAAAAGTTTTGTTGGTAACAGATCTTGCGTTGACTAAACACACCCGGATACTGTCCGAAGTGGAGCTAGCAGTGATGGAGTTAGCGCACGCTAATGGCCACAGATTTTTATATATTTCAGATTCATTGCACACCAACTGAAATATTTCAGGTCTTTAATTGTTTTAATACTGATGATTATGGCATACAGCTCATGAAAACCCAAAATGCCTGTCTCAAAAAATTAGCATATCATGAAAAGGTTCTCTAAACAAGCTATTAATGCAGACATGTTCCTGTTTTTAGTTTTATACATTTGTCTTGGAATCTAGCTGTTTTTTTGTTTTGTTACCTTTTTCCTTTTAGCCATCCTATTTGTTAAAAAAAAAAAAAAAAAAAAAAAACTGTAGTATGAGTTTTTATAACTGCTTATTGTTGTTGCTGTTGTCCATTGTTGTCATCTTTCTTTGTTGAAATCAGGTCTCTCTTGTAAATGAGTCCTCGAGGCTCAATGGGATTTACCTGTCTAAATAAAGGTTGATTGATTGATTTATATTAACCTAACCATCTGAATCAACAATGTAACTCTAAACACCTGCAAAAGATTCCTGAGGCTTTTAAAAACTCCCAGCCTTGTTCATTACTCAAAACCACAATCATGGGTAAGACTGCCGACCTGAATGCTGTTCAGAAGGCCATCATTGACACCCTCAAGCAAGAGGGTAAGACACAGAAAGAAATTGCTGAACGAATAGGCTGTTCCCAGAGTGCTGTATCAAGGCACCTCAGTGGGAAGTCTGTGGGAAGGGAAAAGTGTGGCAGAAAACGCTGCACAACGAGAAGAGGTGACCGGACCCTGAGGAGGATTGTGGAGAAGGGCCGATTCCAGACCTTGGGGGACCTGCGGAAGCAGTGGACTGAGTCTGGAATAGAAACATCCAGAGCCACCGTGCACAGGCGTGTGCAGGAAATGGGCTACAGGTGCTACATTCCCCAGGTCAAGCCACTTTTGAACCAGAGACTGCGTCAGAAGCATCTCACCTGGGACTGCTGCTGAGTGGTCCAAAGTTATGTTCTCTGATTACAGTAAATTTTGCATTTCCTTTGGAAATCAAGGTCCAAGAGTCTGGAGGAAGAGAGGAGACACAGAATTCACATTGCTTGAGGTCCAGTGTCAAGTTTCCACAGTCACTGGGGTGTCATGTCAGCTGCTGGTGTTGGTCCACTGTGTTTTATCAAGGGCAGGGTCAATGCAGCTAGCTATCAGGAGATTTTGGAGCACTTCATGCTTCCATCTGCTGAAAAGCTTTATGGAGATGAAGATTTCATTTTTCAGCACGACCTGGCACCTGCTCACAGTGCCAAAACCACTGGTAAATGGTTTACTGACCATGGTATTACTGTGCTCAATTGGCCTGCAAACTCTCCTGACCTGAGCCCCATAGAGAACCTGTGGGATATTGTGAAGAGAAAGTTGAGAGAACAAGACCCAACACTCTGGATGAGCTTAAGGGCGCTATCGAAGCATCCTGGGCCTCCATAACACCTCAGCAGTGCCACAGGCTGATTGCCTCCATGCCACGCCGCATTGAAGCAGTCATTCATGCAAAAGGATTCCCGACCAAGTATTGAGTGCATAACTGAACATGATTATTTGAAGGTTGGCGTTTTTTGTATTAAAAACACTTGTCTTTCATTGGTGGGATGAAATATGCTAATTTTTTGGGACAGGCATTTTGGGTTTTCATGAGCTGTATGCCATAATCATCAGTATTAAAACAATTAAAGACCTGAAATATTTCAGTTGGTGTGCAATGAATCTGAAATATATGAAAGTTTCATTTTTATCATTACATTATGGAAAATAAGACCTCTATCACAATATGCTAATTTTTTGAGAAGGACCTGTATGTATAGCAATTAAAACTCTGATGAACCAGATTCTACAAAAACATCTAGATTTAAATTTTTATAGGTTTTCATCATCATTTGATGTATTTGCATTCATTGTGTCTACTTTTATTGTTCATTTTAGATGTGTGGTTTCCTTTCTTGTTCACATATATACATTTTATTTTTAGCTTTGCTTTAAAGTTCTTGTTTTGTGATTTGTACATTTGTGGGTTAAAATAAAGTTGAACTGAAGGTTGTCTCTTTTCTTTAAACATGTTTGAGGGAAATATTCCTGAGATCCAATAGTTTTTTGTGTTTTTATGATTTTTAGCTGAGTTAACAGTCATTAAAGTGAAAACAGGATTTCATGATGAAGCTGGCACCGTTTATTTTATTATTTTTTTAATCTTCAACGCTAATATATATATATATATATATATATATATTATTATTATTTTATGACCAGCTCTGCTGGTCTCACACGACCCTCTCCTCCAGAGACAGGACGGGCAGGCTCATCCTCCCAGCTCCAGCTCAGCTGGTCACTCACAGAAGGTCGTTCCAAGACCCCAGCCGCGCGTAATCATGAAGACCCGACCCGCGCAGACAGGCGGACAGAGACGGGTCTGCGACGAACGGTGGAAGCGATTTTAAAAAACATTTTACGTGTAAAAAAAAAAAAAAATTTTAAATCGCTTCAGCAATTTTTTAAAAACATTTTTTGTATAAAAACAAAATATTAATTTATTTAAAAATCGTTTCCACTGTCCGTCCCAGACTGTCCAGTCCGCCTGACTGCCGGGTGGGATCGGGATTCAGCCTTCATGATTACGCGCGGCCGGGGTCTCACAACGGCCATCTGTGAGTCCCCATCTCCAGCGTCGCAGTGACCAGCGGAGCTCTGAGCACACAAGGCTGGTATCCGGAACCCGAGCCTCCGAGTCGGCTCATCGAAGGATCTTCCGCTGTGACCCGCGGAACTCGGAGTCGGGGAGATGACGCCCTGCCTGGTCTGGCGCTCCGAGGCTCCGGGGGGAATGATCAGATTACACCAGCAGAGCTCCATCCAGCTCGCTCTGAATTATGTTGTCGGCCACCAAGCACAAAAAATGCCAGCACATCAGCATTAGACCAAGATGTTGTCAGTATCGTTTTTAAAATGTTTAAAATAAGTCCAGCCGCTGCTCCAGTCCGAGAAATTGCAAATGGCGGATCATTGTTTTGAAAAGTTTCTGAAGGATCCAGTGACTCCGCCCCCGACTCCGCCCCCGACCAATCAGTGACCGACAGTGTTCTGACGTCATGTTTTAGTACCTCTTTGTTCGGGTTAGAACCACAGAGCCAAGGGTACTGAAAATAGTAACAGGTGCTAAGTACCAGTACTAATGGAAAAGCCTCAGAACTGGAAAAAGTAGGGTCCAGTCGGCCCGTACCGGTACTAATGGAAAAGGGGCATTAGAGGACCCTCAGCAAATTTTATACAATGCTCAGTTCATACTATGAGTTAAGTTTGGACTACCTTAAATTGAAATAGGAGGCGGACATAGAGGAACCCATATCAGACTCAATCTGGGAAAGGATCATTAAGAACCTGGAACCTGAGGGGCCTCGTCTGTGAATTAGAGGAACAAAGACCTACTGTGTTAGGTTTTAGGTGTGAACTGCCAATATACATATATATGTGTGTGTGTGTCTTATGTGTGTGTGTGTGTGTCTTATCTCACTCAGCCTTATAACCTGTATCTCTCACTCTCTGCTCTTTGAATTGAGAAAGCTCCTCGGATGAGGAGCGAAACGTCTTCTGTTACAAATAAAGTCCAGTTGTTTTTGTATTGAACGCTTTTTGAAATCATTAAGAACATTCACTTGTCTTCAATCTGCCTGAGAATGCTGTAATCCAATTCAAGGTACTGAACAGGCTGCACTGGTCTAAAGACAAGCTATTAAAGATTAAAGCTGACCTGGACCCTGCATGCAATCGTTGCAAACAAAGTCCAGCTACACTCCTGCATACATTCTGGACCTTTCCCAAACTGCAGACTTTTTGGCAATCTATATTTGACACCTTCTCTGGTATATGTGGTAAGACTGTACTTCCATCACCACTTATCTCACTGTTCGGGGTGGTCCCAGTGGATACATCCTTCAGCAAATGTGAGAAGTGGCTCTCTTCTGGCTAGGAGGCTAATATTGTGTAACTGGAAGGACCCACATTCCCCGTCGTATGTACATTGGTTAAGAGAGGTGATGTGTCATATTCATTGAAGAAGGTAAGATACACTTTTAAGGGCTCTGTACAGAGGTTTTGGGACACTTGGCTGCCATTTATATTGTTTGTTGAGAGCATGTCACTGCCTGTGTAATTTGTTTGTGTAGTTTTGACTGATCCGGTCTTGTTCTATGTTCAAAATTGAAAAAAAATATATATATAAATAATACTTTTGTTTAAAAATAAAATTATTGCGGTGGCTGAATAATAATCTATGGTGGTCAAGACCACCATTAGCCACTATATGACTTTGCCATTGCACCTGGTGTGTGTGTGTGGGGGGGGGGGGGGGGGTAAATTTACTCATTCTGTACCACCTCAATCAAGAAATTAAAAAAAAAAGTAAATTTTTTTGTTATAACTGTGTAACACCTACCCACTTGAATATCTTGTGCCAAAAAAAAATCAAAGGTTTACTTGCATTACCTAATATAGTCTAGTCTTTAAATACACGCACGCGCGCGCACGCACGCACGCACACACACACACACACACACACAAAAGGTTAAAAAAAATCTTTCTGTGTTACAATGTGGACACCTGCGGATTATATATGTCCTTTTTTTAATTTAGTGGGCGCTGGTAATATTCAGGTGCACTCAACAGTGCGGACATTACAGTAATCTTGAACGAATGCTTGTGTTTTTGTTTCCATCTCTTTTCTGTCCTCTTGAATCCCAGCCAGTCAAAGCAGATAACTACCCATCATGAGTCTGTCTGGTTCTGTTGGAGTTCTTTTCCTGTTAAAAGGGAGTCATTTATTTCCACTGTTGCAAACTTTTAGTCACTTTTCATCTGTTATGAGGAGTAAAATCATAAAACAATGTAGGTACCATATATCATAATCGTACCAAACTGAAAAAAAAGTCCAAATAAAAAAGAGACTAGAGCTAAGCTCCCTTTAAGTAAACCTGCACTGAGGTTTTGACCGTCAGCCTGTCTTCCATGAGTCCCGTTCTGCAGGTTGTTAGAGAGGACGGACAGTGAGGGTGAGGTAGGTGCCTCGCTGTGGGATGATGTAGCGTTCTTCCCTGAGCAGGCGCAGCAGCAGGTCCTGGGTGTCGCTGGGCCAGTGGTAGATCCTGGTGCTCTGGAGCCAGTTAGGTACATGTTTCTGACAAAAACAGGCAGCAGAGAGCACAGTCTTACTGAAGCTGGACACGTGAACGTCTGACTCTCAAATAGATGTGACAGCAGCTTGAATAAACCCTGCTCAGGACAACATTTAGGGGAATAGTTCCATAAAAATCTTTGGTTCCCAATAGTATGATTTTATTTGAACATGTCAGTAAAATACTAGAGAACTGAAGAAATTTTGATGAGTGCCAACACAGCTAGTACTCCAAATCCCAACATCCGACAAAGCTCGTCTCAGAGGCCCAACAGATTTTTTGGGATTTGAGCTGATAAAATGTTTTAATGGATTAACCACACAGGGAAGCATCAAAGTTCATGCTCAATAATCCAGATAAAAAATCCAGCAAAGTCTGGTGCTCTGGACGGTTTCATTCATTCATTCATTCAACCTTTATTTAGACAGGTTAATCCCAGTGAGCCTCGGGGACTCATTTACGAGAGACCTGAAAAAGAGTGATGACAACAGTGGACAACAACAACAACAATAGACAGTCACAAAAGAGGCGTACAAATTTTAAATTACTTTTTTTAAACAAATCAAAACAAAATAGCAACCAAAAGGACAGTCAAAAGGAAAAGTAGCAATAAGAAAAAGCAAACATCCATTCATCCATCCATCCATTTTCTTCCGCTTATCCGGGGTCGGGTTGCGGGGGTAGCAGCCTAAGTAGGGAGGCCCAGACTTCCCTCTCCCCAGCCACTTGGTCCAGCTCCTCCGGGGGAATCCCGAGGCATTCCAAGGCCAGCCGAGAAACATAGTCCCTCCAGCGTGGCTTGGGTCTTCCTCTGGGCCTCCTCCCGATGGGACGTGTCCGGAACACCTCACCAGGGAGGCGTCCAGGAGGCATCCTAAACAGATGCCCAAGCCACCTCAACTGGCTCCTCTCGACATGGAGAGGCAGTGGCTCTACTCTGAGTCTCTCCCGGATGATCGAGCTTCTCACCCTATCTCTAAGGGAGAGCCCAGACACCCTGCAGAGAAAACTCATTTCGGCCGCTTGTATCCGAGATCTCGTTCTTTCGGTCACAACCCAAAGCTCATGACCATAGATGAGGGTGGGAACATAGATCAATCGGTAAATTGAGAGCTTCGCCTTTTGACTCAGCTCTCTCTTCACCACGACAGACCTGTACAGCGCCCGCTTCACTGCAGATGCTGCACCTATCCGCCTATCGATCTCACGCTCCATTTTTCCCTCATTCGTGAACAAGACCCCAAGATACTTGAACTCCTCCACTTGGGGCAGGACCTCCTCCCTGACCCAGAGATGGCACTCTACCCTTTTCCGGCTGAAGACCATGGCCTCAGATTTGGAAGAACTGATCCTCATCCCAGCCGCGTTGCACTCGGCTGCAAATCGCTCCAGCGAAAGCTGTAGATCACGATATGATGAAGCCAATAGGACCACATCATCAGCAAAAAGCAGAGACGCAATCCTAAGGCCACCAAAACGGATCCCTTCAACACCTTGGCTGCACCTAGAAATTCTGTCCATAAAAGTTATGAACAGAATCGGTGACAAAGGGCAACCTTGGCGGAGTCCAACTCTCACCGGGAACAAGCCCAACTTACTGCCAACAATGCGGACCAGGCTCTGACACCAGTCATACAGGGACCTAACAGCCCATATCAAAGGGCCCGGTACCCCATACCCCCCTTTTTGAATAGGGGGACCATCACCTCAGTCTGCCAATCCAGTGGAACTTACCCCAATGTCGATGCAATATTGCAGAGTCGCGTAAGCCAACACAACCCTACAACATCCAGAGCCTTAAGGAACTCCGGGCAAATCTCATCCACCCCTGCGGCCCTGCCGCCGAGGAGCTTTTCAACCACCTAGGTAACCTCTGTAGCAGAGATTGGAGGGCCCGACCCAGAGTCCCCAGGCTCCGCTTCCTCAGTGGAAGATGTGCCGGTGGGATTGAGGAGGTCTTCAAAGTATTCTGCCCATCGACCCACGACATCCCGAGTTGATGTCAGCAGTGCACCACTCCCACTATAAACAGTGTTGGTGGCATACCGCTTTCCATCCCTGAGATGCTAGATGGTGGACCAGAATTTCCTAGAAGCCGTGCGGAAGTCATTCTCCATGGCCTCTTCAAACTCCTCCCATGCCCGAATTTTTACCTTAGCGACCACCCGAGCCACATGTCACTTGGACTGCCAGTACCCCTCAGCTGCTTCTGGAGTCCCACAGGCCTAAAAGACTCGATAGGACTCTTTCTTCAGCCTGACAGCATCCCTCACTGACGGTGTCCACCACTGGATTCGAGGGTTGCCGCCACGACAGGCACCAACAACCTTGCGGCCGCAGCTCCGGTAAGCCGCCTCGACAATATAGGCATGGAACAAGGCCCACTTGGACTCAATGTCCCCCACCTCCCCCAGAAAATGTTCTAAGTTCTCCCAGAGGTGGGAGTTAAAACTCCGTCTCACAAGAGACTCTGCCAGATGTTCCCAGCAAACCCTCACAACACGTTTGGGTCTGCCAGGTCTGACTGGCATCCTCCCCCACCATCGGAGCCAACTCACTACCAGGTAGTGATCAGTGGACAGCTCTGCCCCTCTCTTCACTTGAGTGTCCAAGACATGTGGCCGCAGATCAGATGAGACGACGTCAAAGTCGATCATCGAACTGCGGCCTAGGGTGTCCTGGTGCCAAGAGCACATATGGACACCCTTATGCTTGAACATGGTGTTCTCTATTGACAATCCATGACGAGCACAGAAGTCCAACAACAGAACACCAGACGGGTTCAGGGGGGGGGGGGGGCGTTCCTCCCAACCACACCCCTCCAGTTCTCTGCCCACATGAGCACTGAAGTCCCCCAGCAAAACAAGGGAGTCCCCAGGAGGTGCACTTTCCAGTACCCCTCCAAGGACTCCAAAAAGGGTGGATAATCTGAACTGCCGTTTGGTGCATAAGCACAAACGACAGTCAGAACCCGTCCCCCCACACGTAGGCGGAGGGAGGCCACCCTCTCATTCACCGGGGTGAACCCCAACACACAGGCACCAAGATGGGGGGGCAATAAGTATGCCCACTCCTGCTCGGCACCTCTCACCAGGGGCAACTCCAGAGTGGAAGAGTGTCCAGCCCCTCTCAAGGAAACTGGTTCCAGAGCCAGAGCCATGCGTAGAGGTGATTCCACCTATTTCAAGCTGGAACCTCTCAACCTCACACACCAGCAAAAAGCAAACAAACAAACAAACCAAAAAAAAAAAAAAAAACCTGCTAGATTATATAAGGCGGTGTGAAAAACTAAAAACAGGAACATGTCTGCGTTGGTTTTTCCAGGAACTTATCAGATGTTTAAAGCCACTTAGAGAGGTCAAGGTCGAGAGCTTCAGATATTTTTGCAAGATATTCCAGGAAACAGGAGCGGAGTAGGAGAAAGTCTTTTTGTCTAGTTCAGTCCTCACTGAGGGAAGACTGTAGGTAATAATGTCCTGAGAGCGCACACTGTAGCTGCACTCACATAGTTTCTTTTTGTTGAAACGTTTTGTTTTTCATCCAAAAGACCTTATCATTCCACGGAGCCACAGCACACCCACTTTGACCATGACTGCCTCAGATGAGTCAGTGGGGGAGAGGGTGGACTCCAGAAACCATCTTAGCACCATCAAACAGGTTGACCCACTATGTGAAGGTGCTTTTAAGACCGAGTTTGTTGCAGCTTCTCGGACTGATGAAGTTTTTTGGATGAAAGAAGAAGCATTTCAACCAAAAAAAAAAAAACATCCAGAGGACCTGACTTAACTCTATTGCATATAGATGTGTATTTTACAAAGTAAAATAATAATGTTGCTGCCAGTGACTCATTTGGGTCTTCATGGTAACTACACACCTGTGTCTACCACTCCTTGACAGCACTCTCAAGAACACAGGCAGACAGATTTGAATCCTTGAAACTAAGCATCAAACCATCTGTCACTATGCAAAACCTTAAAACCATGATAAAATAATTAATAAAAATCTAAACTGTAGGCAGCAGGGCAGCACAATGGCAGTTAGTAGAGCTGTTGCCTCTCAGCAAGAAGGTTGCCAGTTCAAATCCCAGCTGAGGGCCTTTCTGGGAGGAGTTTGCATGTTGTCTCTGTGCATGTGTGGGTTTTCTCCAGGTACTCCAGTTTCCTCCCACAGACCAAAAACATGCATGTTAGACTGATTGGTAACTCTAAATTGTCCCTAGGTGTGAGTGAGAGAGTGAA
>NC_056509.1:1944311-1946089 GCF_014905685.2 Nematolebias whitei
AGAGAGAGAGAGAGAGAGAGAGAGAGAGAGAGAGAGAGAGAGAGAGAGAGAGAGAGAGAGAGAGAGAGAGAGAGAGAGAGAGAGAGAGAGAGAGAGAGAGAGAGAGAGAGAGAGAGAGAGAGAGAGAGAGAGAGAGAGAGTGAGTGAGTGAATGGTTGTTTGTCTCTACGTGTCCCTGTGATGGACAGCAGACCTATCCAGGTTGTCCCCCGTCTCTCGCACAGTGACTGCTGGATATGGGCACTAGTGACCCCTGCGACCCAAAAGGAAAAGATAAAGCGGGTAAAAGAAAATGGACGGATGGATGTAAGTAGCAGAAGCATTTGATCAAATTTGTAAGGCTCTACTGATTTTTATGTAGAAGATCTGTTTAAAATATTTTAATTCCAGTTTTTGGTACTAAGTGGATACATACTTGGTATTTACCAGGTAGGCACCCAACACGTACAGTATTTGCACAGTTATGTAATTTTTGATTACAGATTTCATACCTGGCACCTACAAGGTATGTACCTTGTACCTGGTAAAACCTGCTACTTATAGGGCCAGTACCAGGCACATACCTGGTATGCTTGTTTGTTTTTTATGTCAGTGAAGTTCTCATGTTACCTGCAGCTTGTTCTTACCTTGGTTGCATTAGGAAACAAGACCGGAACCAGTCGGAAGTTCAGACAACCTTGTTGGATGAACTCGTTTTGAATCTGTGCCAATGAAAAAGACAATGTGACATAAAAAAGCACCGTCACCTTTTGATTTGTTAAAATTTGAAATATGATTGCTTCACATTTCTAATCAAAAGACAAAGAAAATATGCTTTAAATGGTTCCTGGCAAACACATCATGTTTTGGGAGTGGTGATGCAGAGGTTAGAGAAGGTGGGCCTGTGACCGGAAGGTCACCGGTTCAACTCCCTGGACTGACAACATAAAAATGTGGGTGGAAAAGGCAAAGCACCCACACCTGCCTCCACCCTCATTTGCCCTACTCTGGGACCTTGAGCAAGGCCCTTAACCTCCACCATCTGCTCCCGAACAGGTCTCTCTTGAAAATGGGTCCTTGTGACTCAATGAGACTACCTGTATAAATAAAGCGTAATAAAAAAAATTTAAAAAACTGAACAAGTTAGTTGCAGTGTCCCTGGCAGGCTGCAGGTGCGGACACCGGGTGGAGATACAAAACTTTCAAGTACTCAAAAAAAAATAAAGGTTCTCCTGCCCTGGCTGGCATGTAGGAGGGGGTGGTGTAATGAGGAAAAAAAAAAACACCCAAGAGGAAGGTGTTTCAAGTGAATGTAGAGCTATCTACGATCTTTCAGTAAAAGGCTCTAAATGCTGTAGGCCCACTCTTTCCTCCCCTCTGGCCACTGATTCAAAAACTTGGCGTCAATTTACTGTTTACTTCTGTCTGTCACCACAGGAGTAAATGGCACATCATTTAGGCATGTTCTACTTCTGGAGTTCTCTAATGCCCCTTTTCCATTAGTATCTTTACTACAAGTACAGAAAAGTTCGAAGCGGATCGGCACGGTACGAGTTGTGTTTCCATTATACTTTCAGTAACGGTTCAAGTGGGCAGGTTCAGAGTTCAAAAACTGATGTCATGCACCTTACCAGCTGGTAGCGGTAATGCTGATGGTAAGACCCTGAAACAGGTTTTAGTACAGGGTGAGAATTTATTGTGAAATTTCTGGTAAATTCAAAATATTACATATTAAAATGATCAAATTAAACAAATAGATACTGTATATATATATATATATATATATATATACATATATA
>NC_056509.1:1946189-1959313 GCF_014905685.2 Nematolebias whitei
CTGACCATGGTATTACTGTGCTCAATTGGCCTGCCAACTCTCCTGACCTGAACCCCATAGAGAACCTGTGGGATATTGTGAAGAGAAAGTTGAGAGACGCAAGACCCAACACTCTGGATGAGCTTAAGGCCGCTATCGAAGCATCCTGGGCCTCCATAACACCTCAGCAGTGCCACAGGCTGATTGCCTCCATGCCACGCCGCATTGAAGCAGTCATTCATGCAAAAGGATTCCCGACCAAGTATTGAGTGCATAACTGAACATGATTATTTGAAGGTTGGTGTTTTTTGTATTAAAAACACTTGTCTTTCATTGGTGGGATGAAATATGCTAATTTTTTGGGACAGGCATTTTGGGTTTTCATGAGCTGTATGCCATAATCATCAGTATTAAAACAATTAAAGACCTGAAATATTTCAGTTGGTGTGCAATGAAAAATAAATGAAAGTTTCATTTCTATCATTACATTATGGAAAATAATGACCTTTATCACAATATGCTAATTTTTTGAGAAGGACCTGTAGATGTTGACAGTGATAGCTTAAGCATAGCCTTTAGTCATTTAATAGAGTCATTTGGTTTTACCCAAAACGTCCGCACATCTACTCGTTCTTATCATCACACTCTTGATTTAGTTCTGACCTATGGTATAGAGATTAAGGACTTGGTAATTGTTCCTCAAAATCCTGTTCTGTCCAACCATTTTTTAATAACTTTGAGTTTACATTAAATGACTACACAGTCACTGAGAGTAAATTTCATCTCAGCAGGTGCTTATCAGAAAATGCTGTAACCAAATTGAAACAATCTCTTCCATCAATGTTTCCTCTGTCTTGCAGAGTAATGCATCGGAGAACAGAGACTTAGATCATCTAGTTGATCATCTTACAACTTCAATGCAAACTTCACTTTATAAAATTGCTCCACTGAAAAAGAAAGTAATCAATCAGAGGAAACTGGCTCCTTGGTTCAATTCTGAGTTACGTACTTTAAAGCAGCATCTAGGAACCAGGAGAGAAAATGGCGCTCTACTAATGTTGAAGAATTTTATTTAACTTGGAAAGATAGTCTGCTAACATATAAAAAAGCTCTCCGTAAAGCTAGAACTTTATATTACTCATCTTTAATAAAGGATAATAAAAATAACCCTAGGTTTCTGTTTAGTACTATTGCTAGACTAATTAAAAGTCCCATTTCTGTTGAACAATGTATCCCTACAACTATAAGTAGTGATGACTTCATGAGATTCTTTATAAATAAAAGTATTTCAATTAGAAAGAAAATTCAAACCATCCTTCCTTCTACTATCTCTAGTCCCCTCTCAAATGAGGCATCTTTAAAAATTTCACTAGAGCCTGATTTATGTTTGGACAGTTTTTGTCCTGTTGAGCTCTGAATTGTCAAAAATAATAATCTCATCCAAACCATCCACATGCCTGCTAGATCTCATCCACATGCCTGCTAGATCCCATCCACATGCCTGCTAGATCCCATCCCAACCAGACTGTTTAAAGAGGTATTCCCCCTAATTAATGTCCGCATTTTGGATCTACTTCATTTGTCTTTAATGAATGGTTATGTACCACAGAGCTTTAAGGTTGCTGTAATTAAACCTTTACTTAAGAAGTCTGACCTTGATTCAGAAATTCTGACCAACTATAGACCTATATCTAATCTACCTTTCATCTCAACAATTCTAGAGAAAATAGTTGCAGGTCAGTTGCATGAACATCTACAAAGAAATAATCTGTTTGAAGAGTTTCAGTCAGGGTTTAGAGCTCATCACAGCACAGAAACGGCACTAGTAAAAGTCACTAATTATATTCTCATGGCCTCAGACAATGGACTTGTGTCTCTACTGGTCCTGTTCGACCTCAGTGCTGCGTTTGATACAGTTGATCACAATATTTTACTACAGAGGCTTGAATATGAAATTGGGATTAAAGGAACAGCTCTAAAATGGTTTAAATCATATCTATCTGATAGATATGCGTATACACACATACACGCATGCGCGCATACGTGTATACATACATACACGCATGCGCGCATATGATATGAAAAACCTTTATCACAATATGCTAATTTTTTGAGAAGGACCTGTATATATATATATATATATATTTTTTTTTTATGCATAAAATGTTTTTAAAAATCGTTTCCACCCTATGTCCCCGACCTGTCCAGGTCTGCCTGTCTGCCGGTGCTCTGGGTCTGGTCTTCAGGAGCATGTGAGGCCAGGGCTCAGGCTCACATGCTTCAAGGGGTCAGTAGCTCGTATGATCCGCTGTAGTGACCAGCGAAACTCGGAGCACGAGCGCGCAAGACCAGCGCTCGCCCGCCACTCGCCCGCCCCAGCCTCACATGCTCCCGCAGGTCGGCAGCACGAAGGATCTTTGCGGTAACTGGCAGAGCTCGAAGTCAGGGAGATGATGCGCTGCCTGAGTGGGCTCCGAGGAGAGGACCGGGGGGACAGGCGGAGCTCCATCTAGCTCGCTCTGAATTTGGCCGTCAACCACCAAGCACAAAAAAACACCTGCACTTCAGCATTAGACCACGGTGTTGTCATTATTATTATTTTTTTTTTCCATGTATGTGAATGTTCCTGTAAAGTGTCCTGAGACAACTTTGTTGTGATATGGTTCTATATAAATAAACTGAATTGAATTATAGTTTTTAAAATTTAAAAAATAGGTTCAGTGGCTTTTCGAATTCTAGTTATTGCAAATGACGGATCAGGTTGTTTTGAAAGTTTCTCAAACAACCAGTGACTCCACCCCTAGACCAATCAGTGACTGACAGTGTTCTGACATCACGTTTTGGTGCCAGTTTGGCTTGCTTGAAACCCCAAAGAATATGGTACTGAAAAAGGGGACCGGTTCCACGAACCATTACTAGTGGAAAAGCCTTGGAACCGTGCCGAGTCGAGTCGAACCGTGCTGTACCGTTACTAATGGAAAAGGGGCATTTGTTTACATCAGGGTTGTTCAGTGCAGGTCCTTGAGGGCCTCTATCCTGCATATTTTACAAGTGTCTCTGTTACAAAACACCCAGTTTGGATAATTTATAGACTTTTGTAGAATTTAAAGAGAGGATTTAATCATTTAGTCCAGTGTGTTGGAGCAGAGAGGATTAGACACCACTGGTTTACATGATTGAATTAAACAAAAAATGGTGGTGCTGGGCGAGCAAGACAATCTTGCCAAATCATGACCTTGAGACATGACTGTAGACAGGTCTACCACCTCCTGCAGCCGTTTCCACTCAACTCACCTGGTTGTGAATGTACTTGGTGTGCAGGCCATGCTCATCGTCTCCAATTCCTTCCACGTCCTCCTTGTATTTGGGGCTGATGACCACAATGATTAGCACTGATTTCTGTCAAACAACATCACTGTCAGCTTTTAGGTGTCTGTGACTAGTTTTCTGTTCAGACACAGGAGTCCACCTTACGTCATTCAGGTAGCGGTCCATCCATTTAGCGATGCCCATTCTTCTGATGGGGGTGTCAAATATGTCAATCTGTGGAGAGATGTGGTGAGCGTTTGTGTAACGTGTGAAAAGATTCAGACATGATGGTACTTACTGCTGGATTGAATCCCTGACTGGTCAGAAATTTGATAAAGGGAATGATTTCTTCAGCTGCATCCACTGAATATGTGATGAAAACATTCCCTGTCAAAGAGAGGGAATTGAAATCTTTGGGATGTTTCCCTTGAGGAGGAAATCATCATGCTAATTAACTATGTAGCTTACGGCACTCCTCAGGCAAGCTGATGGTTCTTCTCACCTCCTGTGTGACTGCTCCTGGACCTGCTGGACCAGAGCAGTTCACACTGACCTCACGCATCACCTCTGCAGGAAGAGGTCCACACCGAGGCACAGATCCACCGGGAACATATGGAGTATCTTTGACAAGAGGCCTCAGAGGGGGGTTCCTACAGAGGACAAACATGAATGTCAGAGAGGCATATTGTATATTACAATATACCCAAGGCATATTGTAAAATGCTTCCCCCCTCCCCCCCCAAACACACACACAGCAGTGTATTATAATAAGCTTCTATTTTTTTTTCTTTAAGTCCTCCAGTGAAACCAGCCGTGTCTTCCTGTCCCCCCCCCCCCCCCCCCACACACACACACACGCTTCCCTGCTGCACTCTTTTGTCCTGTGAACCCTTTAAAAGCCTGCCTGGCTGTGGCTGTGGTCTGGTACTTGGCTGGGGTTCTGGGCTGTGGGTGGGGGGGCTTTTGCTCAGGTGGCTCTGCACTGCTGGCCCGGGGGTGTCTGGGTGTGTTAGGTGTGTGCCCTCCCTTGCATGGGGTGCTCTCATTGTGGGTGTTGCTATGGTGGACTGGTCGGTCCTTTTGTGGGGGTGGGGGTGCGCTCTTGGTCATCGTGGTGCGCTGTCTGCGGCTGTTCAGGCACTCCTGGCTGATTGTTGCTGCTGGAGTTTGGTGGCTTCTTTGGTTGGGGGGCTGGGTGTTGAGCTGGGGATCGGGCTGGGGGTCTGGATGATCTCAGGGGGGCTTGGGTCGCTGGCCCGGGTTCTGGTTGGTCCTCGGGGCTATGTGCCCGTCCGTGGCCTGTGTCCCTGGTGGTGCGGCTGCCTCCTGCTCCTGGATGAATGCACTGGAGCCTCCCTCTCCTGGTGGATCTCGGAGATCGGGGGTGCCTATTGGGGTCCGTTGGTGAGCTGGCCCCCTGGGAGGGCATTGCCACCTCAATTGTTCCTCCCCATCCCGACGTCTTCCTCCACCCACTCCATCACACCACCACTCAAGCAGGGCCTTGGGGTTCAGTTGCACCACTGAGCTGCGGGGAGGATCCTCCATCTCCGTGGTTCATGGAGACCTGGGCCCCAATTTTATCAAACAACCTAGACACTCATATATAACATTCTCACAACACATGCATATATAGGGTCTGGAGTGGGCACATGGTGGCAATAGGGGGTGGGATGTGTAATCATTCTCACCTCCGGGACCTGTGCCCACTCTCATATGTAGCATGTAGACATTTAGGGTTCTGGGCAAGGGTTGGGGGGGTGAACGGGCACTGCCTGCTCTCTGGGGAGGGGGTGGGTCTGTGTTAGTCGCCACCTCATTCCCCCCTATTTTAAACGCACTATATAACAACATGTATCAACATCTTATTTGAGTGGGGGGAGGGAGGAGTTGGGTCTTACAGCTTTTCTTAAACCCTCATTCTCCATCTGACATTTGGGGGTCGGGGTCGGGGGGGGTAGGCAGCCTGGTTGGGGTCTGGGCTGTGGGTGGGTATTGGGCCTTTGGGGGTGATTGGGGGTGGGGCTGGTGCTCCGGTTCTCCCTGGATTGTTTGGATCCTTTTATCAGGGTTCCTGGTTCTGATGGCCAGCCCTTTGGCTGGGGTGGCTGCCGGGTTCTGGCGGGAGGTCAGCTGTGGATGCGTGTGTGTGTGGTCATTGGTAGTGCATGGCGGCGGTCGGGGGCATGGCTTCACTTCGACGAAGTGCTGTCTGGTCGCCATGATGTGACATTCACGGTGCGGGGTGCTGTGTGTGTGTGTGTGTGGGGGGGGGGGGGGGGGGGGGGGGGGGGGGGGGGGGGTGCTTGGGTGGCATGCTGGGGCTTCTCCGGGCCTGTGGTGTGGGGCTTTAAGGATGCATTGGTGCGCTGGGCCGGTCTTCCTCGGCTGCTGTTCCCTGCTGCTCTGGCCCCCGGCCTGGGGCCGGCTTGCGGTCACTGTTGGACAGGTGGTACGCATGGACAGCCCAACAGAGGCTCAATCGGGCTGTCTCTGTGTGCCTGTTTGTCTCAGGTTGGGTTTTGGGTGGCCCCCCTCTCTTGGACCAGTTTTGGCCCCCCATTTGGTGGGTCGTGCTCCCCCCGGTGGTGGGCCCCCCTGCCGCCGGTGCATTGGCGGCTCTCAGCAGCTGGGGCTGGGTGGTGGGGTGTGTGCAGGCCCGCCCTGGTGGCTGCCTGCGGGGGCCTGGGTGCCCTGGCTCTGTCGGGCCTCTGTTGGGGGGTGGTATGACCTCGGGACTCGGGGCTTGGTATCCATGGCCGGATCCACTCTGGAGGGGCAGGTTGCCGGCGGGGCCTGTTGACTCGTCGCTATGGCCTCCTGGGGGTTTCTGCATTGTGGTTGCTGGGGATCGCCCGGGGCTTCCCTTTGCTTCTCTCTCTGGGGGGTGCGGGTGTCCCTGTTGGAGGGACTACCGGAGTTCCGGGCTTGGGGACCACTGTGTGTCTGTGGTTCCGGGCTTCCCTGCGTTACCTTCATGTTCTACGGGGACGGGTTTATGGGTCCCCACATCCACTATTGAACATTTTTATGAGAAACCTTATAGTGATAAGCATGCTCACACAGGTGTTTAGATTCAGGTGTTTATCAGATACACACTCAGTTGGGTTGTGGTGGCCATCAAATATATATTGTATTACCATGTAATGTATAAAATACTTTCTAATGATGTTATAACTATCATTATATAAGTTGTTTGTTGTTGTGGTTTCTTGGTTTTGTCGTTTTTTTCTCTCTATTTCCACAGTTCTAGAGTCAGACTTCAATGATGTTGATTTGTGTTCTCTTTATCCCTCTCTCTCTCATCAATTCCTATCTCCTTTACATTTTAACTCTTCTCTCACTTTTCTGCTTTGTTATCTTCTTTGTTTTCCGTCCCCGTGTCCATTACATCTGAAACAAACCCAAAGCAAATTCTAATAAAATTCAATTTATATATCAAGTGGAGCATTAAGGCCAGCCATAATGCTCTGCTTGTGAAAGTAAATCGGTTGGGCATCACTTTGACACTCAGACAATAATTCTGAGTGTCACAATGCCGGACAGGACAAGGGGGGAAAAAAAGCCTCTTTTTTTCTGCATTCCTCTTAATACGAAGGATCAGCTGGTCTCTCAACAAAATTGATCAACTTCTCCTGACAGGAGTCAGGGCATAAGGAGGACCCTTACCTTGACGAAAACAAACTGGATTCATGATGACAACTGGTTATTTTGCTGTTTGGCTGGTGAATACTGGATTGTCTATAAATTTGTGTGGATGTGTCGAATCTTGGCAGCGCTCAGACTGAATTTGGGGAGCTGGAGCAGCTGTTATCAGGACTGCAGACTATAGCAGCACACATGAAGGGGAAATGATCTTGGAGAAGCTGTGAGCTCGACTTTTGGCGTAAAGGGTCAATTTGGCTGTTTTGGAGTTCCATCAGAGGAATATATACCAGCGAGACTTTAAAAGACAAACAGCAATTCACGAGTTCTGCCTGACCCAAACTGTGGCCTTGATGTCAGACTTATCTCAACTCCTCCTGGAATGTTTTGAAACAACAAAGATGCTTTGCCTGTTTCCTCACCCCTCCCTTCCCCAAGGCTGTGGACATGTGACAGAACCTCAACTGAGCTGAAGATGAATGTCACCTCTTATCTGGACAATGGCTGGGGGGGCTCTAGACTATGCTACGACTTTCCCTTAAAAATTCAATGTCTTCACCGGCCTATATGTACATGTATAACGTCTGTTTATGTTGCTTTGCTGTGGTAGGTTTTTTTGATGCCTCAAATCGTGCCCTATCTCGGGCACGGCGTGAGAGATCTTTTTTTATACCGTCTCTCCTCATGTTTTCTTCCCTTTTCTGATCTAAACAAAATATTATTCTGAATAAGAATAAGAGGCCGTGCTTTCTATAGTTGCAGCTTCGTGCACTCCGCCCATCTTTCAGACGATTGTACGTACATGTTTGCGTTGTATCTCGGTGCAATGATAATAAAGTTTATTCTGATTCTGATTCTAACTTCAGAGCATTCTTACTGGAGTTGTTGCTCCAGTTGTGGACCTGCAGGGTTGTGGTGTTTCTTGTTGCGATGAGATTCTGGAGGGCAGCGTGAACACTGTTCCACCCATTTTTTTTCCACTGGAACAGGACCTGCTGAGAAATGTAAAAGAGCAGATAAAACTAAAAAGTTCCTGGAGAAACTTTGACGGGGACTGCCAGGCTGCTGTCAATTTAAAATTTTGATTTGACAGTAGTACTATGTGTTGGGGTTCGCTCTCAGCTACAAATACACCACATTTCAGCTGAATTGCTCTAAACATGGCAGAATTATCGTATTTTTTCTTTTAGCTAAGGTGCCATCTTGGATATTTGATTTGCATTAGGAATGTATTACAACTCACTCTCAGCTACAATCATACTTAATTTCAGCTCCGTATCTCAAAGAATGACTGAGTTAGTCAATTTTGAGTTTGCTGAGGTAGCTGTGGCAGCCATCTAGAATCAAAATGGCTCCAAAAGTTAATAATTTCTAGAGATACGTGATGTTTACTTTCTGTGAGTTTCAACCAAATCCAATGAGCTGTTCATGAGATATGTTGCTAACAGAAAGACTAAGTTTGCAAGTATTTCTAAATAAATTGTTCCTCAAGTCAGGTCAGATGCGTGTGCCCGTGCGTGCACCTGTGCGTGCATGTGTGTGTGGGGTGGGCAGGGCACAGTAACTGATGCAGGAGCAAGAAGAGACAAAATCTTGCTTCGAACAAACGTGCTGTGTAAAAACTGTTTTTTTCTTTAATGAAATTTTTGAAGCGCGAGTGACACAAAGATTGTTCACACTCGTGTGAATTTTCACATTTTTACAGCACAGATATATCACGAGTTTAAAAACACTCCTCACAATGTCATCTGAACAAAAAAATTGTCAGAATTATAATGGACACAAGAGTGAAATGGTTGCACTCGCCTTTCTGAGGCGCCTCACGACCAAACCATAACTTCGACAGCCAAGCCACACATACTAGTAGAAGTCTACAAAAATTATTTTTTAAAAATATATTTATTGTTTTATTTCGTATAGGCTTCGCCCTTTAAGGCCATCACTAGTGGGTTTTTCCCTTTGCGCGCAGCTCAGCACTGAAAACTTTAGTCCGTGCCCACCGGCTGTGTGGGCCCCACCCCTGGTCCATATAAATTACGGTGAGACCGGGTAATCAGCTCCCATTTTTTCTTCAGCCAGCTAGCTAGCACTGTCAGTAGAATGAAGACGGAAAAGATGTCCAGCTTTGACCGGCACAACTTTTGCGAAGGATGACTGGGTCTCCACCATGCCGACCTCCTGCCATCCCGGTGAGCTCTTCCTACTCGAGGAGAAGCAGAGACAAGCAGCCTTGTTCAAGGTAAGTGCCAAGGAGTGTTTTTCCGTGGCGGGCCGCTACCCGCTGGACGACGCCATCGCCTTTTCGAACGTGTTTTCCTAGCGGTGAATCGGATGATTCCCTCGAAAAAAATGATATTGGCAGCAGCTCCGCTGAGTGTTTTTCCGTGGCAGGATGATACGTGCGGGACGATGCCACCGCCTTTCTTTGATGTAGAGTCGCGCAGTGAATCGAATGATTCTTCCGTGAAAGGCGATGCTGGAAACAACCTTGCTGCCCCTTCCCTCCTGGAGAGCATAGTGACGGAAGAAGAGCAGCCGAGCGAATGCTCAGCCACCTCGGGTCTTCCCACGTCGGCGACCACACCGCTCCCAGCCGTCTGCGCCCTCCTCTTGGAGCTGCCCGGCATAATCCAGGAGGCTGCTAACACAAAGGGACTTTCCGTCCCTCGCCTCCCTCCGCCCCGATCGGATGATCTGGTTTGACTCCACCCTGGCTTGTTGCCCTGACCCCATCTGGCCTCGCTGTCCAGCTGTGATGTCACACTGGAACGAGGCTGCAGCTAGGCCTGACAAGCTGAAGACATCCGTCTCCACTTTTGCCTCCATCTCCAGAGTGGAGGGTTTTACCTATCGGTATTTTTCCCTCAGTTCCCCCCTTGGAGCCAAGCCTGGCAGAGGCGCTTGGGGCACAAGCTTCCAGGATGGACCAGCAACCTGTCCCTCCAGGGAAGCATGACCAGATAGTGACAAAGCTTTCCAACAGAGATCACCAGTGCTCATTCCAGGAGGCCGTGGCAAACAACAACGTCGCCCTGCTGGCCTACAGCATCTCAAAGAGGCTGGAGGAAGCAGACCTGCTGGAGGAGACAAAGAGCTCTCTCTGTAAAGCCGCTGACGTCATCTTAAACATGTGCGCCATCTCTGCGGTCTGCCTGTCTTGCATCGCTGCTAGTATCAGAGTCAGAGAGTCAGAGAGTCAGAGTCAGAGTTTCTTTATTGTCATTCGCACCTCATGTGGTACATGTGGTGGAGCGAAATTATGTACGCAGGGTCCCAGTTACATCCAACAATAAAATGTATAAGAAAAACAGTAATGACATCTAAGATATGAACTAAGAAAAACATCAACTAAATATACACTAAGCACTCATAACATAAAACATTGAACATCAGCACAAACATGAACATGAGTCTGTGAGCAGATGTGCACGCATGAACACATCAACATTGAAACAGATCAGCAGCAACATGAAACAGATCAGCAGCAACATGATATGGTTTTTCACAGTGATTATTCTAGTTAGAGATTCATGAGTCTAACAGCCTCAGGGTAGAAGCTGTTCCTCAGTCTAGTGGTTCTATGATCGTATGACAACGATCCAGAGGACCACCTGGCTCCACCTCTTGCCATCTTTGTCCGAGAGGCTGCAAAAATACCTGCTAGAGGGCCCCATCACCCCAGAGGTGCTGTTCAGGGCCAACTTCAGGACCATCCTTGATAAATGGCAGAGGTTCGAGGAGGTCTCAGAGACTGTACACCATCTGGTGACGTCACAGTCCTCCTCCCGCCCCTCCGGCCGCTGGAGGGACCACCTTGGCCAGCAACAGCAGCAGAGGTGCTCTACACCTGTGGCAACGGCTTCACGCTCCGCTCCTCCACCAGCCCCCTCCACCAGGGAACAGATCCTTGAAGGGAATGTGTGGTTTTTTTTATGATACAGTATATGTTTTGAAATAAAACAGAAACAGCTCTTAAAGTAAAGTTTCATCTGATTCCAGCCTGACTGTCAGATCAACTTATCTCACTGCTGCCTCTCTTCACACATTCCCCACACAGAACGAGCCAGTAACCTCTAAACACCGTTTTAAATGGCACCACAGTTCAGCAAATATCACAAAGCACTCGTCTGCCACATCAGCTAAAATTATGGGTTTTTTTTAGCAGACTGAGTCCAGTAAAATCCCTCGCTTTCAGCTAGAGCCTATTTTAAATTTCTGCTGTTTTGCCCACTCACCGCACAGTGGGAGTAAACGTGTTTCTCCATGACAGCTGCAGCCTCCATTGAAACGGCGTCTCACTCAGAAAGCGCTCATGCCTCCTCTCAGTGCGCGCCGGCTCACGTCAGCTCTACATGAGATCGCAGCCTGGGCTCAGCACAGAGGCTCAGCACAGAGGCTCAGCACAGAGGCTCAGCACAGAGGCTCACATACAGCCCTTTTCTGTCGGAGCCCCCCTTTGGGTTCCCCCCAGAGAATCTACGGAGCGGGTGATAGTAGTAAGAGTTTTTAGTCTGGTTGACATCCATGAGAAACATGACAACACAAAATGCATGCCTGCTCTCCGAGCATTACTCGGAGTGTATTCCCTGGACAGATGGACGGACCGTCAAATCAGCAGGGGTTACACGCTGCAGTTCACAGCTTAACCCCCACCGTTCAGAGGGATTATAGAGATGTTTTTTTCTTTTCCAGAACAGAGCTTGCCTCTCCAGTCAGAAGTTTAGGAACTCCTGATGAAAAACGTGATTTCCAGAGTTACCAAAGGAGAGGAAAATATGTTTTTTTTCCTCCCACTACTTCCTGGTTCCGAAAAAAACCGGAGGGATGAGACCCATTCTCGACCTGTCCATGTTCAACAAATCGATCATGGAGAGACAATTCCACATGTTGACAATCAAACAGCTGCTGGAGAACTTCTTTAGAATGACTGGTTCACCTCCATAGATCTGAAGAACACATTCTTTCACATTCCCATCATTCTGAAACACCCCATGCACGTTCTCGAAATGCATGGAGAAGGCTATGCAGTCATTACATATGGCAGGAATGAGAATTCTTTTTATCTGGACGATCTGCTTTCATTATATCAATCAATCAATCAACCTTTATTTATACAGGTAAATCCCATTGAGCCTCGAGGACTCATTTACAAGAGAGACCTGATTTCAACAAAGAAAGATGACAACAATGGACAACAGCAACAACAATAAGCAGTTATAAAAACTCATACTAGTTTTTTTTTTTTTTTTTTTAACAAATAGGATGGCTAAAAGGAAAAAGGTAACAAAACAAAAAAAACAGCTAGATTCCAAGACAAATGTATAAAACTAAAAACAGGAACATGTCTGCATTGGTCCCTGCCAGGAGTCCAACAGATTCTTAAAGCCACTTAGAGAGGTCAAGGTCGAGAGCTTCAAATCTTTTTGTAAGATATTCCAGGAAACAGGAGCGGAGTAGGAGAAGGCCCTTTTGCCTAGTTCAGTCCTCACTGAGGGAACACTGCAGGTAATAATGTCCTGAGAGCGCACACTGTAGCTGCACTCACGCAGAGACATGTAGGAGGAGATGTATGAAGGCAGCAGACCAAGAAGTGATTTAAAGATGAAAATGTACCAGTGAGAGAGTCTGCGTGAAGTTAATGATGTCCAGTTAACCAATGAATACAGGGTGCAGTGGTGGGTACGATAATCACAGCCAGTTATGAATCTTAGTGCACCATGATAGACAGCATCCAACATCTGCAGGGTTCTTGTAGGAGCGTTCATGTAAATAATATCACCAAAATCAATTGAGGGAAGGAAAGTCACAGATACAAGGCGTTTTCTAGCATTCAGGGTTAGACATGATCTGTTTCTGAAAAAGAAACCCAGTTTAACTTTCAGTTTCTTTACCAAGTTTTCCACATGGAGCTTAAAAGAAAGATGTGAGTCGACCAAGATACCCAAATATTTATAGGAATCAACAAACTCAATGGGGACACCATTTGAGGATAAAATCGGAGGAAGAACTGCTGGGACCAACTTCCTATTTGAAAAAAGCATCCCTTTGGTTTTTTCGGCATTTAGGACAAGTTTGAGGTGAAACAAATCAGTCTGGATGATGTTGAATGCAGATTTCAGAAGCTGGAAAGCCTTAGCAGCTGTTTTAGCTCGACAATAAACAACTGTGTCGTCAGCATAGAAATGTATGGA
>NC_056509.1:1959413-1984417 GCF_014905685.2 Nematolebias whitei
AGCCACAGCGAGGCGCCGTGACTCCTGCAGAGATGGATGACTCCATCTGCCTGGAAAACTGAGTCCGAAGTTCCACTCAGCAGTGGAAAAACTCCAGAACTCCAGAACAGCTAGAACTCTCCCAGAACCTCAGAAAACTCTAGAAGACATTACTCCAGCAGACTCAGCAGACTCAGAAGAACTCAGAAGACAAATAGTTCCAGGAAGTGTCGACTTTTAAAGAGTTCTGCTTCCGGTCACTTTTAGTAAGTCCTGATTGGTTGAAGCAACCAACAGGGGTGTGGTTCTAGTGATGTCAAAGGATTTTCTCAAGTCAAGAAAACAGCAAGAATGTTTTAGGAACAGACAGAGAAATGTTTTGGCGAAGTGAGAAACACTGCAGGTGCCCGTTCTCTTATTTACTGTCTGAGAGTTTTAAAAACACGACAGCCCGTTCTAACAACTTGTTTTTGACAGTCTCCGACTTTTGACTGACATCACTCCTTCTCATTTCAGACAGAAGATCAAAATGCATAATTACTTTGTAAAATAGACATTTAACTTGATTTCTAATTTAAATGAGGATTAAAAAAATCATTAATACTGTTTCACAGTTGATTTAAAATGAGTGGTTCACTTCAACATTTAAAAATGGGATGAACTAAACATACTTTTGATTATCAAGAAATTGTAAAATAGTAATGATAATATAAAAAAAGAGAGTGTTCTTTCAATTGATTAGTTCAGGATACAATTAGACAGTCTCTGGATGAGCTAATTTGTATTTCTGGATTCAAATCAATGAAATAACAGTTCCTGTCCCATGAAGGTCTTCAGAGGCAGGATTTGGTCGGAGGCCGAGTCCACTACATTTTATAAACTGGGAAAAAGTTCCATTCGCCTGCCCCAGATGATTGCATATCTGGAAGTGGAGCTAAACGCAACCACAATGACAGCCCGTTTATCACAGCTGAGAGCCAAAGCTCTGCCAGCTCAGCTCAAACCCTGCAGCGTAGTAACAGCTCTGCCCGTCATGCAACTCTTGGGGATAATGTCAGCGGCCCACGTCGTGGTTCCGCTGGGCTTACTTCACGAGATGCGTTCAGAGATGGTTTGCCCACCTGCGCATAGATCCTGTGCGCCAGATGAGGCGGATTATCTGTGCTCCCCTCCATGAGAATTGATCTGAATCACTGGGGAAACCCCCTCATTCTGTCAGAGGGAGTTCCCATCAGCAGGCCTACGTCACACGTCTCAGTTTTCACAGACATGTTCTTGTCAGGCAGGGAGAAATGTGCCTGTCCCAAGTAGTGGGAGCACAGTGGCTGGACCACATGTAGCTTCAGATAATGTGCTAGAATTTTCACGCTCTGAAACGTGACTCAGCATTTTGCCCCCTGCTGCGGGGTCAGCATGTTCTGATTCACACAGACAACAAAGTGACAGCAGTTTACATAAACCGTCAGGGAGGCGTGCGCTCAGCCCAACTGTTACGCATCGCGAGGAAGCTGTTGTGTTGGGCACACAAAAACCTGCTTTCCATCAGAGCAGTGTACATTCCCGGTGTCCTGAACAGGGGAGCGGACATCATGTCAAGGGGCGGTTCCTGTCACAGAGACTGGAGCCTCCATCCCGAGCTGATCTCTCGGATTTGGAGCAGGTTCAGCCAGGGCCGTAGTGGGACTCATTTTCAGCCCTGTAGTTTCAGCCTCCGAGTGGCCCACTTTAGATCTCGACCTGTTATTATTAAAATCATGTAATTCTAAGCTTACATGGGGCAATTCTAGAATCTGCCCTTTATTCATTCAACCTTTATTTAAACAGATAAATCACATTGAGCCTCTAAGACTCATTTACAAGTAAGACTTGTTTGGACAGACAAAAACAGCAGTTACTTGGACACATGTAGGAGTTGGAGGCAAAAAAAATTCCTATCAGACTTTTTTCTTGGCTGAGAAAAATCCCTAATATTGAAAAAACACCTCGCACAAACAAGCAAATATTTACGTAGACATTCTGCAATAGAGCAGAGCAGGAAGAAGGAAGAGACGAGAGCGGTCAACAACGCTTACAGATGCTCTCGAGGTCACTGTAATCAGTCAATGTCCTCCGGTGAGATCCATAAACATTCTCGAGGTATGTCGAGGAATGGCCAAGGATAACCTCTATGATAATCCAGAGTCTTGAAATGATGACACAAAGTTTTGTCAGCGGGGTCTCATCTGGTTATCAGTTGGAAATTCCTCAGGGAGGGGGTGGTGAGCGTCAGATCTCATTTTCTCCAGGTGAAAATCAGATAAGATGGCCTTCAAGGACAACCAAGGCGACCAAAATTTAGATAAACACACAGTTGTTTTGGGGACAGGCAGAACTTAATGACATCTGCCTTGAGTCTGTGTTTGGTCCACTTGGTTCCGAAATGTCCAAAATAACATGGCCACACCGATGGAACATGACTGAGTAAAAACCCCCAAGATCTGATCCATTCAGCCCAAAGCATTTGAGTCCGGGTACTCCAGACATGAACCAAGCCATCATAAAGGCAAGCAGCGTGATCGGGTCCAAATTTGCTGCTGACAACTTCCTTGATTGTGGATAGAAACCAGGACCAGCTGAATCCAAAAAGCAGCAACCAGTTATCGTGAATCCAATTAAATATGCGTCCTTAAAATCCACAGATGGCAGCAGAGATAGACACATCATCAAGTCTTCCAGTCGATGAGATATCCAGCTGCGTACGTGCCAACAGGGTAAATCGGCTCGCCTAAAGCCTTTCTTCTCTCGAAGAAATGCTGTAAATTGAGTTGAGGGACCAACTGGTCAGAACAAATCCATAATTATGGTTCGGAAGAAATGCAAGAGAGTCTCAGAAGCAGTTTTAAAGACGGACAGAGCAGCAACGTGGAGAGGGAGGGAGGGAAGCATCCGATCTCGGCTTGAGCAAGTGGTGAACATTGGTGTCAGAAGTTCTTTAATGTGATGGGGGTGGTGTGTGTGTGTGGGGGGGGGGGGGTCTGGGGGTTCTCCCCCAGAAAATTTTGAATAAAGTAGATGCCATTTCCTACATTCTGGTGTTATTTAACAAGGCGTTTAACATTTATTTTTGCCTGCATAAGTAACACTTGACTCAATAACTATTTTAGAGTTAATGGCACAACAAGAAGTAGCCTGACCAACAGCTCTCCTTGTGTGAATAGAGCACGCGCCTCTTCTCTCATGCATCCTAGCCACAGTCTAAGAAACATACCTTACTGTAGCCTAAGTTAACTTTCAGGGAAAAAAAATCACTAGTCAATATGAAACAATACTAATAATCACTCCTTCTAACCAATGGTCTAGCATAAAGAATTATGATCATCATCCATCATGTTTATTAGTAGCTTAAAATGCCTTATTAAAACTCTAGTAATGGGCTAGGTTTACTGTAACCTTACTCAGTTGTAGGATCAAGAGACACACATGTAGCATTAACACAGTATGAACAAAATTCAGGAATTGTTTTTATAAGAACATTATCAAATATTTTACACTAACGGTAAGATTGCTTCGCCTATGAGGAAATGTAAAGTTTGGTACGAACACCAGCATCCTCACCCACTTTTATAGGTGCACCATTGAGAGCCTGGTGACAGGCTGCATCACAGGGTGGTATGGGAACTGCACCAGTCAGAGCCAGAAAGAACTACAGAGGGTGGTGCAAACAGCAGAGGACATCAGTGGTAGCAGTCTCCACACCATCCAGGACATCTACCACAGCCGATGTCTGCGTAAAGCACACAGCATCATTAAGGACCACACCCACCCAGCACAAGGATTCTTCCATCTACTACTCTTAGGTAGACGATACAGGAGTCTGCCATGGCGCACAAAAAGACTCAAAGACAGTTATTATTCACAAGCTGTCAGATTACTGAACTCTCATTAAATAACACTGAACAACTCGCAATAACATTGCACCAAGCCACATCTGTGACAACTAATATAACTAATATTAGCTTGTGACACCTAATATTTTATTGCTAATGCATTATGTTGCTCCAAAAAAGTTAAATCTGGTCCTCTGGACATTCAAAAAAAAAATAAAAAAAATAAAATAGAAACGTTTCGTCTCTCATCTGAGAGACTTCCTCAGTCTGAGGTGCTGAATATCCAGAGGACCAGATTGAACTTCTTTGGATTTTTCTACCTGGATTATTGAGCATGCATCAGGACATTATGTTGCTCTATCATGTATGTACCTTACCATAATAATTCATCTCCATGTTACTCACTACCTGTGCAATAATCTGTCACACAACCTGTGTAGTTTATGTTAGTTATGTGCAGTATACATCATGTGAATTTAAGCTTATATTACTACCTTGAAATACTTATTCGTACAAATTCATCCTACTTGCACCATTATATTCTACCATGTTGTTGTTTATTATTTTTTCTTTAGGACCTTGTAAATATTTTATTTACTTTTTCTCTTTTTGGTACTTTATTTTGTACCCTTATTGAATGCTTTAGTATTTCTTGTTTACTTGTTCTTTGTTTTAGTGAGTCAAATCAGTTCTTCTCATCCTGAATATTTTATTGTACTGTTAACCTTGTGTTAACCTGCATATGACAAATAAACATAACCTGAATTAAGCATTATCCTTTAACCATTAAGCATACAATGTCATCATGACAGAAAATGGAGGATTTACCTGCAGTTGCTTTTGTAGAGATGAACATGTGGTAGCTACTTCCTGTTTATAACTTGCGATCAGCTGATGGGGTCGGTCCCCGACTTTTTACATGTTTTCCAAACTCTGTTTAATTTTTGAAAAAGAATAAACTGTATCCCACCCTCTAAACTCTGAGGGTAACACGTGTCTGGATTGCCTGTTCTCCACTGACACCGTTTAACCATTTTGTTCTGGTGATTTTTCACAAACCTCTCTGACTGTAAAACGTCCTGGCTGCAGGCAGCCCCATATCTGCTGGTAAGGGGCGTTTACCTTCGGGACAAATTGAGTTTACCGATTGATCATTTGCCGACACGCTTACTGGATTGATTGACAGCAGCGGAGACGATTTGTGGAAAAAAGAAAAAGAACTAGAGCTGCAGCCCTGCGGAGGAGGAGCAACGGCAACGTGTTCTGTGTTGGGGGGGGGGCTCTCCTCCAGGCAGGAAGAGCGATCAGGAGTCACCTAGAAATAGATCAGCACCTTTGGGTCTGGCCGCTTAACGGATCCGTTTAGAAAAAATGGGCCTCCCACAGGATGTGGTGCGTACGATTCAGGGTGCACAAGCTGCTTCCACTACAACGCTGTACACATCAAGTGGACAGTTTTTCAACAATGACGTGCAGAGAAAGGCATGGAGGCCATCTCATGTCCACCAGGTGGTGTGCTATAATTTCTACAGCAACTGATGGACAGAAATTTAGCATTCAGCACAATTAAAACTTATGCTGCAGCTACTTCTTCCTGTCGTGAGGTTTTTCAGTGACAGAACAGTTTTTAACCACCTGCTGATGAAGCGTTTTCTGAAAGATGTACGGAGACACAGACCTGTGTCACGTCCACTAGCTCCACAGTGGGACCTAATGATGGTCCTGCCCACTCTGATCAAAGCTCCTTTTGAGCCATTAGATCAGCTTTTACTAAAATTTCTGTCATTTAAAACAGCCCTGCTGTTAGCTCTGATGTCATCAAAGAGAGTGAGTGATTATCTGCTGTCTCTGTTGCTCCCTCATGTCTCAGAATTCAAGCTGATGGCAGCTCAGCTGTGCTGAGACCTAACCCTGCTTTTACTCCTAAAAGCATCACAAACTCATTCGGATTGAGAGTGATAACCTTGGATGGGTTTTATCCTCCTCATAATTCTGAAGAGAAAACAACATCTCACCTCCTCTGTCCCATGCACGCTGTAGCATATACATTACATATATGAATATCTGAGTTGATTAATGAGAGTTAAATCAGAAGAGTCTGGGTTTGACTGCTAGAGGGAAGTGGTACCTTGTAAAAACACACAACCATATAGGGCAAAAAATTGTAAATTATATTATATAATATTTACAAAAATCTATATATACAGACAAGTACTTGAAAGGTTCCAAAACATGAAATCTCCATAATTGTTTTTGCTTAGCCAAGGAAAAAGAAAAAAAAAATAAGAGTTCACAGTTCAACTCCTTGATGGGAGTAAAATGGATTGTTGAAAAAAATCCAATTCAGTTCAGTCCAGAAAGACAATGTGGATGTGGCTGTATGCTTAAACACCTCCTACCAGACTGGAAGGAGTTGAGGGGATTCAACAGTTCTCCTGGTTGCTGGTGAAGATTCTCAGTCATCCAGGACATGATGAATTCAAAAAGCGTTCAAAACAAAAACAACTGGACTTTATTTGTAACAGAAGACGTTTCGCTCCTCATCCGAGGAGCTTTCTCAATTCAAATAGCAGAGAGTGAGAGATTCAGGTTATAAGGCTGAGTGAGATAAGACACACACACACATAAGACACACACACACACATATATGTAGATTGGCAGTTCACACCTAAAACCTAAACAGTAGGTCTTTGTTCCTCTAATTCACAGTCGAGTCCCCTCTGTTCCCATCAGGTGTGAAAACCGGCTGGGAATCTGTTTTAAAGTTGCATTATATGTTTTTGAAAGTGGAAATCTGAGGCCTCCTCCTCTGTTAAGAGACGTCTTTTCTCTTTTTACATAAATTGCTTCCTTCACCCCCCTCTCAAACCATCTGTGTTCTCGGTCCAAAATGTGCACATTTTGGTCCTCAAAAGAGTGTCCCTTATCTGTGAGGTGGAGGTGAACTGCGGAATTTTGTCCAGAGGAGGTGGCTCTCCTGTGTTGAGTCATGCGTCTGTGAAGAGGCTGTTTAGTTTCTCCAATGTAGAGGTCTGGACAGTCCTCACTGCACTGGACCACATACACTACACCACTCTGTTTGTGTATGGGTGTCTTGTCCTTAGGGTGGACCAGCCTCTGTCTGAGAGTCCTGCTGGGTTTGAAATGTACTGGGATCTTGTGTTTGTTGAAGATCCTTCTGAATTTCTCTGATACTCCAGCAACATAAGGGATGACAATGTTTTTACGTCTGTTGTTCTCCTTTTTCTGTTTATTAGTGTGTTTTGTAGATTTCCTCACTGACTTGACAAAAGCCCAGTTAGGATATCCACATGTTAGAAGAGCTTCTTGAACGTGTTTCAGTTCCTTTTCCTTCCCTTCTGTCTTTGTGGGGATGCATTCGGCCCGATGTTGTAAAGTTCTGATGACAGAGAGTTTGTGTTCCAGTGGATGGTGGGAGTCAAACAGAAGATACTGGTCTGTGTGGGTTGATTTCCTGTACACTTCAATGTTGAGGCTGTCCTCTCTTTCCATCTGAACCAAACAGTCCAAAAAAGGCAGCTTGTTGTCGTTTGCATCCTCTCTGGTGAACTTGATGTTGTTATCGACCGAGTTAATGTGTCTGGTGAACGCTTCTATTTCCTTGGCTTGGATTTTGACCCAGGTGTCATCCACATAACGGAACCAATGGCTTGGCTTTGTTCCCTCATAGGAGTTTAGGGCTCTCTGTTCCACTTCCTCCATGTAGAGATTGGCAACAATGGGTGACACTGGAGATCCCATGGCACAGCCGTGCTTCTGTCTGTAAAAACTGTCATTGAACTTGAAATAAGTGGTGGAGAGGCAGAGATCCAACAAGGTGCAGATCTGGTCCGGAGGGAAGTTGGTCCTATTGATTAAGTCCTTGTCTTGTAGAAGTTGTTTTCTGACGGTTTCTACTGCTTCAGAGATGGGTATGCATGTGAAAAGAGAAGTCACATCATACGATACAAGGGTTTCTCCTGGGGTTAGTTTCAAGTGTTGAACTTTGTTAGCAAAATCAATGGAGTTCTTTATGTGATGAGGTGCGTTTCCAACAAGAGGAGCTAAAATACCAGCCAGATGTTTAGCAATATTGTATGTCACTGAGTTCATGCTGCTGATGATGGGTCTGCCAATCTACATATATGTGTGTGTGTGTGTGTGTCTTATCTCACTCAGCCTTATAACCTGTATCTCTCACTCTCTGCTCTTTGAATTGAGAAAGCTCCTCGGATGAGGAGCGAAACGTCTTCTGTTACAAATAAAGTCCAGTTGTTTTTGTATTGAACGCTTTTTGAGTTCTCCTGGTTCATTGTAGGGTAGCTCGCCAGTCTGGTCAGCTCGACAACAGACACGATCCGGAATCAGGATCAACATCAGAATCAGGAACCAGTTCCCACAGTTAAAACACATGATCAGCAGAAGGTTTCTGCCCCACAAATACACATCTAAGAGTTGAGAGGCATATCAGTCAGATGTGGGAAACATAGCATTAGATAGAGGCTCTCAAACAACTTGAAGCCTACCTGCAACAGCAACTGTAAAGCCTCTCCCAACTTGCCTGATGAGCACCAGCTGACTTAATGAGACACTGATGGTTGCATACTGCTACCAGTCAGGTGGTAATGAAACCATGCGAGAACAAACACATTGAATGGTGTTTGTTCTTGCTTGTTTTCGTTTTACTTAAGAAAATCAAGGAAAGGAGGACTTTTTCCAAATAAAATTTTTGAGATTAATGAAATAATTAACAATTAATAATTCTTTAAGAAATTACTTCTTGGGAACCTAATTTCAACCACCAAAAAATAAAATGTAAGGGGGAAAAATTACTATTGTAATATCTAAAAAAGTTAAATCTGGTCCTCTGGATATTAAAAAAAAACAAAGCAAAACAAAAAAAATGTAGAAACGTTTCGTCTCTCATCCGAGAGACTTCCTCAGTCTGAGGTGCTGTATTCAGCTCAGTCTCTTAAATAGCACCTTCTCAGAGTGGATCAACCAGTTTTGCTGCTGACAACCAGAACCAGCTGATCACATGCTCAAGAAGGACCATCAGCCTAACAATGGATCATTAGCACACTGATGGCTGTTCACTATTCACAGAGGGCTGAGTGATACTAGCAATCACAGCATTGTAGGAGGGGGACAGTTGAACCTGGAGGCTCCACCCTTGTTTAATGATGGACGGTTTCTTTTCACAAAGATGGCCTCCTTTACTCCTCTCGCAAACCATCATTCCTCTCTATCCAGGATGTGCACATCTTCATCCCTGAAAGAGTGACCGCTTCAGGTCACTATTATATTGCATATACATTATTTTTCTAACAAATATGTGTTTGCAGTCTCGTTTCCTTCTAAAATTTAATGATAAATGTATAAGCCGCTTCTAAGAACGCTTTGATAAAATGCATAGTTTGTGAAATAATCAATAATCGGTTCAGTAATCAGTTCGTTACTGCTCAGCAATTACTGAAAGACGTCAGGTAAAGTAAGAAAAGTCGATTTTTGTGTTATGTTGCGCCAGCAGCCGCTCAAACTGACTGACAGCGATGAGCTTTTTGGAACTATGGGGAGCTGCATGAACCACGTGACCGCGTATCGGCGAGTTCAAAGAGTGTCGCAACTCTCTCTTTACAGGGCTCTGCCATCACCCAGCTGGCCTGGGGTCCTGGCTGCTCGGGGTTTGCTGGAGGACCGGTAACAGGAGCTAGTCTCTGTGGTTCTGTTCCCTGTCTAAGAGGACCTGGCTAGCTACTGGTTTTTCTTCAGCGTGGGACAGAACAGCACAGTTCAGACAGCCTCTCCTCCAAAGCTACCATAAGACTACATTTGTTACATGTATCATTACCACTAAAGGAGGCAGAGGAGTAACTGAACATCTGACACAAAGATCAAGTGAAAACAGAGGAAGCCGGAAGAGAAGCAGCAGCCATGCTAAGCTAATGCTAGCAAGAGCTATCAGATCCCAAAACACCAATTAAAGTGTGAAGTGTTGAAGGATATAAGGTGTTTCATGCACTATCCAAGAGTAGAAAAACAACTGTACTGAGGGTGTTTGTGAACTAAAATGAAAAACTGTGCAAAAGACAGATAAATCCAGAAAATAAAAGACTGGAGCAAACAATTTACTCGAACTACCAACAGAGAAAACAGGAAGTAAATGGTAAATGGACTGTACTTATATAGCAACTTTCTATCTTATTGAGATACTCTCTGCAAAGCTAATTGAACAAATCATTCTAAAGAGACTAATCAGTGCTTTATCACATTCATACACCGATGGGACACACATCAGAAGCAATGAGGGGTTCAGTGTCTTGCCCAGGGACACTTCGGCTTGTGACTCCTGGTGGATTCGAACCCCCAACTCTTGCATTGGAGGACGACTGCTCTAACCACTCAGCCACAGCCGCCCACAATACGTCTTGCCACGAACGTGCAACGTCAGGAAGAAGGCAGAGCTTTCAGTTATCACACCAACTTCCAGTTTCTGTCCGTGAGGCTGACACATTGTCCAGTTTTAAAACTAGGCTTAAGACTTTCCTTTTTGCTAAATCCTATAGTTAGGGTTGGCTTGGGTTTCCTGAGCTATCCCTTAGTTATGCTGCTATATCCTTAGACTGCTGGAGGACAAACTGACCACGTCTTTTCACAATATTACTGTCTTTACTTACTCTGCTCAACCTGTTTGCAATTGAAATTATTTTTTCTATCCTAACAAGTGTTTTTGTCTTCCAGGTACACCTGGACCTATATCTGGACATGGACCGATATCTGGACCTACCATTCTTCCAGCTTCCGGTAAGATGGCGCCCGTGTACATGGCCTGCAATCTACCTCTGACAATACTGTTTGGATTATTTCTGCTTTTTTCATTTTTTGTCTGGGATATCAACTCGCTGTTGCTGATTTGGACCATTTTGATCGTGACTCGGGGACCCCCCCCCCCTTCCACCCCTTCTGGCAGACGTGCCTGCTTGTTTACGCTGGGCCCCAAGCCTGCCTTCTCGGAGATATCGCTCCAGACGCCGGGGAAAACGTGCTGGCCGGCTGGTAAAACTCAAAGCTCTGTGTGGTCAACGTTTCCACAGCCAGCTTCCTACGTGCCCGGACCAGGGAAAATATGGGTATTGTCTACCGGCCCGGTGCTTGGACCGTCCTGGAGGCGCTGTTTTTAAAAATCTGCAACCGTTGGCGCGCACCACCCCCACCATGGCTGGTTCTGTGTCGGACCAGATCAGGACGTGCCTCATCAACACAAGGTCTGTTGCCAACCAGACTTTTATCCTAAATGACTTTTTTAAAGACAAGGGACTAGATTCTTTTTCTCACGGAATCCTGGTTGCCTTTGGGTGATTCAAGCGCCTTGGTGGAACTTTTACCTCCTGACTGTCTGTGTTTTAATGCCCCGCGACCATCAGGTCGGCAGGGTGGTGGAATATTAACTGTATTTAAATCAAACTTTTCCTGTAAACAGTTGTCCACCCTCATGCCCTGCTCCAGTTTTAAGCCGAGTGCTTTTGAACTTGGACATTCTCCTCCCGTTCTGTGTGCGATTGTTTATCGCCCCCCTCGTTCCAAGGACTTCATAAGTGAATTCCCTGATTTTCTGGCTTACATCACACCAAGATATGATCACTTTATTATCGTTGGTGACTTTAATATTCACGTCTGTTGTCAGGAGATGCCGTTAGTGAAGGACTTCCTTGATTTGTTGGACTAATTTAATTTAACTCAACATGTAAATGGTCCCACCCAACAACACGGTCACACTCTGGATCTCATTTTAACACGTGATGTCTCTGTTTGTAATTTGGTAATCGGTGACAACGTTCTCTCAGACCACATGCCTGTCTTGTTTGATATCATCCCGCCTTGTCCTACTGCTAAGTCATGTGATTCTGCACGTACTTCACGCGCCATTAACAGTTTCACTGCTGCACGTTTTACTGAAGCTTTTAGCTCTGAGAGGATCGATCAGCTCTCAGTGTCTCTCTCCACCGAGGAGCTAACCTCTCAGCTTAACTCGGTTTGCTTAAATATTCTGGACTGTGTTGCTCCTGTTAAAACCAGGAAAACAAAACTTTTATCAGAACCATGGCTTAATGACGTCACTCAAGCCGCTAGACAGCAGTGTAGGAGAGCTGAGCGCAGGTGGAGGAAAGACAGGCTGCAGGTTTCTTTTCAAATCCTAAAGGAGAGTTGGCGTCATTATCAGAAGGCAGTTAAAGCCGCCAAATCGATGTTTTTTTCTGCAACGATTGCCTCAAACTCCCACAACCCCCGAGCACTTTTTTCCACCCTGAACTCAGTTCTACACCTCAATGAACCTTCACCTCTAGAAGCCTCAACTGAGCTGTGTGAAAACTTCCTCCATTTCTTTTCTGAAAAAGTTGCAAACACTCGGGCACTCATTTCTCCACCTGCTCATGATCCGTCCATCCCATCTCGTTGTGTTGCTGTTCTTGACCACTTAGAGCCCATCTCTCTGTCTTCCTTGGAGCAGGTCATGTGCGGCATGAAGCCATCTGGCTCCCCTTTTGACGTTGTCCCCCCTCGACTCCTGAAGGAGCTTCTTCCTGTTCTGGGCCCTCCTGTTCTTGGCATTGTGAACAGCAGCTTAGCCTCAGGTGTGGTGCCAATAACTTTTAAACATGCTGCTGTCCAACCTCTCCGGAAAAAACCTAGCCTTGACCCCTCAGTCATGTCCAACTTCCGGTCTGTCTCCAGACTCCCATTTGTCGCTAAACTACTGGAAAAAATAGTGGAGTCCCAGCTGAAATACTTTCTAGAGGATAATGCCATCTTAGAGCTATTCCAGTCTGGCTTTAAACCTCTCCACAGCACTGAAACTGCTCTACTCAAGGTTTTTAATGACATTCTCCTATTCACAGACGCTGGTGATTCTGTGCTCCTTCTCTTACTGGACCTCACATCTGCCTTTGATACAATTGACCACGAGATCCTCATTGCGAGGTTAGAGCAGTGGGTGGGCATCACTGGGTCAGCCCTCGAATGGTTTAGATCTTACCTCGCTGACAGGTCCTTTTGTGTCTCCATCAAAGATTTTAGTTCAGCCTCAGCAGCGCTTAAATGGGGGGTACCGCAAGGGTCCATCCTTGGTCCTCTTTTATTTTCTTTATACCTGCTGCCACTAGGTGCTGTTTTCAGGAAACATAACATACCTTTTCATTTCTATGCCGACGACTGCCAAATCTACTTCTCCCTCAGACTCAACGGTACTCACTCTATTCAACCGTTACTGGACTGCCTGGCTGACATCAGAGATTGGATGGCTTTAAATTTCTTGAGTTTCAACGAGAAGAAATCTGAAGTTATGTTGTTTCCTCCCAATGATACAATCACCAACCACTGCATCGACCTATCCGTTCTGTCACCGTTAGTGAAACAAAGAGTCACTAATCTAGGAGTGATACTTGACCCTTCTCTGAAACTCAACAATCATGTAAATATGATTGTTGAATCTTGCTTTTTCCAGCTGAGGCGTCTGTCTAAGCTGAAGCCCATATTGTCCAAAAATAACCTGGAGACAGTAATTCATGCATTCATTACATCCAAGCTCAACTATTGCAACTCACTCCTTTTTGGTATCAGTCAGACCTCCATAGCTAGACTTCAACTGGTCCAAAATGCAGCAGCCCGGTTTTTGACCAGCACAAGCAAAAGAGAGCACATTACACCTGTGTTGGCCTCCCTACACTGGCTTCCGGTTCACCTTCGAATCAAATTCAAAATACTCTTGTATGTCTATAAATCACTAAACAGCTCTGCCCCCTCCTATCTTACTGATCTGCTCCAGCCGTATGTCCCACCACGTTCTCTCAGATCAGCAGACCAGTTGCTCCTAACAGTCCCAGGAACCCGTCTCAAGCGCAGAGGTGACAGGGCCTTCTCTGTAGCAGGCCCAAGACTTTGGAATGTTACCTCTGCTCGTTAGACAGGCCCCCTCCCTCACAGTTTTTAAATCTCGCTTAAAAACACACTTCTATTCCCTGGCTTTCAGCACTGTGTGATCTGTGCTGAGTCTGTGTGCATCACACTGTGTTAGTCATGTTGCGGTTGTTGTTGTTATCCATTACTGTTTTTGTCGGTTTCTACTTTTTGGTGTCCTGTTATGTAATCTGTTGCTGTGTGCTCGTCCACAGGGCATGCCACTGAAGGTGTTGGAATAAGATGCATCATCCCCGCAGGACATACCATCTGTGTCTCTGCTGGGCAGGAGAGTGTGCGCAAGCTGGTACGCGTGCTGTGGCTGGAACATCCACTCCAAAGACTGGATCCGCTGGGCCAAGGGCAACGTCTCCTTTCATTGTATTTTTAATAAGCAAAATAAAAATGTGCAATGACTTTGGACTTTTAGGGGTGGAAATTAAAGTTGCCGGATCCAAGCAAACAGTTGCCGGAACACACCCTGTCAAAATGAGAGACTTCCTGGATCTTATTCCGGCAGGATCTGGCTCAAATTAAGCCATGCATGTGACAATGTAATGTTCGGTTGATGGAAACAAAACCTATCAGACAAAACAAGCACATCTGCTGTTCACCACTTATGTGAATGACCTCTGACCTCATCATGGGGAACACCCAGCTGCTGCACTCACCTGGCATGTGTGGCATGCGGTACCGTGGTGAAGTGTATTGCTCACAGTTGATGTTGGACACCAGTGGCAAGGGGGACTCCAAGGATTCTGCCTCTTCCATGGAGTGATGCCAGGCCCAGTTTGAAGGGCTTCCCGGTCCTCTTCTGGGATCATTCAGAAGCTCCCGTCTGTTCAGCGGCTGCTGCTCTCTGGTAGAATGAGGCCAAACATTTACAAAGAGGGGTGACCTTGCCCGTCCGGGGTCTGCTGCTGCTGAAGGCCCAACGTGAGGGCCCAGAAAAGCCTGGCGAGCTGCTCCTGCTTCATGTTGGTACCAGTCGACCCTACTGAAACCTGAATCCCACAGCCCCCTCTGAGGAGGCTCACAGCCATGGCTCTTTGCCGTCCTGCTGGCCCCTTCATGTCCACTACAGAGTTTACAAAAGGAGGGCCAGGCCACATCAGCACTGGGCGCTGTCATCCTCTCATCCATCTCAACAGGAACACTCCAATGAGAGCACGGTTCTGAGAGCACAATACAACAAAAATAAGTTTCCACCTCAGTGTTAACTGATCAGATCTGAGAGAACACCAGGGAACAGCATCCTACCTCTGAGAGATTCCATTTCCTTTATAGGGACGTGTGTGCGGCCCACACTGCAGTGAAGCAAAAACAATATTTGAGCAAACTTCTAGAACACCTTAGAGACAAACAAACATAATATCTAATGTTAGAACATCTACCACAACAAGAACTGCAGGCTCAGAGTCAAGACTGATGAACTAGAACTGTTATCAAAACTGCTCAGTTGACAGGAAGGAGTAGAAACTGTTAAGGTTGAAACAACAAACCTTTGAGGAATTGTTAATGTTTGTCACTAAAGTGTGAAAACAAGAGATCTGCCACTTCAGCCTGGTTGGAACGTAACACAATCGCTTACAAAGTAGTACAAAGGTCAGAAATGCTGCTCTAAAGCTATGTCAGGTATGTCCTCTGAGATGGAAAACTAAATCTTTAAATATTTTCTGTTTTTCCTGCATTATACATATTTAGAGAATACAGCCAAACGTGATCATACTCACCTTTAGTTCACTCTCCTTACCTCATCCGCAGCACAAACCTGTTCTGAGGTAAGCAGGAAACATTCCCCTTCCTGGTTCACACAAAGCTTGGAAGTGTTGTGACTCCTTCTATGCAAATCATGTCGGGCATTGAATCCAGAACTGCCAATCAGATTGCTTCCTCAGCAAATGCAGGTGTGCTGCAGAGGCCATCCAGCTTTACCTGAGAAACGTTTGGTTTCACATTTACTTGAATTGGAAGAGCAATAACTCAAAGTGAGGGAAAACTACAGATTGCACTCAGCATGTAAAGGGAGAGCATAGCACACCTACTATAATTTTACAGGATTCAGGATGAGTATGGAGGGTGGAATGTGACAAAATTATATAAACACATAATAATTAAATGTTTCATTTAATTATTCCATATATCATAAAACAAAATAGAATATTAAATTATTAAATAAACAATTAATTAATTAAAAGTCCCATTAAATAAATCAAATTAACTTTTAAATAATAACACTAAATAATGAAATGTTAATTTCAATAATATTTTATGTAAAGATACATCCATCCATTATCTTTATCGCTTGTTCCATTTTGGGGCACGGGGGTCGCCGGTGCCCATGTCCAGCAATCACTGTGCGAGGGGCGGGGGACACCTTGGACTGTAAAGATACAGTAAAAATTTCATTGTATTTTCAATTATTTCATTATGTATTAAATTATTAAATGATACATTTAATTATTTAATGACATTTACATTTCTTTATTTCATGATGCATTTATTTATTTAATTTTGTTACATTCCATCCATGGAGGGTGGAATAAATAAATGTAAGTGTCCAACTACATGAATAAATGTACCATGAAATAAATGAACGGGCAGCACGGTGGCGCAACTGGTAGAGCTGCTGCCTCTCAGCGAGCAGGTCCCTGGTTCAAATCCCAGTCCAGGGGCCTTTCTGTGTAGAGTTTGCATGTTCTCTCCGTGCATGCGTGGGTTTTCTCCGGGTGCTCCGGTTTCCTCCCACAGACCAAAAACATGCATGTTAGACTGATTGGTAACTCTAAATTGTCCCTAGGTGTGAGTGAGAGAGTGAATGGTTGTTTGTCTCGTTTGTCTCTATGTGTCCCTGTGATGGACTGGAGACCCGTCCAGGGTGTCCCCCGCCCCCCGCACAGTGATTGCTGGACATGGGCACCGGCGACCCCCGTGACCCAAAATGGAATAAACGGGTAAAGAAAATGGATGGATGGAAATAAATGAACGTGTGAGGATTGTTTCCTTGGTGTGTGCTGCCCTCGTGTGGTCTGTCTGTTTCTCCCTATCTCCTGCCTCTCTCACATTTTCCTCCACAATTAACTAACGTCGTCCTCCTGTCACTTCGCCCAGCTGTTTCTTGTTTACCCCTCATTAGCGTGCCTATATATCCTACATCTTGTCTTTGTTTCCCTGTAAGAGGATTATCCTTCCACGGTGTGTGATATGTCACTGTTCATCCTGAGTTCCTCTGCTGTAAGTTTTTTGCTACCACATCAGATTTTACTTTTATTTTCAATAAATAGTTTTATTTATATATTATCTATCGAGTCGGAGTCCTGCCTGCGTTGGGTCTTACCTGCGTCACTGGGTTCAACTTAGTGATGTCAAAATGAAGCTTTTTTTTTTTCCCGTGTGTCCTCCCCCAGAAAATTTGGAATAAAAGAGATGCCATTTCCTGCATTTTGTTGTATTTTAACAGGTTGTTAAACATTTGAATAAACTGATTAAAAACAGGTCTCTCTTGTAAATGACGAGGCTCAAAGAGACTAACAACCTGTGTAAATAAAGGTTGAATTGTAATTACTATTTTAGAGAGCAACAACATTTAACAAGCCTGTGTGTGAATGCACGTCCTTGACAGTCTGTCAGGCATCCTACCCCCCCCCCCCCCCCACACACACACACACTGCAGAGTGCCAACCTGAACTCTTCTCAGCTGAATTCAGTCCTGTGTGTTCTGCTCCAACCTCTGCCTCTGTTGTCCAGCCATCTATTTATTTTAGATAAATTGTCTTTTCAAGATTTTGATTGCTGTTATTTTGACTAATTAGTGCCGTTGTTTTGATACGTGATGTAATAAACATCAAACATTTCACTTGTTTTTTTTTAATTATTTTTTATTTATTTATTTTTTACTGTAAGCTCATTTATTATATCTGAAATGTTGTGCACTGTAATGTATGCAGGAGTTCCAACACAGCAGTTGTGCGCGCGTCCTGCAGAGCTGTGTGGAGACACTGTGTGTAAAGCACCTGTCTCAGGGTGCACAGAGTCAGAGTCAGAGTCAGAGTCAGAGTCAGAGTCAGAGTTTCTTTATTGTCATTCGCACCTCATGTGGTACATGTGGTGGAGCGAAATTATGTACACAGGGTCCCAGTTACATCCAACAATAAAATGTATAAGAAAAACAGTAATAACATCTAAGATATGAACTAAGAAAAACATCAACTAAATATACACTAAGCACTCATAACATAAAACATTGAACATCAACACAAACATGAACATGAGTCTGTGAGCAGATGTGCACGCATGAACACATCAACATTGAAACAGATCAGCAGCAACATGAAACAGATCAGCAGCAACATGATATGGTTTTTCACAGTGATTATTCTAGTTAGAGATTCATGAGTCTAACAGCCTCAGGGTAGAAGCTGTTCCTCAGTCTAGTGGTTCTACACTTAATGCTCCTTAACCTCCTTCCTGAGGGGAGTGGGGCAAAAAGTGTGTGTGCTGGGTGAGTGGGGTCCTTCATGATGCAGGTGGCCCTCTTCCTGCATCTGGAGGTGTAGATGTCTGTGATGGTGGGGAGACTGACTCCAACAGATTTCTGTGCAGCCTTCACCACTCTCTGCAAAGCTTTTCTTTCTGCAGCTGTGCAGCCTCCATGCCACACGTTGATGCTGGAGCACAGGATGCTCTCCACTGCACACCTGTAGAAGGAGGTGAGGACTGAGCTTCCCAGACCAGCTCGCCTCAGCCGTCTGAGGAAGTAGAGTCTCTGATGAGCTTTCTTGATCAGGCTGGTGGTGTTGTTGCTCCAGCTGAGGTTGTCATTCATGTGTACACCCAAGTACTTGTAGCTGGAGACCACTTCCACCGCAGATCCTCTTATGTTCAGGGGGGTGTAGGTGTTTTTGTTCCTTCTGAAGTCCACAATCATCTCCTTTGTCTTCTTCACATTGATGTGAAGGTTATTCTCTCTGCACCAGCTCTCCAGGTGTTCCACCTCTTGCCTGTAGCTGGACTCATTGTTTGTGATGCATCCCACCACCGCTGTATCATCTGCAAACTTTACAATGTGACAGCCTGGATGGGTAGCTGCACAATCATATGTGAGCAGAGTAAACAGAAGGGGGCTCAACACATATCCCTGAGGAGAGCCAGTGCTGAGGGTTATGGTGGAGGAGGAGAGGTTGTGGATCCTCACTAACTGTGGTCTGTTTGTTAAAAAGTCTAGTACCCAGTTGCAAATGGAGGGGCTTAGTCCTAGTGTGGATAGTTTGTCCATCAGGGTTTGGGGGATCATGGTGTTGAAGGCGGATGTGAAGTCCACAAAGAGCATACGGACGTAAGAGTTTTTCTGCTCCAGGTGGTTGAGCGCAGTGTGGACCACAGAGGAGATTGCATCCTCTGTTGATCGGTTCTCACGGTATGCATACTGATGAGGGTCCTCGTTGATGTTGATGGTTGTTTTGATGTGAGTCATGACCAGTTTTTCAAAGCATTTAGCGACTATCGGGGTGAGGGCCACTGGAGGAGCTGGAGGAGGATGAAGACGCTCCCTGCGGGACATGCAGTCCGTGTCTCTGCAGGCAGGAGCGTGGCACGGCTAGAACATCCACTCGTTGTACTTTTAATAAATAATCAAAATAAAAATGCGCAATGACTTTGGACTTTTAGGGGTGGAGTTGGCGGCTCCGAGCCGTCAAAATTATAGAGTTCCAGGATCTTGTTCTGACAGGATCCGACTCAAATGAACCACTATCGGAATATCACAAAACAAGAGCTGTTTGTAACGTATAATACGAGTAGAACGGGGATGTGAACCGGGGCTTGAGCATCTTAAATACACTGAATCGCTCCAAATGTTTGAAACTCCGCCTGTCAACTCGAAGCAGTCAGCTGACTCAGTCTGAATGAAGCAGTGAAGTGGTTCACACGTCATCGGTGATGTCACATGAAGCAAGCTCCAGCCCACTGCTTCACCATAACTACCCTGTCGAGTTTGAAGCGTGCTTTGAAGCTTCGGTGTTAGAGGTAACTTCACTAGTTCACCTAAACACAGATCATAACAGAATCCTCGGACCCACTATGAACCCAGCAGGTTGCCCGTTTGTCATGGGTCTTGATCCAGAGGATTTTCAGCAGCTCTGCAAAATAACATGGAGATACGTGGATACTTTGGCTTCCTCCAAGGATCTGGAATTAAGATGGACAGCCACAGAAGACATGCTGGGGGAGTTTTTTTCGCCTTCCTGGTTTATGTGATTCTCCGGGGATGTCGGAGATTTTGTCTGAGATTTTTGAAGAGAGGCGCAAGCTGCACATAATTCTCCCTCAGCCTCCTGCTCCGACACCCAGCAAAAATGACACTTCCCCCGAGTCACACAAGGAATCAGCAGCTCCCCACGTCTTGCCTCTCCATGTCTCTTCTCGTCACCGTCGAAAGGGGTATCATCGTTGGACCCAAGGCTGCTCCACTGATCCTCCTCCCGTGCCACCCACTACTTCCTGCGTCTCAATGAGTGGCGGCTGCGACGGTTCCTCTGCTGCTAGTGCCTTTGAGCAAGTCCCGGAGGACGCCTCTCATTTTCCCTCCGAGAGGGTCCAGAAGGAGGTCCCTAAAAGCTCTTCCTGTGTTCCAGTGAAGGTCCCAGACAACACTTCTCATTGCTGTGCCTCACCTCCAGAGTCTGCTGATGTCTTTCAATTGGATTATAGTGACTCCTCTGATAATTCTCACTCCAATCTCACTTCCTTGAACCTACAACTGCAGAAACTGTACACATCCACTACTCTCCACCTAGACAGTAAATATAGAGTCACTACTTTCTCCATCATGGAGAAATCATTAATATCCAAACCTGGACTCATTAAACTACCAGAATATTATGCAATACTCATAAAAATAAGGACTCTTGAGCCCCTTATCCACGGGGCCCTTTGGTACTCCTATGTAACTAGTTGTGGCCGATTGCATGTTTTATCAACAATGCCTTTAGCGGTGGAACCCACCCAATTTTTGGGACCTAATTCTCTGAGGTCCCAGGTCTGGTTCTTGTAGGGTCTAGATGTGACATCAGCGCACTGTAGGTCACTGATTGGTCAGGGGGCGTATTCATTGGTGGAGGGCGGAGATTCAGTCTTCCACCGGAAATCACAATCCGCCATTTTCTTTTTCACCCGCATAACAGACAACAAGTAATCGGAGGAGCTTATTTTGGAATATTTTATAAGGTAAAACAAATAATCATGGCACAACCGTGGTCGAATGCTGAAGTTCAGGCATTTCTCTGTTTGCTGGCCGATGAACAAGTGCAGCGCGAGCTAGATGGAACGAAACGAAATGAAAAGATTTTTCAAGAGGTGTCTGCGCAGATGGCGGTGCAGGGCTTCCATCGCACACCAAAGCAAAGAGGAAAGCTTAAAAAACTAAAAGCGATTACAAAACGATTAAGGACCACAACGGTAGGAGTGGAGCAAACAGAAGAAACTGGAAGTGGTTTGTACAAATGGATGCCATTTACAGCAAACGCTGTCAACAAAGGGAGGGAGAGTGGCCTAGACACGGCCACTGCTCTTCTGGAAGCTATAGCTGATGGTGAGTGTATTTTATTTACTTTAAGCATATTTCCTTTTCCTCATGCAACCGTTTCTTTGCGTTTTCTGAAAGTACTCTGAACAAACGAGGCTGACTCGGTTAAGTCGTCATTAGTTAGCATCATTGCTAACTGTACTCTGTTGCTGTTTTTCCACTCTTATTTTGATGCAGAAAGTCCCACTGAACATGAAGGTTCGCCAGTGTAGTATGACATATGCAGGATATATTCATACATTTCGCGAGTTCTTCATTTTTCTGACTGTGTACATGTCGTGCATTGAATTTAACAGAAATGTAACGAGAGACGTTATTTATCTTTGACCCATCAAAATGAATGCGGTCATTTATTTGCAGAATCAAAGTTTAACATCAAACATTTACATTAATTTGGCAAAATATGAAAACAATAACATGGCTAGTTTCACAGGAAGTGGGAACAATACGGCGATTGTCCTCACTTTTCAGCAGAACAGCAGACATCAATCACACGGCGGTGATTGAGAACTTTGCTTCAGATATTTCTAAAATATCTGTAATGATTTTAGGAGAAAGGAGAGTTTAAGATGGAAAATGGAGATTTATCTTACAGAGAGATGTGTGAGGGAATTAATCTGTTTGACCAGAAACGTGCACGCTCCTTCAGTTCTCAGCTTGGTCACGGTACGCTTGGTCGAAGTAGAACTTTTACCTGTTGATGATAGATCAGCGTCGGTATAGAATCCTTCCTTTGACTCTTTCAGCGTCTCCGTTGAGAACAGCTAAAATACTTCGAGAGTCGTGCGAGGTTATCCAAACAGAAGTTATAATTCCCAAAATCGTCCCTGCATTCTGGATTTAAGGACTCTGAACTCCTTCAGAGCTCTACTCCTTTAAGCTCTTTTCATCTCGTCGCGTCTCTCTTCGACAGAGACTCGACACAGACATCAGACCTTCTTTTGACACTTCTCCATGAGCTGCATCAGAGCGAGACAGACTCTCGAGAACCGGGAAGTTGCCACATTTAAATGGGTTCGACTTCCGGGTCATTTGAGAGCTTTCTGATTCGTGGATGGACCAGAACAGAGGTGTGGTTTGTGATGTAAGGTGTTATCAAAGTCAAGGACAGAGATTAAGTTTGTTTAAAACAGACAGAAAGATTATTGGAGAACTTCAGACTTCGTGGAGTCTCTACTCCTATTATCTGCTCCATATGATAAACATGACATTTCTTTTCAGTAAACTTTTAGTTGACCGAACCTCGAACTCTAACATACTTACAAATTTGCTCATTGAAGACAGAAAATCAAGAAATGCATATTAACCTGATTTCTTCTTAGAATGAGGAATAAAAATCATTACTTACTGTTTATGTAAATAAAAATGAGTAGTTCTCTTCAACCTGTAAACATTGAGTGAACTAACACAATTTGATTATCAAACATTTGTAAAATAGTAATGATCATAGAGAATTGTCATTTCTACTTGATTAATTCAAGAAAGAAAGTCTCAGGATGGGTCAAACTGTATTTCTGGATGCAGATCAATGAAATAACAGTTTCTGTCCATCTGGTCAGATTTGACATCAGGTTAGGTTCACTACACCAGATTCTGCTTTTGACTGTCCAATCCTCCCCGCTTCTGACCCTTCCCGACCACACCAGCTCCAAGTACATCCACGCCACAGAGTACATCCACGCCACCGGGCACATCCACGCCACCGGGCAACACGCAGCAGAGCGGCACCAAACAGCACCCGTTACTAGGTAAGAAGAAGCAACAATCGTGTTTAACATCACATTGATCATGTTGATATGAATGTTGTTTTGTTTTTGTTGTAAAACACCTTGCATGTATTCAAACTACTTGTTTATTCAGTTGTAATGTATAAATGTTAAATTTAATTATTCATTTATTACTTAAACTTTCATTTATGAAGTTTATTATTGAAATTATACAGGGTGTAGTGATTTTTGTTCAGATTAACGATGCTCTGTTCTTTTTCTAAATGAGCACAAACCGTTGTAAATGACTACATGTAGTTTATTTATGCCCACCTGCTTACTATCATTAAAGTACTAGACTGCTTTATGAACAGAATCATTTCTGATCTTGTGAACAAACACCTTTTGAAATTAGCAGGAACTTTAATGTAAATAATTTATTTAAAAACTCTACCTGTACTTCATCATCTAACAGCCATTTTCTTGTGTGTTATTCCTAGGCAATAGAAAGCGCAGATCAACAAGTGCAGCAGAGAGCTTTGTTTCTGCGCATACAGAACAAGAGGAGATGAACCGGAAGCAGAGAGAGGAACACTTCCATTTTATTTGTGAGGATGCCAAAAAAGCAAGGCAAGAAGAAGCTGCAGAGAGGCAACGCCAAGCTGCAGCAGCGAGGAAGCAGGACAAGGCAATTAGGAGGGAGGAGATGGCCTTGAGGAGAGAGGAAGCAGATGTTCGCAGAGAGGAAGCAGCACAGCGAAGGCAGGAGGCTGAACAGAGTGCTGCTTTCAATCAGGCACTCCTTGGGGTGCTGGAATCCATTGCCCGTTCCATGGCAAACAGACATGTTTAAAAATATTTAGAGTAGATCATAGTTGATCTATAGAAATGTAGATCCTGCAAGGTAAGCCCACAAATAGCCAAACGTAGCTTGTTAAGGTTGCATATATAATTAGTGTATAATTAATTTTTTTTGTACAGGTCTTTATTTCTAATAAAAGAAACATTTTCAAGTCTTGAGCTTCCATCTGATCATCAAAAGTGAAGTGCTTACAGTGTTTTTTTTTACGTCAATAGTGTAGATAAGTGAAGTAATTGTTTTTTACCTGTAACAATGCTGGTGAAGATTCTCAGTTATCCTTGACACGGCAAATCCCCCCCAAAACAGATAAAAACAAAACCTCAGGACTTTTTTTAAAACTGAAGACGTTTCACTAATCATCCGAGGAGCACTCACAATTCAATGAAAAAAGGAATATGGGATTAAAGTTATAAAGCTGTGGTGTTCTGTAAGCTTGCTGGAGATTGATCTGCATGTGTCAGTCTCCATAATACAAGCTGACGGCACACCACAGCTTTATAACTTGAATCACACTCCTCGTTTCATTCAATTGAGAAAGAGCCTCGGATGAGAAGTGATACATCTTCAGTTACAAATAAAGTCCAGTATTTTTATTTATGTAATTTTTCGGTTTTATCTGTAATGAGTACTGAAAAACGTAACCATAATACAGAATGTCCATGTGTTGTAAATGAACATTGCAGTGGAGTTAAAAAGGTGTAGGACTTGTGTAATCTACGTTTACAATCATCCTCATTCAGGATGTTTTCAGTCATTGCATGTCAAACACCTCGGCCATGATGTCCATCCTGTGGATCCAGCAGCTTCTGTGTCTTTTTCGCCCAAGGTCAAAAATTCTCTCCACGACTTTCACTGTGGTACAAAGGAGCACTAACTTAATATTACTTAAGAGCACTTCAGTCATGAAGATAATTTGCGACAGCTTAATTTAAAGAGCTGCGTGGTAAGCATAAGCTCTGAAAGAGTTGTTAAATATCAAATCAAATGTAGGTTATTATGTAATGTACGTAATATATATATATATATATATATATATATATATATATATATATATA
>NC_056509.1:1984517-1993693 GCF_014905685.2 Nematolebias whitei
ACTTTATTGATCCCAGAGGGAAATTAAATGTAACTCATCATCCTGGTTTCATTAAAGAGATGTTCTAGATGCTGATGCTGTGGGCAGGAAGGATCTCTTGTAGCGTCTGTCTTACAAGGGATCTGAAGAAGTCTCTGGCTGAAGACATATATATAAATATTAAAATAGATTAATGTATATATGCATAAACAAATATAAAGTTCTTGTTGTAGGTTTTGGTTCTTTGTTAAAAACAAAAATTAAAGAGTAAAAGAGTTTTTCTAAAACTACAGCCGCTAAAAAACGCGGCATATGTGATAGAAGCACAGCAGCAGTGTTTGTTTTGCCATTTTTACATGAACCTGGTAATAAGGCATGTCTGTACATTAAACAAACAAGAATAATTATTAATCCATGTTTATTTTCAAATCAACACTTTAATGTTCACTTGTATCTAAGGAAGGCTGGGGAGGTAAAAAAAGATTAAGGGGTAGAATTAGGATAAGTTACAGCTCATGAGGTACTCCATCAGAGCATCTCTGACACCTCGGCCCTGCTCTCCATCTTGTGGGACAGCGACCAGGACGGGCTGTGCGGCTGGTTCTGCTTCAAGTTCATCGAGGTCATCTATTTTGGTTGTGTGTTGTTTTCCAGCTCTTCTTCTTCTAATACATGTTAGTGGTGCTTAGAAAAGAGCTTAATGTAGCACTACCGCCACCAGCTGGTAAGGTGCGTTGATATTAATAATCCGCCCACTAGAGGTGAACAATCCGCCCACTAAACGGGAACTATAGGCAAAGTGGAGACACAAAAATAGAGGTCCCACTAGAACCGGACACAACAGGCTACAACAAGAACCAGACCTGTGGATACCAGGCTTTAATGAACAGTATAAAGAACCACTGTAGCACCTACCAGATCCACCAGCTCCTAGTGTTTTCGACCATGTCTCTCACAGATCCTCCATGCCTGTTACAAGTCTCAGGACAGCTGCTGCCACCCCTCCTGTGGTTCCTGCTGCCGCTGCTGCTGTCACTCCTGCTGCCGCTCCTGAGGTCACTGTATCAGCTGCTGCCGCTCCTCTCTCTCAGCCCGGTCCTGGACCTGAACCACGTCGCCGCCCACGTCGGAGAGGTCGATGACAGAGGGGTTCCAGAGACTCAGTCCCAGAGGGTCCTGCACCATCCACGTTTGCTCCTGTTCCTGCCGTCGAAGATCTGGCCACAGAAGATCTTGCCCCAGATGGTCTGGCCGCAGAAGACCATGCTGAGCTCCTTGCCGCTGACCCGCCTGCTGAGCTCCTCGCCGCTGACCCGCCTGCTGAACTCCTTGCTCCTGGTTCACCCTCTGAGGTCCTCCCTCCTGGTCCGTCCACTGAGGTCTTCGCTCCTGGTCTGTCTGAGGTCTTCGCTCCTGACCCAACCGCAGAAGATCCTGAACCGATCGCAGAAGGTCCTGAACTGACCGCAGAAGATCCTGGTCCACCTGAGGTCTTTGTCCTCGGTCCACCTGAGGTCTTCGTCTCTGGCTCGCCTGAGGTCTTCGTCTCTGGCTTGCCTGAGACCTTCGGCCCCGACCTGCCTGAGACCCTGTCTGTCTTGCTCCTGCCCGAAGAATGGCCCGATGGATGACCTCTCGACCACCTGCCTGACCGTCCCCGGCCTGATGAGGGGTCTCCCGGCTGCCTGTCTGACCTGTTACTGCCCCAAGAATGGCTCATTGGATGATCTCTCGGCCTCCTTCCTGACCAGCCCCGGCCGGATGAATGGTCTCCCGGCCGTCCGCATGATCTCTTCTTACCTGATGGATGCCCTCGTGGCTGCCCGCCTACACTATGTCTGCCTGTTGAGGTCTCCATAGCCACCGAAGACTCTGCCGCTGAAGACTCTGCCACCGAAGACTCTGCCGCAGCAACAGAGGTCTCGACGCCCGCGTTAGCAAGAGAGGTCTCGATACCTGCCTCAGCAACAGTGCATGCAGCCCCCAAGGAGGATCCCGCACCGCATGCAGCCCCCGAGGTGGATTCCACGCCGCATGCAGCCCCCAAGGTGGATCCCACACCGCATGCAGCCCCCAAGGTGGATCCCACACTGCATGCAGCCCCTGAGGTGGATTCCATGCTGCATGCAGACCCTGAGGTGGATCCCACGCCACATGCAGCCCCCGAGGCCTGCTTAGCAACTCTAGCCACAGATGTCTCCATAGCAACTGCAGCCACAGATGTTTCCCTAGCAACTGTAGCCACAGAGGTCGCTGTGATGGCTGCTGAACCCAGGCCCGACTCCCCAGCTGCAGAACCCTGGTCTGGCCCTGAAGCAACAGAAACCTGGTCTGGCCCCGGCGCTGCCGACGTCCTGTCTGTCCCCGCAGCTGCCAGCACCACCACTTCTGGTCCAGCAGCTGCCAGCACTACCATCTCTGGCCCAGCAGCTGCCAGCACCATCATCTCTGGTCCAGCAGCTGCCAGAACCACCATCATTGGTCACATTCCATCCTTCCCTGAACTCTGGTCCTGCTCTGGATGGCCTCATGGTCGCCTTCCTAAACTCCTGTCATACATTGGTAGGCCTCCTGGCCATCCACCGGAACTGCTACCCCATGTTAGGGGGAGGTCTTGGGACATCAAGGGATGCCCTTGGGGAGGGGCTACTGTGAGGATTGTTTCCTTGGTGTGTGCTGCCCTCGTGTGGTCTGTCTGTTTCTCCCTATCTCCTGCCTCTCTCACATATTCCTCCACTATTAACTAATGTCGTCCTCCTGTCACTTCGCCCAGCTGTTTCTTGTTTACCCCTCATTAGCGTGCCTATAAATCCTACTTCTTGTCTTTGTTTCCCTGTCCGAGGATTATCCTTCCACGGTGTGTGATCTGTCACTGTACCTGTTCAGCCTGAGTTCCTCTGTAATTATTTTGTTGCCACATCAGCTTTTGCTTTTCTTTTCAATAAATTGTTTTGTTTATATATTATTTATCGAGTCGGAGTCCTGCCTGCGTTGGGTCTTACCTGCGTCCCTGGGTTCAACTAAACACAGATCATAACAGAATGTAGCAATAAATGTGCTATTAAATAATTAAATGTATAATTTAATTATTCAGTACATAATGAAACCACTAAATACACAATTAAATTATTAAATACACAATTAATTAATTAAATGTCCCATTATCCAATGTGTGGAGCTATGCTGTCAGGGGCTTTATGCCCCTAGTAGGGTCACCCATGGCAGACAGGTCCTAGGTGAGGGACCAGACAAAGTGCAGCCCAAACACACCCCTATGATGAAAAACACAAATGGACCTAGTGTTCCCTTGCCCGGACGTGGGTCACCGGGGCCCCACTCTGGAGCCAGGCCTGGAGGTGGGGCACGTGGGCGAGCGCCTGGTGGCCGGGCTTTTACCCATGGAGCTCGGCCGGGCACAGCCCGAAGAGGAGACGTGGGTCCCCCTTCCCATGGGCTCACCACCTGTGGGAGGGGCCAAAGGGGTCGGGTGCAATGTGGGATGGGTGGTGGCCGAGGGCGGGGACCCTGGCGGTCTGATCTTTGGCTACAGAAGCTGGCTATTGGGACGTGGAATGTCACCTCACTGGTGGGGAAGGAGCCTGAGCTGGTGTGTGAGGCTGAGAGGTTCCGGCTAGAAATAGTCGGACTCACCTCTACGCATGGCTCGGGCTCTGGAACCAGTTTCCTTGAGAGGGGCTGGACACTCTTCCACTCTGGAGTTGCCCCTGGTGAGAGGCGCCGAGCAGGCGTGGGCATACTAATTGCCCCCCAACTTGGTGCCTGTGTATTGGGGTTCACCCCCGTGAATGAGAGGGTGGCCTCTCTCCGCCTACGTGTGGGGGGACGGGTTCTGACTGTCGTTTGTGCTTATGCACCAAACGGCAGTTCAGATTATCCACCCTTTCTGGAGTCCTTAGAGGGGGTACTGGAAAGTGCACCTTCTGGGGACTCCCTTGTTCTGCTGGGGGACTTCAATGCTCATGTGGGCAATGACAGTGAGACCTGGAGGGGTGTGGTTGGGAGGAACGGCCCCCCTGATCTGAACCAGAGTGGTGTTCTGTTGTTGGACTTCTGTGCTCGTCATGGATTGTCAATAACGAACACCTTGTTCAAACATAAGGGTGTCCATATGTGCTCTTGGCACCAGGACACCCTAGGCCGCAGTTCGATGATCGACTTTGTCATCGTCTCATCTGATCTGCGGCCACATGTCTTGGACACTCGGGTGAAGAGAGGGGCAGAGCTGTCAACTGATCACTACCTGGTGGTGAGTTGGCTCCGATGGTGGGGGAGGATGCTGGTCAGACCTGGTAGGCCCAAACGTATTGTGAGGGTTTGCTGGGAACGTCTGGCAGAGTCTCCTGTGAGACGGAGTTTCAACTCCCACCTCCGGGAGAACTTTGAACATGTTCCAAGGGAGGTGGGGGACATTGAGTCTGAGTGGACCATGTTTCGTGCCTCTATTGTTGAGGCGGCTTACCAGAGCTGCGGCCGCAAGGTTGTCGGTGCCTGTCGCGGCGGCAACCCTCGAACCCGATGGTGGACACCGTCGGTGAGGGATGCTGTCAGGCTGAAGAAGGAGTCCTATCGGGCCTTTTTAGCCTGTGGGACCCCGGAAGCAGCTGATGGGTACCGGCAGTCCAAGCGACATGCGGCTCGGGTGGTTGCTGAGGCAAAAACTCGGGCATGGGAGGAGTTCGGAGAGGCCATGGAGAACGACTTCCGCACGGCTTCGAGATGTTTCTGGTCCACCATCCGGCGTCTCAGGGGGGGAAGCGGTATGCCACCAACACTGTTTATAGTGGGAGTGGTGTGCTGCTGACCTCAACTCGGGATGTTGTGGGTCGGTGGGCGGAATACTTTGAATACCTCCTCAATCCCACCGGCACGTCTTCCACTGAGGAAGCGGAGCCTGGGGACTCTGGGTCGGGCCCTCCAATCTCTGGTGCTGAGGTCACCGAGGTGGTTAAAAAGCTCCTCGGTGGCAGGGCCCCAGGGGTGGATGAGATCCGCCCAGAGTTCCTTAAGGCTCTGGATGTTGTAGAGTTGTGTTGGCTTACGCGACTCTGCAATGTTGCGTGGACATCGGGGGAAGTTCCCCTGGATTGGCAGACCGGGGTGGTGGTCCCCCTATTCAAAAAGGGGGACCGTAGAGTGTGTTCCAACTACAGGGGAATCACGCTCTTAAGCCTCCCTGGTAAGGTCTATTCGGGGGTTCTGGAGAGGAGGGTCCGTCGGATAGTCGAACCTCGGATTCAGGAGGAACAGTGCGGTTTTCGTCCTGGCCGTGGAACACTGGACCAGCTCTACACTCTCAGCAGGGTCCTGGAGGGTGCGTGGGAGTTTGCCCAACCAGTCTACATGTGCTTTGTGGACTTGGAGAAGGCTTTCGACCGCGTCCCTCCGGGGGCCCTGTGGGGGGTACTCTGGGAGTATGGGGTACCAGGCCCTTTGATACGGGCTGTTAGGTCCCTGTATGACCGGTGTCAGAGCCTGGTCCGCATCGCCGGCAGTAAGTCGGGCTTGTTCCCGGTGAGAGTTGGACTCCGCCAAGGTTGCCCTTTGTCACGATTCTGTTCATAACTTTTATGGACAGAATTTCTAGGCGCAGCCAAGGTGTTGAGGGGATCCGTTTTGGTGGCCTCAGAATTGCGTCTCTGCTTTTTGCAGATGATGTGGTCTTATTGGCTTCATCAGATCGTGATCTACAGCTTTCGCTGGAGCGGTTCGCAGCCGAATGCGATGCGGCCGGGATGAAGATCAGTTCCTCCAAATCCGAGGCCATGGTCTTGAGCCGGAAAAGGGTAGAGTGCCCTCTCTGGGTCAGGGAGGAGGTCCTACCCCAAGTGGAGGAGTTCAAGTATCTTGGGGTCTTGTTCACGAATGAGGGAAAAATGGAGCGTGAGATCGATAGGCGGATAGGTGCAGCATCTGTAGTGAAGCGGGCGCTGTACAGGTCTGTCGTGGTGAAGAGAGAGCTGAGTCAAAAGGCGAAGCTCTCAATTTACCGATCGATCTACGTTCCCACCCTCATCTATGGTCACGAGCTTTGGGTTGTGACCGAAAGAATGAGATCTCGGATACAAGCGGCCGAAATGAGTTTTCTCCGCAGGGTGTCTGGGCTCTCCCTTAGAGACAGGGTGAGAAGCTCGATCATCCGGGAGGGACTCGGAGTAGAGCCGCTGCTTCTCCACATCGAGAGGAGCCAGTTGAGGTGGCTTGGGCATCTGTTTAGGATGCCTTCTGGACGCCTCCCTGGTGAGGTGTTCCGGACACGTCCCACCGGAAGGAGGCCCAGGGGAAGACCCAGGACACGCTGGAGGGACTACGTTTCTCGGCTGGCCTGGGAACGCCTCGGGATTCCCCCGGAAGAGCTGGACCAAGTGGCTGGGGAGAGGGAAGTCTGGGCCTCCCTACTTAGGCTGCTACCCCCGCGACCCGACCCCGGATAAGCGGAAGAAAATGGATGGATGGATGGATTATCCAATGTTCCGTTAAAAAAAAAAAAAATGTACCTTTTATTTCAATTCAGTTTATTTCAATTCATTTTATTTATTTAGTGCCAAATCACAACAAAGTTTTCTCAGGGCACTTTACAGATACATTCACATACATAAAAAAGCCAATTAGTAAAGTTCTCTATCTGAGGAATCCAGCAGACAAGTTGAATCTTGGCTTCGTTGCAGTCTCCCATCCTGAGCAAGCACAGTGGAGACAGTGGAAAGAAAAACTCCCTTTAACAGGAAGAAACCTCCAGCAGAACCAGGCTCAGGACAAGAGACCATCTGCTTTGACCGGCTGGTTGAGAGGACAGGAAGGAGAGACAGACGAACACACAATGGTAGGTCCAGGTCCAGATGTAGGTCCAGGTCCAGATGTAGGTCCAGGTCCAGATATAGGTTCAGGTCCAGATATAGGTCCAGGTGTTCCTGAAGCACACAAAAAAACATGTTAAGGATAGAAAAAATAATTAAAAATATGTACAAAACAGGTTGAGCAGAGTAAGTAAAGACAGCAGCAGAGTGAAAATTGTGGTCAGTTTGTCCTCCAGCAGTCTAAGCCTATAGCAGCATGACTAAGGGACAGCTCAGGAAACCCAAGCCGACCCTAACTATAGAACTGAGCAAAAAGGAAAGTCTTAAGCCTAGTTTTAAAACTGGACAATGTGTCAGCCTCACTGACAGAGATTGGAAGTTGGTTCCACAAGAGAGGAGCCTGTTAACTGAAAGATCTGCCTCCCATTCTGTTTTTGTAAATTCTAGGAACCACAAGTAAACCTGCAGTCTGAGAGTGAAGTGCTCTGTTAGGAAAATATGGAACAATAAGATCTGTAATATAAGATGGAGCCAGGTGGTTGAGAGCTTTGTAGGTTAGAAGTAAGATTTTGAATTCTATTCTGGATTTGACAGGGAGCCATTGGAGAGAAGCTAAAACTGGAGAGATATGATCTCTCCCAGTAACGCCAGTTAAGACTCTGGCAGCAGCATTTTGGATCAACTGAAGACGTTTTAAAGAAGTATTTGGACACCCAGATAATAAACCATTGCAATAGTCCAGTCTAGACGTGACAAATGCATGGAGCAGTTTTTCTGCATCATCTTTAGATCAGATGTTTCTAATGTTAGTGATATTACGCAGGTGGAAGAAGGAGGTTCAAGTAACGTTTTTAATGTGGGGGATAAAAGACATGTCCCGATCAAAAATAACACCAAGATTTTTAACATTAGAGCTGGAGGACAGATTAATGACATCTAAGGAGGGAGAAAGACTGAAAAATTAATTCCTAGGGTGCTCAAGTCCAAAAACCAAAACCTCAGTCTTGTCTGTGTTCAACAGGAGAAAATTAAGGGTCATCCAGGTTTTTATGTCTTTAAGACATGCTTGTAGTCTAAGTAGCTGATTGGATTCATTGGGTTTAATGGACAAAAATAATTGTGTGTCATCAACATAACAATGAAAATTTATCCCATGCTGTTTAATATTTTTACCTAATGGAAGCATATATAAAGTAAAGAGTATTGGTCCAAGCACTGAGCCCTGAGGAGCTCCATGACTAACTTTGGTGTATGAAGAAGATTTATTATTTACATTTACAAACTGGAATCTATCAGATAGATATGATTTAAACCATTTTAGAGCTGTTCCTGCAATCCCAACATCATATTCAAGCCTCTGTAGTAAAATATTGTGATCAACTGTATCAAACGCAGCACTGAGGTCTAACAGGACCAGTAGAGACACAAGTCCATTGTCTGAGGCCATGAGAATATCATTAGTTACTTTTACTAGTGCAGTTTCTGTGCTATGATGAGCTCTAAACCCTGACTGAAACTCTTCAGATTATTTCTTTGTAGATGTTCACGCAACTGACCTGCAACTATTTTCTCTAGAATTTTCGAGATGAAAGTTAGATTAGATATAGGTCTATAGTTGGCCAGAATTTCTGAATCAAGATCAGACTTCTTAAGTAAATGTTTAATTACAGCAACCTTAAAGCTCTGTGGTACATAACCATTCATTAAAGACAAATTAAGTAGATCCTAAATGTGGACATTAATTAGGGGAAAAACCTCTTTAAACAGTCTGTTTGGGATGGGATCTAGCAGGCATGTGGATGGTTTGGATGAGGTTATTATTTTTTGACAATTCAGAGCTCAACAGGACAAAAACTGTCCAAACATAAATCAGGCTCTAGTAAAATTTTTAAAGTTGCCTCATTTGACACGAGATTAGGGATAGTAGAAGGAAAGATGGTTTGAATTTTCTCTCTAATTGAAATAATTTTATTTATAAAGAATTTCATGAAGTCATCACTACTTATATTCAAAAAGCATTCAACACAAAAACAACTGGACTTTGTAACAAAAGACGTTTCGCTCCTCATCCAAGGAGCTTTTTCAATTCAATGAGCAGTAAGTGAGAGATTCGGGTTATAAGGCTGAGTGAGATAAGACACACACACATATGTAGGTTTGACAAGTCACACCTCAACACCTTAACAGTAGGGGCTTCTTAAGGTCTTTGTTCCTCTAATTCACAGACGAGGCCCCTCTGTTCCCATCAGGTGTGAAAACCGGCTGGGAATCTGTCTTAAAGTTGCATTATAGGTTTTTGAAAGTGGAAATCTGAGGCCTCCTCCTCTGTTAAGAGACAGCTTTTCTCTTTTTACATAAATTGCTTCCTTCACCCCCCTCTCA
>NC_056509.1:1993793-1996549 GCF_014905685.2 Nematolebias whitei
AAACGTTTCTACATTTTTTTGTTGTTTTGCTTTGTTTTGTTTCTTTTGAATGTCCAGAGGACCAGATTGAACTTTTTTAGATTTTTCTACCTGGATTATTGAGCATGCATCAGGATAAATCCATTTACATTTTCATTTTCATCATGGATTTCATCGTCATCCTTCAAAAAATATTGTGAAATACCTGTTTTTGCTTTATGACTTTTCAGAACACTATTTATTACTCGCCATGTAGCTTTCATATCACCATTACTTTTATTTAATAAATCACTATAATATTCCTTCTTGTGTTTCCTTATAATCACTACTAATTTATTTTTATACTTCTTATATTTCTCTTCAGCCTCTTGTATTCTCAATTTCAAGAAACATGTATACAAATAATTATTTTTTTTACAAACATTTCTCAACCCTTTCATCATCCATGGTTGGTCAACAACATTTCTCTTTGTATAATTATTTTGCACACAATTCTTTTCATACAGAGCTCCTAAAATGTTCATAAACTCATCATATGATCTGTTCACATCATCAACATACACGTCTTTCCAGCTTTGTTTATGTAAATCATCTTTTAATTTGTCCATTGCTTTTTTTGATGTGTTTATTGTTTTTTTTCTTAGTTGTAATTTCTTTTGTAATGTTTTGATCATTTTTATAAATCATGAAAACTGGTAAATGATCACTCAAATCACTCGTTAAAATACCTCCCATCACATTCCTCTTTGTTATATTTGTGAAAATATTATTGATTATTGTAGCACTATGAGTTGTAATTCTTTGTAGCGGGAAGGGTTGTTTAATAGTTAAAATTCGTTATGAATTTTATTTTGAAGGGGCACCACTCTCAGCTCTGAGAGAACGTCTGAAGGTCTTAAAATCAGTTCAGATTATTATTTAATTATCTCGAATTTCCCTTTTACACCGTGAGTTCTTTTATATGAAGGTTTCCGATGTCATAAGTAAAACACACGCTTTAATACAATTTTGTGATGTTTATTTAATTATGCATGATAAACCAACTGTTGGCAATTATTTCTGACATTTAAAATGAAGGCTTTGTTCACAACTGGAGTTAGATGGAAATTAAGTGACCGTAAAAATTACTTGTTCGCAGGTGTAATGAAATAATAACTGTCATATATTATCCATAATTTAAACGGATTCTTTCATTTTTCTGGACTGAGTTCTATCGTGTTTTGAATGATTAAATGTGGACGGAAACGTGTTTTATCTTTGACTCACCAACAACAGTGGGTCATTTATTTAAAAACGATTTAAACACATCACACATTTACAATAATTGACTCTTTTACCTTTCTGAAGATATTTCAGTTCCGGCGTAAAGTTCCACTTCAAGCCACCTTTCAGCGTCTCCGTAAGAACAGCTGTGTCCTCAGGAGTCGTGAGATCATCACAGAACAGACTTCTTCATTGTTCAGAGCGTTCGTCGAGTAGCCACAGCGAGACGTCGTGGCATCGACGGACTCTGGTCATTCCATTAGAAACTGCTCGAACTTCTGTTCTTCTGAACTTCTCGTTCGAGGTTCTCCCTGGAACTCTGGTTCTCTCTGGAACGTTGTTCAGCTTGGAACTCTTGTTCTGCTTGGAACTAGGAAGTGTTGACCCTTTTAAAGAGGTCACTTCCGGTTCCTCTGAGAACTTCCTGATTGGTTGAAAGAACCAACAGGGGTGTGGTCTTAGTGGCGTAAGAGGGTCATTAAAAGTCAGAAAAACAGTGAGATGTTTTGGAACAGACAGAAAAATGTTTTTGGAACAGACAGAGAAATGTTTAGGTGAAATGGGAGACTCACAGGTGCCAGCTACTTATTTCTGTCTGATAAAGATAAACATGACATTTCTTTCCAATAAACATGTTTTTGACCGTTCCTTCACTTTTGACCGATATCACAACTTGCTCATTTCAGACAGAAGATCAAAAATGCATAATTACTCTTGTAACAAACATTAGCTTGATTTCTACTTTGAATGAGGATTAAAAATCATTAATACTGTTTCACAGTTGATTTAAAATGAGTGGTTCACTTCAACATTTAAAATGGTTTGAACTAAACACACTTTGATTATCAAGATATTGTAAAATAGTAATGATAATAAAAAAGAGAGTGTTCTTTCAATTGATCGGAGCAGGACACACTTAGAAAGTCTCTGGATGAGCTTAATTTGTATTTCTGGACTCAAATCAATGAAATAACAGTTCCTTTTCCAGGAAGGCCCTCAGGGTCAGGACTTGACCTGAGGCTTGGTTCACTACACAGGGATTAACAGATAAATGAAATTATTCTATGTGCTTTACCAAACCAGAAACAAGATGCAATGTAGAACAATTTTGAAATTTCAGCAGGGCAGATTACTCATGCAATTTAACTAAAAGAAATATGTTTTATTGTTCAGTAGTTAAAATTTGGTCTGAAATGTAAAGAAAAATAATTACTGAACTGAGTTAATACTAATTTGGTTAAAAATCTAAATTCTTGGACACCAGAGTCAACCGTCAGAGTATCAGATCAGCTGTTCCTACCAGGCGTCGTCTTCGAAGGCCGCCAAAGATACCAGATATTTGACTCTCTATGATCCTTGATAAAGACAAGCCATCCATAGTCATCAAGTTCGTTAGCAGGAAATCAAGAAACAATGTGATAATGCAAAAAAACTGAAGGGAACAAATGTTTACATAAAGGAACATCTAAAAAAAAAAAATGGAAATATTGCACGTGAAGCAAGGTGGTTGAAAA
>NC_056509.1:1996649-1999005 GCF_014905685.2 Nematolebias whitei
GTTTTAATAAAAGCATTTTTTTCTGTGGAGACTTTAATATTGACCTGAGAAATAAAACAGATTCAAATAACATCAGTACATTTACAAATTCATTGTATAGTTTAAATCTTTATCCGTTAATATCAAAACCAACAAGATGTAGAGATATACCTGCATCCCTGAATGTCATTTTGTGACAGACTTTTATTTCTGTAACTGAGCAGTTCATTCTGTAAAGATGTTTCTGAAAAAGAAAAGAAAAAAAAGAAACTCCTCATCCCTTGAACAACTGAGACGTCCCACCCCCACTTCAGAACCTGGGACAGTTTAAAGTTTGTTTTCAGCATCTTTAACTCTGTTCAAAGGAATTCCAGCGTGACACTTGGGTCCCATTTCTAGCATGTAGAAAACGGACAGACTTTTTATTCACATTCTAGAAGAATTAATACTGGTTTTTTTTTGTAATGAAAGAAGTGTTTACTGGGAATAACTAAATAACTTGCCTTGTGTTCCTCCTACAGCTGACAAGAACCCATGTAGCCCAAAAGCTTACAGTCTTGTTTTCAGTTTATAAGGTTAACAAAGTGTTTGTATTGTTTTAACCTCATTTAAAGTTTATAAGTGTCTTAAATGCTTTTATTTGATGACTTTTTCAACAGAGCAGATTAAAATAATACTTTATTTAGTGGATAAAAGTTCAGACCTTTCATTTTGATTGATTCAACTCGACCACCTCTTTCAGATCAGAGGTGTGGTCATTTGTTTACAAGGGAGGAAGACCTCTCAGAATATTAGGAGAGAAAAAGAGAGAGAGAGAGTGAAGAGCAATGATGAAGAAGTGATGAAGCCCTCCTGAGGAGGAGATTAAGCTCTAACACACAACCTTCAGAAGACTTCCAAGGAGAACATTAGCTTCAACTTTGGGCAAAGTTTGATAGAATCCTCTTCAGCGATCAAAACACCTGCAGTTTTCATCAAAGAGTTAACAACAGCTGTCCAGAACTCCAGGAGACGCTCCAGGCTGACCGTTCGAGCCAGTGACCAAACTCAATGTCTTGAAGTCAGGGATGTGAAGAATTACAACCTTTACATCACCCGACCATCGGATCATGGTATGGTATGGTGTAAAGTTTATTCATTTTAAAAAAGTACAAAACAATTCCATAACAATATAAAAAGATACAAGAGATTTAAAATGAAAGGCAGCAGAAAGAAGAAAAAATCTTATTATATCTGCCCCTTTTTTCAAACAATTATTTCAATCATAATAATTTTCAAGTAACAGAACAAAATGAATAACTTTCTAATTTTTCTAATTCTAATACAAAACACACACTAAGCTACTTCATATATACTTTTTTAACAATTCAGTTTTGATCTTTTTCTTAAATGTTCACATTGACTTGTCATTTTTCACATCACTCTCTAGAACATTCCACAATCCAACTCCTTGGATTGAGGTAGACCTTCCCTTCAGACTAGTTCTGAATTTTGCTTTGACAAATATCTCTATCCCCTTAAGATTATAACAACTTTGTCTTTTAACAACATTTCTTTGGATATTTAATGGTAATGTGTTATTTTGAGCCCTATACATAACTGATAAAATACTGAAATCTACCAAATCATGGAACTTCAGTAACTTCAGTTGATAAAATAATGTGCTTGATGGGTGACTGTAATGCTTTCTGGTGATAATTCTTACAGCTCTTTTCTGTAAAATAAAAATAGGTTTTGTAAAAGTTTTACACGCTTTCCCCCAAACATCAATGCAATAGATTAAATGTGGAACAATGATTGTGTTATACAACATGTACAGAGCTTTATCATTTAATAATTCCCTGACTTTGTATAGTACTGCAATAGATTTAGATATTTTTGTTCTTACAGAATTGATGTGATTTTTCCATGTTAGCTGTTCATCAATGATTACACCCAAAAATTTCATCTCATTAACTCTACAAATCTCAACACCCTCAATTTTAAATGGATCATCAACAGTTCTCTTTTTGTTACTAAATATCATGTATTTAGTTTCGTCTAAATTTAATGATAATTTATTAATTTTAAACCAAGTTTGTATTTTATCAAATTCTGTCTTCATCAATTACAACATCTGTTTTACATCTTTACCCAAACAAAAAAATGTGGTGTCATCTGCAAAAAGGACACATTTGAGGAGTCCTGATACATTCACTAAGTCATTCACATATAAAATAAATAACTTGGTCCAAGTACAGAGCCTTGAGGAACTCCACAAGTGATATTGCACAGGTCAGATCTTACACCATTTATTTGTACAAACTGTTTCCTATCTTTTAAATAGCTAGATACCCAGTGTAATGCTGGTCCTCTTATACCATATTTATTTAATTTT
>NC_056509.1:1999105-2009434 GCF_014905685.2 Nematolebias whitei
CAGGTCAATATTAAAGTCTCCACAGAAAAAAATGCTTTTATTAAAACTCTTGTCCAATAGTTGTACGATTTTATCAGTGAATATTTCTATATTTGATCCTGGAGATCGATATACACAACTTATCAATATGTTTATTATTTCTATTGTTATTATTTCCATGATATTATCAACAATTATTGACATTTCATTAATTAACTTACATTTTATTTCATTTTTAACAACTAGAACCACTCCACCACCTCTTTTGTTGCTTCTGTTCACATGATATAATTCATACCTTCCATGTGAACATTAGTTGTGTTTTCATCGTTGAGCCATGTCTCTGACAGTGCTATTATTGTAAAGGTTCTGTTTAGCTGTTTTAAATAATCAGTTATTTTGGAGATATTTGCATTTAAACTAGGGGTGCACCGATTTCAATTTTCAGGCCGATCACCGATTTTTTGAAAGTCTGAACTGCCGATTCCGATTTTGGCCGATACCGATTTTTTTTTATAAGCAACAGTGTCAGGTGTTACAAGATCACAATGCACCTTCAATTTACCAATCTTATTTTATTGTAAAACATACCCTTGAAAAATACCCTAGAAACAATACAAACTTGTTGTTTTAACTTGTCATGAGGTAGTATTCTGAAATATAAATGAAGTTTACACAATTTTTGTTAAAACTATAAAATTAACCAAAAAAAAAAAGTTCAGTTCCTTCACCTCTTTCACTTGTTACATAAAAAAAAAAAAACTTAAAAAGATAATGCAACAAGTGTAACATTTTCAAGTCAGTGGGTAATAAGAACTAACAGTGGCACAGGTAAGTTTGTTCTCACAGACTTATTCCAGTCACTTTCATTAGTGGCAGGTTTTTCTTGATGAACAAAAGCATTTCTGCTTTGTCACCAGACAGGCGACTTCTTTTCTCATCTACTACATGTCCAGCCAAGCTAAACAGGCGCTCGCTTTCAACGCTTGTGCATGGGGCAGAGAGATAGGTTCGGGCAAGTAGAGCAAGATGAGGGAAACGATTTTCATTGATCTTCCAGTAGACCAATGGGTCCTGGCTCCTTTGGACAGGAACCTCAGATAGGTAGTTCTGTACCTGCATAGCTGAAGGGCTGGCCAGCTGTTGCTCCTGTTCAATGTTCTCCTTCAAGATTTCGTCGTGAGCTGCAAACAGTAGACTACGCCTTTTGGCTGCAGGTTCATCTATATCAGGAGGTCCCACTTCAGAGGATGTTCCTGCAGCAGGTGTGCATCTGGTCTCCCCCTCTGCAAGTTTGGTCAAAAGGAGCAGTTTCACGTCATCTTTCACCTCTGCTGAGAAGTAGCCATTCTTGTACCTTGTTTTGCATAAACAAAGAAAGATGGGTCAATCATTGTGTTTTGTATACATTAACAGTTTTTATGACTTACATGTAAATAAAGAAATGCATTTCAATCAATAAATGTTTATTTTTAATTTAATTGAAATGTTTGTTGAAATATAGTAGTAGGCTAAAAGTAATTATGGCTAAAATAGAATGTTAATAGTTACTTGCCTTGGATCCAGAATAGTGGCCAAGCTGTACAGGGGCTCATGCTCAATGTTGCTGAATCTTCTCACAACAGCCTCCTGCAACGTAGCTTTGGCTGTACCCACGCCACGGTCTGTGCTCGCTTGCCTCTCCAAAATCCGCTTGAGTGCAGTGATGGCTGGGATGACATCTGCTGCTGTAGCTGTTGATGAGCTAATCTCCTTTGTGAGTTCCTCAAAAGGTGCAAGAATGGTGAGCACATTGTCCAGTAGCTCCCACTGGTGTGCTGTGAGTGTGGCTGGTAACTCATGCTCAGCAGCATACACGCCAGTAGCACGTCTCTGCTCCAACAGCGACTGCAGCATGTAGACTGTGCTGCTCCACCTCGTTGAAACGTCTTGCTGTAATCGTTTCCTGGGTTGACCTAACTGTGTCTGTATGTCATAAAGTCAGGAATAGGCAAGTGATGAATGCTTAAAATGTCCAACAATTCTCCTTCCTGTTGCCACCATGTCTGTGATGCTGCGCTGCGCCAGCTGTCCCTCATTTACAACCAGTTGCAGTGTGTGTGCCAGGCAGGGTAAACTTTTCAGGTTGATATCATCCAGCGCTTTGGCCATATTACGAGCATTATCCCGTAAAACAACGTGAACTCTTCCATTATCGATTTCCCAGTGATTCAGCATCGCCTTAAACTCTGCTGATAAATTGGCCGCAGTGTGAGACCCCGCCATTTCTTTACAGTTTAAGAGTACTTGATGACGTTCGAACTGTTCGTCAATCCACTGTGCAGTAAAACTTAACATGGACATTAAACTTACATCAGAAGTCCAGATGTCTGTTGTAAAGCTGAGTGTATTTGTATTAGCTTTTAGCAGGCTGCGGGTGTCTCTCGAAACTTGACTGAACAACTCCGGTAATGTAACATCAGAAAAATATTTCCGACTCGGCATATTATATCGTGGGCTCACGTGCTGCATCAAGCTTCTAAAACCTTTGTCCTCAACGACTGAAAATGGCTGGTCGTCTAATGCCATGAACTCCATCACTTTCCTTGTGGTAGCTTTGCTCTTTTCGTTGCTCATAAAAGCTAACAGCGACCCACCGACTGCCTCTTTGTTAGCGCTAGCTTTAGCATTAGCCTTAGCTTGGTTGCTCTCCTCAAACATTGCATACTTGGCGGCGTGGTGATTTCTTAAATGGCGAACGAGGTTTGTTGTATTAAAGGTTTTGGTGGTGGCTCCACCACGACTTACTTCGGCTTTACACGAATTGCAAATTGCGATCTTTGGCTCATTTTCTTTTACAGCGTAGAACTTCCAAACCGACGACATGGCTGCTCCGAGTGACCTGTGTGTGAGCTCTCACAGTGGAGCAAAAGGGGACAGCAGCTGATTTTCAGACCTTTCCGGAGGCAGATACGATCGGTGGATAAAATCGGCTTCTCATTTAAAGATCGGCCGATCGCTGATCTCCCCAAATTAAGGAAATCGGGGCCGATTGATCGGTGCGCCCCTAATTTAAACTTCTACTATTAAAGTGAATAATAGAGAGACCTCCATTTGTTATATTGATGTCATTAAACTGTTCTTCATTGTAATATTCACAGTCTTTTATTGCAGGGAAAAAATTTGTATCAATCACATCTTCAACATTTATATTTTAAACTCTAAGTCTTCGTATGTTGCCATGTTTAATGTATTTGTTTGTTTTATATTTTGTTAATTTCTTGTTTGTGAAGTTATGTCAATGATTTATCATCTGTCCTCTCCTGAGCTCATTTTAGTTTTTCCAGATCCTTCAGGTCTTTTATTATTTTAGCCTGAGATCCTTCCTGTATTTTGATCCAAATGTTTCCATTTCTTGTCCAAGTTGATGCTATTTTTTTCTGTTTTTTCAACCACCTTGCTTCACGTGCAATATTTCCATTTTTTAGTTAGGTGTTCGTTTATGTAAACATTTGTTCCCTTCAGTTTTTTGCATTATCACATTGTTTCTTGATTTCCTGCTAATGAACTTGATGACTATGGATGGTTTGGCTTTATCTGATTTGTTGGGCAGGGTGTGACAGATTGAAATGTCCTCATGTTCGATGTCAGTGTCTTTGTTTTGTAAAAAAATCACTACTTGCTCCTCCAGAGTCTGTAGTTCTTCCTGTGGTGCATCTTCTGCTGTGTTAGTACCAGCAACAACTCTTGCATAAGTTCGGTTCCTAACTTCCAGTCCAGTGATCACCAAGTTGTCTAGTCTTGTGTATTGTTCCATGTCGTCTACTTTTTGTTCCAATTCAGCAATTTTTTTTGTCTTTATTACTTATCAGTTATTTCAATTGTTTCACTTCCTCATTCAGACCGGTCAGGAGTTCACACTTAGATACTAATCTTGTCATTTCAGCACTCATAAAGTTCAAAGAGTTTTTAACTTCCTCCATATCTTCTGAGTTATTGTTCAATTCTTCTTTCCTTTGTTTGTGTTTGCTCGGCATTACTCACGATACTCCTGGATTGTTGGTATAAAGTCTCAGAAGCACATGGTCTATCCACGAGGCTCACAGGCTTATGGTGTTAGTCGAGGCCTAGCGGCAACAACCCCCAGATCTCACGGCGGTCTCTCAGCTCACTCGGCCCCAGCGGCTCGCAGGTCCAAACGACGGCAGACCGGGTCTCAGCTTTAATAACCCCCAGATCCGACAGTTGCAGCTCGGCTCCCTTGGTCCAACGGCTCGCAGTGTTAGCACTCACCTGGCCTCACCGGCCGAAGCAGCTCCGAGGCCGGCCCGTTAGTTCAACTCACGGCTCAGCTTCCACGGTTCAGAGCGCCAGGACTTCTTTATAGTATAGACTTCTTTATGTATATATGTATATATACATATATACATATATACATATATATATACAGGTCCTTCTAAAAAAATGAGCATATTGTGATAAAGGTCATTATTTTCCATAATGTAATGATAAAAATGAAACTTTCATATATTTCAGATTCATTGCACACCAACTGAAATATTTCAGGTCTTTAATTGTTTTAATACTGATGATTATGGCATACAGCTCATGAAAACCCAAAATGCCTGTCCCAAAAAATGAGCATATTATGAAAAGGTTCTCTAAACAAGCTATTAACCTAACCATCTGAATCAACGACGTAACTCTAAACACCTGCAAAAGATTCCTGAGGCTTTTAAAAACTCCCAGCCTTGTTCATTACTCAAAACCACAATCATGGGTAAGACTGCCGACCTGACTGCTGTCCAGAAGGCCATCATTGACACCCTCAAGCAAGAGGGTAAGACACAGAAAGAAATTGCTGAAGGAATAGGCTGTTCCCAGAGTGCTGTATCAAGGCACCTCAGTGGGAAGTCTGTGGGAAGGGAAAAGTGTGGCAGAAAACGCTGCACAACGAGAAGAGGTGACCGGACCCTGAGGAGGATTGTGGAGAAGGGCCCATTCCAGACCTTGGGGGACCTGCGGAAGCAGTGGACTGAGTCTGGAGTAGAAACATCCAGAGCCACCGTGCACAGGTGTGTGCAGGAAATGGGCTACAGGTGCCGCATTCCCCAGGTCAAGCCACTTTTGAACCAGAAACAGCGGCAGAAGCATCTCGCCTGGGACTGTTGCTGAGTGGTCCAAAGTTATGTTCTCTGATTACAGTAAATGTTGCATTTCCTTTGGAAATCAAGGTCTCAGAGTCTGGAGGAAGAGAGCAGACACAGAATTCACATTGCTTGAGGTCCATTGTCAAGTTTCCACAGTCACTGGGGTTTCATGTCAGATGCTGGTGTTGGTCCACTGTGTTTTATCAAGGGCAGGGTCAATGCAGCTAGCTATCAGGAGATTTTGGAGCACTTCATGCTTCCATCTGCTGAAAAGCTTTATGGAGATGAAGATTTCATTTTTCAGCACGACCTGGCACCTGCTCACAGTGCCAAAACCACTGGTAAATGGTTTACTGACCATGGTATTACTGTGCTCAATTGGCCTGCAAACTCTCCTGACCTGAACCCCATAGAGAACCTGTGGGATATTGTGAAGAGAAAGTTGAGAGACGCAAGACCCAACACTCTGGATGAGCTTAAGGCTGCTATCGAAGCATCCTGGGCCTCCATAACACCTCAGCAGTGCCACAGGCTGATTGCCTCCATGCCACGCCGCACTGAAGCAGTCATTCATGCAAAATGATTCCCGACCAAGCATTGAGTGCATAACTGAACATGATTATTTGAAGGTTGGCGTTTTTTGTATTAGAAACACTTGTCTTTCATTGGTGGAATGGAATATGCTAATTTTTTGGGACAGGCATTTTGGGTTTTCATGAGCTGTATGCCATAATCATCAGTATTAAAACAATTAAAGACCTGAAATATTTCAGTTGGTGTGCAATGAATCTGAAATATATCCATCCATTATCTTTACCCGTTTATTCCATTTTGGGTCACGGGGGTCGCTGGTGCCCATGTCCAGCTATCACTGTGCGAGGGCCGGGGTACACCCTGGATGGGTCGCAAGTCCATCACAGGGCCACATAGAGACAAACGAGACAAACAACCATTCACTCTCTCACTCACACCTAGGGACAATTTAGAGTTACCAATCAGCCTAACATGCATGTTTTTGGACTGTGGGAGGAAACCGGAGCACCCGGAGAAAACCCACGCATGCACGGAGAGAACATGCAAACTCCACCCAGAAAGGCCCCTGGACCGGGGTTTGAACCAGGGACCTGCTCGCTGAGAGGCAGCAGCTCTACCAGTTGCGCCACCGTGCTGCCCTCCCCTGAAATATATGAAAGTTTAATTTTTATCATTACATTATGGAAAATAATGACTTTCATCATCCATCCATCCATTATCTTTACCCGCTTATTCCATTTTGGGTCACGGGGGTCACCGGTGCCCATGTCCAGCAATCACTGTGCGACGGGCGGGGTACACCCTGGACGGGTCGCAAGTCCATCACAGGGCCACATAGAGACAAATGAGACAAACAACCATTCACTCTCCCACTCACACCTATGGACAATTTAGAGTTACCAATTAGCCTAACATGCATGTTTTTGGTCTGTGGGAGGAAACCGGAGTACCCGGAGAAAACCCACGCATGCACGGAGAGAACATGCAAACTCCACCCAGAAAGGCCCCTGGCCCGGGGTTTGAGCCAGGGACCTGCTCGCTGAGAGGCAGCAGCTCTACCAGTTGCGCCACCGTGCTGCCCCTGAAATATATGAAAGTTTAATTTTTATCATTACATTATGGAAAATAATGACTTTCAGCACAATATGCTAATTTTTTTGAGAAGGACCTGTATATTCCTTGACAGATATTGAATTCCAGGGAGACTCTTTTAGAGTTGCTGGCCCAGTTTAACCCTGTCAGAACCGGGCCATAATTTCATTATAATCCTGTCTCTGAGCAGATCAAAACCCCAGGACCAGTCTAGATAAAAATATCCAACAACTAGCATGATTAGCTCTGTCACTTACGATGTTTCCAAATATCTGGCGTCTGTACTCATCCCTTTAGTTGACAGCTCAGAACATCACATACAGAACACCATGGACTTTGTGGATAAGGTGAGGGATGTCATCATGGAGACTGATGAAACAATAGTCTCTTTTGATGTCACATCACTCTTTACGTGCATTCCTGTTGATGATACAGTCGAGGTGTTCAGTATAAGGTTAAAATCAGACACCACTCTGAGCAGCAGGACCACGCTTTACACAGAACAACTGTCAACTCTTGAAACTGTGCCTGCAGTCAACCTACTTCACTTATGGGGAGCAATATTATAGGCAGAAACATGGGTGTGCTATGGGGTCTCCAGTTTCTCCTATTGTTGCCAACTTGTACATGGAGGAGGTAGAAAAGAGAGCCTTGACGTCTTTTTCAGGGACACCACTAAGTCATGGTTCAGGTATGTTGACGACACCTGGGTTAAAATTAAATCTCAGGAAGTCCAACATTTTACTGACCACATCAACTCTGTGGATAAATACATCAAGTTCACAGGAGAAGATGTAAAAAAAAATGGCAGTTTGGCTTTCTTGGACTGTGAAGTCTAAGTCTCTGATAGAGGACAGTTTCAAACTGAGGTGTACTGCAAACCCACCCACACAGACCAGTATTTGCAGTTTAACTCCCATCACCCTTTGGAGCACAAGTTAGGAGTCATCAGGACTCTGTATCACAGAGCAGACAGCGTCCCCACTTACTCAGGAGACAGGCAGAAGGAGAAATCCCACACAAGACATGCTCTAGAGCAATGTGGATATCCTAATTGGGCCTTCCTGAAAGCAGAGAAGAAACCCAAACAGGACTCCAGTCAGCCATCAGGTGAAAAGGAGGAACCCAGACCAATGGTCATTCTGTATGTTGCGGGAGTGTGTGGGAGTATGCAGGAGTAGAAGACTTCCGGTAAGATGGCGCTCGTGTACAGGGCTTGCAATCCACCTCTGCTGATTGTGTTCGGATTTTTTGTGTTCTGTTCATTTTTCATCTGGGACATAAACTCGCTGCTGGTGTATGACAGACAACAGGACTTTAAACATGCTGCCGTCCAGCCTCTCCTGAAAAAAACCAAACCTTGACCCCTCAGTCGTTTCCAACTACCGGCCTGTCTCCAAACTCCCATTTGTTTCTAAAGTACTGGAGAAAATAGTTGTCCAAGTTGAAGTGCTTCTTGGAGGATCACGCCATCTTAGAGCTTTTCCAATCTGGCTTTAAACCTCTCCATAGCACTGAAACTGCCCTAGAGAAGGTTTTTAATGACATTTTCTTAACCACAGATACTGGTGATTCTGTGCTGCTTGTCCTATTGGACCTCACAGCCGCCTTTGACACCATCGACCATGAGATCCTCATTGCTAGGTTGGAGCAGTGGGTGGGCGTCACAGGGTCAGACCTCAATTGGTTCAGATCTTACCTCACTGACAGATCCTTTTGTGTCTCCATCAAGGATTTTAGTTCCGCAGAGGCAGAGCTTAAATGGGGGGTTCCGCAGGGGTCCATCCTGGGTTCCCTCCTATTCTCTTTATACCTGCTGCCACTTGGTGCTATTTTCCGGAAACACAACATGCCCTTCCACTTCTATGCCGATGACTGTCAAATTTACTTCCCCCTAAGACACAATGGTACATGCTCTATTCAACCTCTGCTCAACTGCCTGGCTGACATCAGGGACTGGATGGCTTTCAATTTCTTGATTTTCAATGAAAAGAAGTCTGAAGTCATGTTGTTCCCTCCCAACGACACGATCACAAACCACTGCATCGACCTTTCCACTCTAACCCTATCAGAAAAACAAAGAGTCACTAATCTGGGCGTGATAATGGACCCTTCCCTGAAACTTAACAATCATGTAAACATGATTGTAAAATCATGTTTCTTCCAACTGAGGCGGCTGCCTAAACTGAAGTCCATATTGTCCAAAAATAACCTGGAGACAGTAATACATGCATTCATTACATCTAGGATTGATTACTGCAATTCGCTCCTGTTTGGTATCAGTCAGACCTCCATAGCACGACTACAACTGGTCCAGAATGCAGCAGCCCGATTTTTAACCAGTACAGGCAAAGAGAGCACATTACACCAGTTTTGGCCTCACTGCACTGGTTACCGGTTCACTTTTGAATCCAGTTCAAAATACTCATGTATGTCTACAAATCACTGAACAGTGTCGCCCCCCCCATCTCTGATTTGCTACAACCGTATGTCCCACCACGCTCCCTGAGGTCAGCGGACCAGTTGCTCCTCACAGTTCCAGGAACTCGTCTTAAGCGCAGAGGTGACAGGGCCTTCTCTGTAGCAGGACCAAGACTCTGGAACGAGTTACCTCTGTTTGTCAGACAGGCCCCCTCCCTCTCGGTTTTCAAGTCCTGTTTAAAAACTCACTACTATTCAGTAGCTTTCAACACAAGATGATCTGTGTTTTGATCCTGTATGCTCCACACTGGTTTGTCGTCATTATCTGCATCGTTTTTATGTCTATATTCTGATTTACCTCATTTTGTATTTTGCTTTGTGTGTTACCTGTTGTTTTGTCTGTACAGCACTTTGGTTGGTCTTGTAGCTGTTTTAAGTGCTTTATAAATAAAGTGGTATGATATGGTATGGTAACAGCTGCTGGATCTTATTTTTTCTGCCGCCCATGTCACTTTTTTGGATCATTATGAGCGTAACTCTGGACCCCCCCTCTTCCCTCGCTGCTGGCGGACGTGCCTGTTCACCTCCGCCGCGCTTTCCACATGCCTGCCCGGAGATATCACTCCAGATGCCGGGGAAAACGTGCCGGGCGGCTGGTAAAGCTTAAAGATCTGCGCGCTGCATCTTCCTCTCCAGCTGGTGGTCATGGTTTCCATTGCCAGCTTCCCGCGTGCCCGGACTAGGTAAACAACGGGAGTTGTCGGCCGGTGTGGCGCATGGGCCGACCCGGAGGGGCTGTTATTGAAAATGTGCGGCCACTGCTGCGCACTCTCTCCACCGCTGCTGGGTCCACTTTGGACAGTATCTGGATGTGTTTGGTCAATGCAAGATCTGTTACCATCCCAAAAAAGTTCAATCTGGTCCTCTGGACATTAAAAAAACAAAAAAAACAAAAAAAACAAACAAAAACAAAACAAAGCAATAAAATCTAGAAACGTTTCGTCTCTCATCCAAGAGACTTCCTCAGTCTGAGGTGCTGTTTTCAGCTCAGTCTCTTAAATAGCACCTTCTCAGGGTGGATCAACCAGTTTTGCTGCTGACAACCAGAACCAACTGATCACATGCTCAAGAAGGACCATCAGCCTAACAAGGATCATTAGCACACTGATGGCTG
>NC_056509.1:2009534-2015286 GCF_014905685.2 Nematolebias whitei
TTTTTTTGAATGTCCAGAGGACCAGATTGAACTTTTTTGGATTTTTCTACCTGGATTATTGAGCATGCATCAGGATATCTGTTACCAACAAAACTTTTGTCCTCAGGAACTACTTTCAAGAGCATGATTTGGACTTTCTCTGCATCACAGAGACTTGGATGTCTCCGGGTGAGTCCAGCGCCTTGACGGAATTATTGCCGCCGAACTGTCTGTATTTTAACGCACCGCGGCCATCAGGCCAGCGCAGTAGTGGATTATTAACAATATTCAAATCAACTTTTGACTGTAAACAACTGCCCATCCCAGGTTACTGCGCCAGCTTTGAGCTGAGCGTCTTTGAACTCGGCCATTCTCCTTCGACTTTATGCGCACTCGTCTACCGCCCACCTCGATGTAAGGATTTCATAAATGAGTTTTCTGATTTCTTGGCTGAAATCACACCAAAATATAGTCATGTTTTCATTATTGGGGACCTTAATTTGCATGTGTGCTATCATGAGAAGCCCTTAGTTAAGGACATTTTAGATTTATTAGTCTCATTTAATCTAACTCCGCATGTAAACAGTCCCACCCAAGAGCACGGACATACACTGTACCTTGTTTTAACACGTGATGTGACTGTTAGTTGAAATGCTTCCTAGAGGGTCACGCTATCTTAGAGCTATTCCAATCTGGCTTTAAACCTCTCCATAGCACTGAAACTGCCCTAGAGAAGGTTTTTAATGACATTTTCTTAACCACAGATACCGGTGATTCTGTGCTGCTTGTCCTATTGGACCTTACAGCCGCCTTTGACACCATCGACCATGAGATCCTCATTGCTAGGTTGGAGCAGTGGGTGGGCGTCACAGGGTCAGCCCTCAATTGGTTCAGATCTTACCTCACTGACAGATCCTTTTGTGTCTCCATCAAGGATTTTAGTTCCGCAGAGGCAGAGCTTAAATGGGGGGTTCCGCAGGGGTCCATCCTGGGTTCCCTCCTATTCTCTTTATACCTGCTGCCACTTGGTGCTATTTCCTAGAACCCCAAAATACCCTTTCACTTCTACGCCGATGACTGTCAAATTTACTTCCCCCTAAGGCACAATGGTACATGCTCTATTCAACCTCTGCTCGATGGCCTGGCTGACATCAGGGACTGGATGGCTTTAAATTTCTTAAGTTTAAATGAAAAGAAGTCTGAAGTTATGTTGTTCCCTCCCAACGACACGAACGCAAACCACTGCATCGATCTCTCCGCTCTAACCCTGTCAGAAAAACAAAGAGTCACTAATCTGGGCGTGATAATGGACCCGTCCCTGAAACTTAACAATGACCTCAATCCAACTGAGGCGGCTGTCTAAACTGAAGCCCGTATCATCCAAAAATAACCTGGAGACAGTAATACATGCATTCATTACATCTAGGCTTGATTACTGCAATTTGCTCGTGTTTGGTATCAGTCAAACCTCCATTGCACTACTACAACTACTACATGTTCCCTGAGGTCAGCAGAGCAGTTGCTCCTCACAGTTGCAAGAACTCATCTTAAGCGCAGAGGTGACAGGGCCTTCTCTGTAGCAGGACCAATACTTTGGAACGAGTTGCCTCTGCTTGTCAGACATGCCCCCTCCCTCTCGGTTTTCAAGTCCCATTTAAAAACCCACGACTATTCAGTAGTCCAAAAAAGTTCAATCTGGTCCTTTGGACATTCAAAAAAACAAAAAATCAAAACAAAGCAAAAAAATATAGAAACGTTTTGTCTCTTATCCAAGAGACTTCCTCAGTCTGAGGTGCTGTTTTCAGCTCAGTCTCTTAAATAGCACCTTCTCCGAGTGGATCAACCAGTTTGCTGCTGACAACCAAAACCAGCTGATCACATGCTCAAGAAGGACCATCAGCCTAACAATGGATCATTAGCACACTGATGGCTGTTTACTATTCACAGAGGGCTGAGTGATACTAGCAATCACAGCATTGTAAGAGGGGGACAGTTGAACCCGGAGGCTCCACCCCTGTTTAATGATGGACGATTTCTTTTCACAAATATGGCCTCCTTTACTCCTCTCTCAAACCATTGTTCCTCTCTGTCCAGGATGTGAACATCTTCATCCTTGAAAGAGTGACCGCTGGCCTGGAGATGAGTGTAGACTGCAGAATCCTGGCCTGATGATGTTGATCTTCTGTGCTGGGCCATCCTTTTGGCCAGTGGCTGTTTAGTTTCCCCGATGTAAGACTGATCACAGCCCTCCTGACACTGAACAGCATACACAACATTACTCTGTTTGTGCCGGGGGACTGGATCTTTGGGATGAACCAGATCCAGTCCCCCGGCACAAACTCTACGGAAGATCACTGCTGCTTGGTCTCTACGGAAGATCACTGCTGCTTGATCTCTACGGGAGGTCACTGCTGCTTGGTCTCTACGGAAGATCACTGCTGCTTGGTCTCTACGGAAGATCACTGCTGCTTGGTCTCTACGGAAGATCACTGCTGCTTTGTCTCCATGGAAGATCACTGCTGCTTTGTCTCCACTGAGGTTACAACCGTTGTCCCTGTGGAAGATTACCAGTGTTCTGGCTTTGTGAAGGACCACTGCTGTTTGGGTTCTCCAGATTGTTGCACTTTATTGTCCTCAGATGCCTGTGGCTGCTTCACTGGACTTCTCCACCACGGAATTGTTTGGGGCGCGGTCCCTGAGCACTCAAGTCAGTGGCGTGGGTAATTAGCCACACACCTGGGTCTGGACTACAACTTTTAAAAAAAGTATTTGGTTTGTTAAAGTATCAAAAAAAAAAGTATTTAAAAAAGAGTATTTTTATAAAAATGTACCTAAATAAATAAACTTTTCTAATTTTGCAAGCCTGTCTCAGATGTCACAAGTATTTTTGTAAGATCTACGAACCGGTGTGCCTTGTAAATCAAATAATTTTAATGAGAACCACTTGGTACCACCACATAACATATGTAGTCTTATGGTAGCTTTGGAGGAGAGGCTGTCTGAACTGGAAGCTCGGCTCCACACTGTAGAAAAACCAGTAGCTATCCAGGTCCCCTTAGACAGCGCGGAACCACAGAGGCTATCTCCCGTTGGCGGTCCTCCAGCAGACCCTGAGCAGCCGGGACCCCAGGCCGGCTGGGGGATGGTCCGGAGCAAGCGTAGTGCTAAGGCTAAGCCCCCAGTTCACCACCGACCCATTCATGTTTCTAATCGAATTTTCCTCGCTCAGTGACACACCCGCTGAGAAACAGACCCTGGTTATTGGCAGCTCCATAGTCCGAAACGTGGCTTTAGGGACTCCAGCAGCCATAGTCAAATGCATTCCGGGGACAAGAGCGGGCGACATAGAATCTTATTTGAAACTGCTGACTAAGGCTAAATACGGTAAGATTGTTATTCACATCAGCGGTAATGACACCCGGTTACGCCAATCGGAGGTCACTAAAATTAACATTGCTTCGGTGTGTGACTTTGATAAAACCACGTCAGACTCCGTAGTTTTCTCCGGCCCCCTCCCCAACCTGAACAGCGATGACATGTTTAGCCGTATGTCATTGTTTAACCGCTGGGTGTCCAAGTGGTGTCCTGACAACGACGTGGGCTACATAGATAACTGGAGATCTTTCTGGGGAAAACCTGGTCTGATGCAGAGAGATGGCATCCATCCCATTTTGGATGGAGCTGCTCTTCTTTCTAGAAATATGGCTGATTTTCCTGATGCATGCTCAATAATCCAGGTAGAAAAATCTAAAAACTTTTTTAGATGGCTGATTTTGTTTACCCCCCAAATTATTGACAACCCAGGGTCCAGTCCAGGAAGCAGTATTATAGTCCTCCACACATCTCTGCTTCTTCTCCTCTGTTACCCACCCACACCCCCATTGAAACAGTGTCAACTCGCCCACGGCTCAAATTAAATAAACCAAAAATCAGCTCTAAAAATATAAACCATAAAAATCTGATTAAAATAAATGCAGTTACTTTACCAGAGCAAAAATCATTAAATGTGGATTATTGAACGCTCCTACAAGCACCCTGCAGATGTTGGATGCTGTCTATCATGGTGCACTAACATTCATAACTGGCTGTGATTATTGTACCCACCACTGCACCCGGTATTCACTGGTTAACTGGACATCATTAACTTCACGCAGACTCTCTCACTGGTACATTTTCATCTTTAAATCACTTCTTGGTCTGTTGCCTTCATACATCTCCTCCTACATGTCTCTGCGTGAGTGCAGCTACAGCGTGCGCTCTCAGGACATTATTACCTGCAGTGTTCCCTCAGTGACGACTGAACTAGGCAAAAGGACCTTCTCCTACTCCGCTCCTGTTTCCTGGAATATCTTACAAAAAGATTTGAAGCTCTCGACCTTTGACCTCTCTAAGTGGCTTTAAGAATCTGTTGGACTCCTGGCAGGGACCAATGCAGACATGTTCCTGTTTTTAGTTTTCTACATTCGCCTTAAAATCTAGCTGTTTTTTTTTTTGTTACCTTTGTCTTTTAGCCATCCTATTTGTGAAAAAAGATAAAAATAAAAAATGCAGTATGACTTTTTATAATTGTTTACCATTGTTGCTGTTGTCCATTGTTGTCATCATTCTTTGTTGAAATCAGGTCTCTCTTGTAAATGAGTCCTCGAGGCTCAATGGGATTTACCTGTCTAAATAAAGGTTGAACGAATTGAACATCAGATCTCTTTCCTCTAAATCCCTGTTAGTTATTGAACTGATAACTGATCATCATATTGATTTATTCTGTCTGACAGAAACTTGGCTACAACAGGAGGATTTTGTTGGTATAAATGAATCCACTCCTGTTAATTATTTAAATGTTCATGTTCCTAGAACAACTGGCCGAGGTGGAGGAGTAGCTTCTATTTTTCAGTCAGGATTATTGATTAATGCCAAACCAGTTATTAGTTATGATTCTTTTGAATCGCTGTCCCTCAGTCTTTCTCATCCAAAATGGAAATCAGAAAAGCCACTTTTACTAGTTGTTATATATCGTCCACCAGGCGCTTACTCTCAGTTTTTGTCTGAATTCTCAGAATTATTAACTGACTTATTATTAAATACTGATAAAATCATCATAATGGGTGATTTCAATATTCATGTGGATGTTGAGAGTGATAGTTTGGGCATAGCCTTTAATAATTTAATAGACTCATTTGGTTTTACCCAAAATAGCAGAAAGAAAAGCTTTGCAGAGAGTGGTGAAGGCTGCACAGAAATCTGTTGGAATCAGCCTCCCCACCATCACAGACATCTACACCTCCAGATGCAGGAAGAGGGCCACCTGCATCATGAAGGACCCCACCCACCCAGCACACACACTTTTTGCCCCACTCCCCTCAGGAAGGAGGTTAAGGAGCATTAAGTGTAGAACCACTAGACTGAGGAACAGCTTCTACTCTGAGGCTGTTAGACTCATGAATCTCTAACTAGAATAATCACTGTGAAAAACCATATCATGTTGCTGCTGATCTGTTTCATGTTGCTGCTGATCTGTTTCAATGTTGATGTGTTCATGCATGCACATCTGCTCACAGACTCATGTTCATGTTTGTGTTGATGTTCAATGTTTTATGTTATGAGTGCTTAGTGTATATTTAGTTGATGTTTTTCTTAGTTCATATCTTAGATGTTATTACTGTTTTTCTTAGACATTTTATTGTTGGATGTAACTGGGACCCCGTGTACATAATTTCGCTCCACCACATGTACCACATGAGGTGCGAATGACAATAAAGAAACTCTGACTCTGACT
>NC_056509.1:2015386-2052988 GCF_014905685.2 Nematolebias whitei
TATATATATATATATATATATATATATATATATTACGTACATTACATAATAACCTACATTTGATTTGATATTTAACAACTCTTTCAGAGCTTATGCTTACCACGCAGCTCTTTAAATTAAGCTGTCGCAAATTATCTTCATGACTGAAGTGCTCTTAAGTAATATTAAGTTAGTGCTCCTTTGTACCACAGTGAAAGTCGTGGAGAGAATTTTTGACCTTGGGTGAAAAAGATACAGAAGCTGCTGGATCCACAAGATGGACATCATGGCCGAGGTGTTTGACATGCAATGACTGAAAACCTCCTGAATGAGGAGGATTGTAAACGTAGATTACACAAGTCCTACACCTTTTTAACTCCACTGCAATGTTCATTTACAACACATGGACATTCTGTATTATGGTTACGTTTTTCAGTACTCATTACAGATAAAACCAAAAAAAATACATAAATAAAAAACTGGACTTTATTTGTAACTGAAGATGTATCACTTCTCATCCGAGGCTCTTTCTCAATTGAATGAAACGAGGAGTGTGATTCAAGTTATAAAGCTGTGGTGTGCCGTAAGCTTGTATTATGGAGACTGACACATGCAGATCAATCTCCAGCAAGCTTACAGAACACCACAGCTTTATAACTTTAATCCCAGATTCCTTTTTTCATTGAATTGTGAGTGCTCCTCGGATGATTAGCGAAACGTCTTCAGTTTTAAAAAAAGTCCTGAGGTTTTGTTTTTATCTGTTTTTGGGGGGATTTGCCGTGTCAAGGATAACTGAGAATCTTCACCAGCATTGTTACAGGTAAAAAACAATTACTTCACTTATCTACACTATTGACGTAAAAAAACACTGTAAGCACTTCACTTTTGATGATCAGATGGAAGCTCAAGACTTGAAAATGTTTCTTTTATTAGAAATAAAGACATGTACAAAAAAATAATTATACACTAATTATATATGCAAACTTAACAAGCTACATGTTTGGCTATTTGTGGGCTTACCTTGCAGGATCTACATTTCTATAGATCAACTATGATCTACTCTAAATATTTTTAAACATGTCTGTTTGCCATGGAACGGGCAATGGATTCCAGCACCCCAAGGAGTGCCTGATTGAAAGCAGCACTCTGTTCAGCCTCCTGCCTTCGCTGTGCTGCTTCCTCTCTGCGAACATCTGCTTCCTCTCTCCTCAAGGCCATCTCCTCCCTCCTAATTGCCTTGTCCTGCTTCCTCGCTGCTGCAGCTTCTTCTTGCCTTGCCTTTTTGGCATCCTCACAAATAAAATGGAAGTGTTCCTCTCTCTGCTTCCGGTTCATCTCCTCTTGTTCTGTATGTGCAGAAACAAAGCTCTCTGCTGCACTTGTTGATCTGCGCTTTCTATTGCCTAGGAATAACACACAAGAAAATGGCTGTTAGATGATGAAGTACAGGTAGAGTTTTTAAATAAATTATTTACATTAAAGTTCCTGCTAATTTCAAAAGGTGTTTGTTCACAAGATCAGAAATGATTCTGTTCATAAAGCAGTCTAGTACTTTAATGATAGTAAGCAGGTGGGCATAAATAAACTACATGTAGTCATTTACAACGGTTTGTGCTCATTTAGAAAAAGAACAGAGCATCGTTAATCTGAACAAAACTCACTACACCCTGTATAATTTCAATAATAAACTTCATAAATGAAAGTTTAAGTAATAAATGAATAACTAAATTTAACATTTATCCATTACAACTGAATAAACAAGTAGTTTGAATACATGCAAGGTGTTTTACAACAAAAACAAAACAACATTCATATCAACATGATCAATGTGATGTTAAACACGATTGTTGCTTCTTCTTACCTAGTAACGGGTGCTGTTTGGTGCCGCTCTGCTGCGTGTTGCCCGGTGGCGTGGATGTACTCTGTGGCGTGGATGTACTCTGTGGCGTGCATGTGCCCGGTGGCGTGGATGTACTTGGAGCTGGTGTGGTCGGGAAGGGTCAGAAGCGGGGAGGATTGGACAGTCAAAAGCAGAATCTGGCGAACCTTCATGTTCAGTGGGACTTTCTGCATCAAAATAAGAGTGGAAAAACAGCAACAGAGTACAGTTAGCAATGATGCTAACTAATGACGACGTAACCGCGTCAGCCTCTTTTGTTCAGAGTACTTTCAGAAAACGCAAAGAAACGGTTGCATGAGGAAAAGGAAATATGCTTAAAGTAAATAAAATACACTCACCATCAACTATTAGTTTTTTAAGCTTTCCTCTTTGCTTTGGTGTGCGATGGAAGCCCTGCACCGCCATCTGCGCAGACACCTCTTGAAAAATCTTTTCATTTCGTTTCGTTCCATCTAGCTCGCGCTGCACTTGTTCATCGGCCAGCAAACAGAGAAATGCCTGAACTTCAGCATTCGACCACGGTTGTGCCATGATTATTTGTTTTACCTTATAAAATATTCCAAAATAAGCTCCTCCGATTTCTTGTTGTCTGTTATGCGGGTGAAAAAGAAAATGGTGGATTGTGATTTCCGGTGGAAGACTGAATCTCCGCCCTCCACCAATGAATACGCCCCCTGACCAATCAGTGACCTACAGTGCGCTGATGTCACAACTAGACCCTAAAAGAACCAGACCTGGGACCTCAGTGATTTAGGTCCCAAAAATGGGGTGGGTTCCACCACTAGAGGCATTGTTGATAAATCCCGCAATCGGCCACAACTAGTTACATAGGAGTACCAAAAAGACCCGTGGATAAGGGGCTTTAGAGAGGTCAAGGTCGAGAGCTTCAAATCTTTTTGTAAGATATTCCAGGAAACAGGAACGGAGTAGGAGAAGGCCCTTTTGCCTAGTTCAGTTCTCACTGAGGGAACACTGCAGGTAATAATGTCCTGAGAGCGCACTCCGTAGCTGCACTCACGCAGAGACATGTAGGAGGAGATGTATGAAGGCAGCAGACCAAGAAGTGATTTAAAGATGAAAATGTACCAGTGAGAGAGTCTGCGTGAAGTTAATGATGTCCAGTTAACCAATGAATACAGGGTGCAGTGGTGGGTACGATAATCACAGCCAGTTATGAATCTTAGTGCACCATGATAGACAGCATCCAACATCTGCAGGGTTCTTGTAGGAGCGTTCATGTAAATAATATCACCAAAATCAATTGAGGGAAGGAAAGTCACAGATACAAGGCGTTTTCTAGCATTCAGGGTTAGACAGGATTTGTTTCTGAAAAAGAAACCCAGTTTAACTTTCAGTTTCTTTACCAAGTTTTCCACATGGAGCTTAAAAGAAAGATGTGAGTCGACCAAGATACCCAAATATTTATAGGAATCAACAAACTCAATGGGGACACCTTTTGAGGATAAAATCGGAGGAAGAACTGCTGGGACCAACTTCCTATTTGAAAAAAGCATCCCTTTGGTTTTTTCGGCATAATACATAATACATCAGTACATAATAAACACTGTTCTTTTGTATTTCCCCTGTGTCTGCCTCGTTCTGGGTCTCATACTATCTGGATTCCCCGCGTAATCCCAACAGAAATGCTCCAGCCAGAAAAGACCCAGAATGAGACCAAGAGCGAGCAGACAACCCCCGGTTCCACGGAGTAACGGATCGACAGGTTGGACAAAGTTCTACATCAAGTGCTGACTCACCAAACCACGGTCCAGTCCAACCTTCAGGAGCTTGGAGGTATGATTAATTCCATTAAACATCAACTGCAAGCTTCTGCCTCCTCAGCTCCAGTCGCTCCGCCAGCCCCCGTGGCTCCTGTTCCCACGCCTCCTGTTCAACAAATATTCGTTAAACCTTCTGAGTTCTTCACCGGAGACCCTGACCAATGTGGCGGCTTCCTGCAGCAGTGCAGACTCGCCTTTGAGGGGGCTCCCTCCCAGTTCTCCTCGGACGCGGCCAAAATAACCTTCTTCGTAAGCCAACTCAAAGGTAACGCTCTCCGGTGGGCTCACTCGTTCCTTCTGAGCCATAATAAACCCCCTGCTTCCTATGAACTATTTCTATGTGACATCCTATGATGCATGCTCAATAATCCAGGTAGAAAAATCTAAAAAAGTTAAATCTGGTCCTCTGGATTAAAAAAAAAACAAAAAACAAAGCAAATCAACAAAAAAATGTAGAAACGTTTCGTCTCTCATCCGAGAGACTTCCTCAGTCTGAGGTGCTGTTTTCAGCTCAGTCTCTTAAAAAAAAAACTGATCCAGAAATACAGTTTGACCCATCCTGAGACTTTCTTTCTTGAATTAATCAAGTGGAAAAGACAATTCATTATGATCATTACTATTTTACAAATGTTTAATAATCAAATTGTGTTAGTTCGAACAATGTTTACAGGTTGAAGAGAACTACTCATTTTTATTTACATAAACAGTAAGTAATGATTTTTATTCCTCTTTCAAAGAAGAAATCAGGGTAATATGCATTTCTTGATTTTTCTGTCTTCAATGAGCAAGTTTGTAAGTGTGTGTTAAAGTTCAGGTTTCGGTCAACCAAAAAGTTTACTGAAAAGAAATGTCATGTTTAACTTTTACAGAAGATACAGGAGAGTTTGATTCCACGAAGTCTGGTTTTCTCCAATAATCTTTCTGTCTGTTTTAAACAATCTTAATCTCTATCCTTGAATTTTCATAACACCTTACATCACAAACCACACCTCTGTTCTGGTCCATCCACCAATTAGAAAGCTCTCAAATGAACCGGAAGTCGACCCATTTAAATGTGGCAACTTCCCAGTTCAACGCTCTGATGCAGCTCGGATGCAGCTCATGGAGAAGTGAGATGAAAAAGTTCTCTGATAGAGAAGCTTCAGAGTTCTCTCAGGGATGAGATGTGACGAGTAGAGTTCTGAAGGAGTTCAGAATTCTTGCAATCCAGGATGCAGAGACGATTTTGGGAATTATAACTTCTGTTTGGATAACCTCGCACGACTCCTAAAAGTATTTTAGCTGTTCTCAACGGAGACGCTGAAAGAGTCAAAAGAAGGACTTCACGCCGACCTGACCTATCATCAACCAGGTAAAAGTTCTACTTCGACCAAGCGTACCGTGACCAAGCTGAGATCTGAAGGAGCGTGCCCGTTTCTGGTCAAACAGATAAATTCCCTCACACATCTCTCTGTAAGATAAATCTCCATTTTCCATCTTTAAACTCTCCTTTCTCCCAAAATCATTACAGATATTTTAGAAATGTCTGAAGCAAAGTTCTCAATCACCGCCGTGTGATTGATGTCTGCTGTTCTGCTGAGAAGTGAGGACAATCGCCGTATTGTCCCACTTCCTGTGAAACTAGCCATGTTATTGTTTTCATATTTTGCCAAATTAATGTAAATGTTTGATGTTAAACTTTGATTCTGCAAATAAATGACCGCATTCATTTTGATGGGTCAAAGATAAATAACGTCTCTCGTTACATTTCTGTTAAAATCAATGCACGACATTTACACAGTCAGAAAAATGAAGAACCCGTAAATGTATGAATATTTCCTGCATATGTCATACTACAAATAGCACCGTCTCAGGGTGGATCAACCAGTTTTGCTGCTGACAACCAAAACCAGCTGATCACATGCTCAAGAAGGACCATCAGCATAACAATGGATCATTAGCACACTGATGGCTGTTTACTGTTCACAGAGGGCTGAGTGATACTAGCAATCACAGCATTGTAAGAGGGGGACAGTTGAACCCGGAGGCCTCCACCCCTGTTTAATGATGGACGGTTTCTTTTCACAAAGATGGCCTCCTTTACTCCTCTCTCAAACCATTGTTCCTCTCTGTCCAGGATGTGAACATCTTCATCCCTGAAAGAGTGACCGCTGGCCTGGAGATGAGTGTAGACCGCAGAGTCCTGGCCTGATGATGTTGATCTTCTGTGCTGGGCCATCCTTTTGGCCAGTGGCTGTTTTGTTTCCCCGATGTAAGACTGATCACAGCCCTCCTGACACTGAACAGCATACACAACATTGCTCTGTTTGTGCCGGGGGACTGGATCTTTGGGATGAACCAGTCTTTGCCGTAATGTATTTTGGGGTTTAAAAGCCACTGGGACGTTATGTTTAGAAAATAAACGTCTCAGTTTCTCTGATACTCCCTCAACATATGGAATGACCACTGGTCTGGGTCTGGGTTCCTCCTTTTCACCTGTTGGCTGACTGGAGTCCTGTTTGGGTTTCTTCTCTGCTTTCAGGAAGGCCCAGTTAGGATATCCACATTGCTCTAGAGCCTGTCTTGTGTGGGATTTCTCCTTCTGCCTGGCTCCTGAGCTAGTGGGGACGCTGTCTGCTCTGTGATACAGAGTCCTGATGACTCCTAACTTGTGCTCCAAAGGGTGATGGGAGTCAAACTGCAAATACTGGTCTGTGTGTGTGGGTTTGCGGTACACCTCAGTTTGCAAATGTCCTCTATCAGTGACTGAGACCTCATAGTCCAAGAAAGCCAACCTTCAGGGCCGTCGTAACGCCTTGGATTTCGCCCTGGAGTTTCGGATCCTTGCTGCCCAAACAGGATGGGACGAGCCAGCCCTCCAAGGTATTTTCCTAAACGCACTATCGGATTTTCTCAAGGACCAGATGGCCACGCGAGACGAGCCCGAGACTTTCGACAAGCTAATAGACCTTGCCATCTCCATCGATGACCGTTTCCGGGAAAGGAGGAGAGAGGCAAACTACAATTCCCATCGACCCTCGACTTCCGGGTTTCCGGCTTCTCCAGGTGAGCCCAAGTCTACACCTTCGTTCTACATTTCCCAGAATCCTCCCACTTCCGGGTTCACGACCCCTCGCTATTAGTCCGCTTCACCCAAGCAATCCCCCTTGAACTACAACTCCCAGTCTTCCATGCTTCCTGGTTTCAACCAATCATCTTCTTTTCCTCCACTGGATCGCTCCCCCGAGCCTATGCAGGTGGGGCGCGCACAGCTGACTCCTGCAGAGAGACAGCGGCGTGTATCTGCCCGTCTCTGCATTTATTGTGGTAACCCCGGTCATTTTCTGCCCCACTGTCCGTTTCGGGGAAAACGAGAACTTCCACCAGTAAAGCGGGAGTTACTGGTGGGAACTTCTGCGTTAACCTCCCCATTCTAACTATTACTTCCCCTGGTCATTCAGACACCTGACCATCGCTTTTCGTTTTCTGCTCTCATCGACTCGGGTGCTGAACAAAACCTGATCAGCGCCGATTTAGTTAAAGAATATTCTTTGCCCACTCGCGAGATTCCTTCGATTTCTGTCGCCGGCTTAACCGGAGACGCTTTGACTCATACAAATCTTAAGACGACCAATCTGCATGTCATAGTCTCAGGAAATCATCATGAGATGACCGATTTCTTTGTGTTTAATTCTCATACGCCTCAAATAATTTTAGGTTATCCCTGGCTCCGAAACCATAATCCAGTTATTAATTGGGAGCGCGGCTGCATTGACAAATGGAGCGACAAATGTCTAAGTAACCGTCTTCGCTCCGCCATTAAAGAGTTCCCTCGGAACGCGCCTCCTCTAGAGGAGATCGACCTCACCGCTGTTCCTGCTGAATACCGCGACCTGGCGGCCGTCTTTAGCAAGCAACGCGCCTTGTCTCTTCCTCCTCACCGTCCCTATGACTGCTCGATTGACTTATTACCTGGCGCCCCCTTGCCGTCAAGTAGACTTTATAATCTTTCTGGTCCCGAAAGGGAGTCTATGTCCGATTATATTAATGAATCCCTTGCCTCTGGTATTATTAGACCCTCGACCTCCCCTTTGGGAGCCGGTTTCTTCTTCGTTTCTAAAAAAGATAAAACTCTCAGGCCATGTATTGATTACCGCGGCTTAAACAACATAACTGTTAAAAATAAGTATCCGCTCCCCCTCATTGACTCACTACAGGAACAGTTACAGTCGGCTTCTTGTTTTACTAAGCTCAACCTAAGAAACGCTTACCACCTCGTTCGTATTAAGGAGGGCAACGAGTGGCAAACAGCTTTTCGCACTCCTTTGGGTCATTTTGAGTATTTAGTTATGCCTTTTGGGTTGACCAATGCCCCCGCAGTTTTTCAGGCGCTCGTCAATGACATCCTGCGCTACCTTATTGGTAATTTTGTTTTCTTTTATCTCGATGACATCCTTATTTTTTCCCGCGACCCCTCTCAACACACAGCTCACGTCCGCACGGTTCTTCAGCGGCTGCTGGAGAATCAGTTATTCGTTAAGGCGGAGAAATGTGAATTTAATACCTCCTCCGTCTCATTCTTAGGTTTTATTTTTGAGGGCGGACGTTGTCGAACCGACCCCGAGAAAACCAGGGCGGTAGTCGACTGGCCGACCCCCGAGTCCAGGAAACAGTTACAACGTTTCCTGGGCTTCGCAAATTTCTACAGGCGATTTATAAAGTATTATAGTCGTGTCGCCGCCCCCCTGTTTCAGCTCACTTCCACCGCCCGAGCCTTTCACTGGACCCCTGAGGCCGAGGCTGCCTTTAAGAGACTCAAGTCTCTCTTTTCCTCCACGCCCATCCTCTGCCACCCAGACCCTATGCACCAGTTCATTCTGGAGGTGGACGCCTCCGACACTGGGTTGGGGCGGTCCTTTCCCAGCGATCACCTTTGGACAATAAGGTTCATCCCTGCGCCTTCTTTTCTCGACGTCTCTCCCAAGCGGAACGCAATTACGACGTGGGCAACCGCGAGCTGTTGGCGGTCAAGCTCGAATTAGAGGAATGGCGGCACTGGTTGGAAGGCACTGAGACCCCTTTTTTGATTTGGACGGACCATAAAAATTTAAACTATCTCAGGAACGCCAAGCGTCTGACGCCCCGTCAAGCTCGCTGGTCGCTTTTTTTTAATAGGTTCAATTTTGTTCTCACCTTCTGTCCGGGCTCAAAAAAGGTTAAGTCCGACGCCTTGTCCAGACAGTTCGCTCCCCCCGACTTGCCTGAGGGTTCTGATACCATCGTCCCCCCCACCTGCGTTGTCGGCTCCCTCTCCTGGCCCATCACCGCCACCGTTCGTGAAGCCCTCCTCGCCGAACCCGATCCTGGTGGTGGTCCTCCCGGTACCCTCTTTGTTCCCTCCAGCGTGCGGTCTGAGGTGCTCCAGTGGCTTCACACCAACAAGCTCTCTTGCCACCCTGGAGTGAACCGCATGCTCGCCCTCACGAGGACTCATTTCTGGTGGCCATCCATGACCAGAGACATTAGAGACTTTGTTTCGGCCTGTCCCGTCTGTGCCAGGAACAAGTCCGGTACCCAACCTCCGGCTGGCCCCCTGCTTCCCCTCCCAACCCCTAGTTGCCCCTGGTCCCACATCGCCCTCGACTTTGTCACCTGTCTTCCCAAGTCTGACGGCAACACCACCATCCTCACGGTTGTTGACCGTTTTTCTAAAGCTGTTCATTTTGTTCCCCTTCCCAAGCTCCCCTCTGCCCTTGAAACCGCTCACCTTCTGACTCTCCATGTCTTTAGGCTCCATGGCATCCCTTCGGACATCGTCTCCGACCGCGGGCCGCAGTTTGTCTCCCAGGTGTGGCACTCCTTTTGCAAATCGCTCGGGGCGTCCGTTAGCCTTACCTCCGGCTACCATCCTCAGGCTAACGGACAAGCCGAGCGCTGCAATCAGGAGTTGGAGTCCACCCTGCGCTGCCTGGTCGAGTCTAACCCATCCTCTTGGAGTCAACATCTGGTTTGGGTGGAGTACGCTCACAACTCCCACCGTTCCTCTGCTACTGGTATGTCCCCCTTCGAGGCCTCCCTTGGGTACCTTCCTCCTCTTTTCCCCTGTTTTGAGTCCGACTGCTCGGTTCCGTCTGTGTAGCACCACTTCCGGCGGTGTCGTCGCATCTGGCGCCAGGCCAAGGCGGCCCTCCTTAGGACCGTGGCCCAGGCTAAATGGTTCGCGGACCGCCACCGTTCTGCAACACCCGCCTACCAGGTCGGCCAGCAGGTTTGGTTGTCCACCAGGGATATCAAACTGTGGGACACCCCCCGTAAGCTGGCCCCCCGCTTCATTGGCCCCTTCCCCATCACCCGCATTATTAACCCCTCTGCGGTCCGTCTCCAACTCCCCAGGGCCATGAGGATTCACCCGACCTTCCACGTCTCCCAGGTAAAGCCCGTTTCCCTCAGTCCCTTGTGTCCCCCTTCTGACCTCCCTCCGCCGCCCCGCCTGATCGACAACCACCCTGCGTTCACCGTCCGATCCATCTTGGACGTGCGACGTAGGGGTTTCCAGTACCTGGTCAATTGGGAGGGGTACGGTGCTGAGGAGAGGTCATGGATCCCCAGGTCTTTTATCCTCGACCCCCACTTTTCCTCATTCTGGGTCTCATACTATCTGGATTCCCCGCGTAATCCCAACAATAGAGACAAACGAGACAAACAACCATTCACTCTCTCACTCACACCTAGGGACAATTTAGAGTTACCAATTAGCCTAACATGCATGTTTTTGGTCTGTGGGAGGAAACCGGAGCACCCTGAGAAAACCCACGCATGCACGGACAGAACATGCAAACTCCACCCAGAGGGCCCCTGGACTGGGGTTTGAACCAAGGACCTGCTCGCTGAGAGGCAGCAGCTCTACCAGTTGTGCCACCGTGCTGCGCACTAGTAAAAGTAACTAATGATATTCTCATGGCCTCAGACAATGGACTTGTGTCTATACTGGTCCTGTTAGACCTCAGTGCTGCATTTGATACAGTTGATCACAATATTTTACTACAGAGGCTTGAATATGATGTTGGGATTACAGGAACAGCTCTAAAATGGTTTAAATCATATCTATCTGATAGATTCCAGTTTGTAAATGTAAATAATAAATCTTCTTCATACACCAAAGTTAGTCATGGAGTTCCTCAGGGCTCAGTGCTTGGGCCAATACTCTTTACTTTTTATATGCTTCCATTAGGTAAAGTTATTAAACAGCATGGGATAAATTTCCATTGTTATGCTGATGACACACAATTATATTTGTCCATTAAACCATATGAATCCAATCAGCTACTTAGACTACAAGCATGTCTTAAAGACATAAAAACCTTGATGACCCTTAATTTTCTCCTGTTGAACACAGAAAAAACTGAGGTTTTTTGTTTTTGGACCTGAGCACCTTAGGAATGAATTTTTCAGTCTTTCTCCCTCCTTAGATGGTATTAATCTGTCCTCCAGCTCTAATGTTAAAAATCTTGGTGTTATTTTTGATCAGGACATGTCTTTTATTCCCCACATTAAAAACATTACTAGAACCACCTTCTTCCACCTGCATAATATCACTAAAATTAGAAGCATCTTTTCTAAAAATGATGCAGAAAAAATGGTCCATGCATTTGTCAGGTCTAGACTGGACTATTGCAATGGTTTATTTTCTGGATGTCCAAATACTTCTTTAAAATGTCTTCAGTTGATCCAAAATGCTGCTGCCAGAGTCTTAACTGGAGTTACTGGGAGAGATCATATCTCTCCAGTTTTAGCTTCTCTCCATTGGCTCCTTGTCAAATCCAGAATAGAATTCAAAATCTTACTTCTAACCTACAAAGCTCTCAACAACCTGGCTCCATCTTATATTACAGATCTTATTGTTCCATATTTTCCTAACAGAGCACTTCACTCTCAGACTGCAGGTTTACTTGTGGTTCCTAGAATTTACAAAAACAGAATGGGAGGCAGATCTTTTAGTTATCAGGCTCCTCTCTTGTGGAACCAACTTCCAATCTCTGTCTGTGAGGCTGACACATTATCCAGTTTTAAAACTAGGCTTAAGACTTTCCTTCTTGATAAATCCTATAGTTAGGGTCGGCTTGGGTTTCCTGAGCTGTCCCTTAGTTATGCTGCTATAGGCTTAGACTGCTGGAGGACAAGCTGACCACAATTTTCACTCTACTACTGTCTTTACTTACTCTGCTCAACATTTGTAACTATTTTTTCTATCCTTAACATGTTGTTTTGTTTTTTTGTCTTTCAGGTACACCTGGACCTATACCTGGACCTACCATTCTGTGTTCGTCTGTCTCTCCTTCCTGTCCTCTTAAACCAGCCGGTCAAAACAGATGGCCGCTTGTCCTGAGCCTGGTTCTGCTGGAGGTTTCTTCCTGTTAAAGGGAGTTTTCCTTTCCACTGTTGCCACTGTGCTTGCTCAGGATGGGAGACTGCAACGAAGCCAAGATTCAACTTGTCTGCTGGATTCCTTAGATAAGAGAACTTTACTAATTGGCTTTTATGTATGTGAATGTTTCTGTAAAGTGCCCTGAGACAGCTTTGTTGTGATTTGGTGCTATATAAATAAACTGAATTGAATTGAATTGCTGGACTCTTCAAAACTGCTTTTACAATAAGCTACAGACTTGAAAACAATTAGGTTTAATTTTGTCCTTAAATTTTAAAGGTTTGTGTTTCATTTATTTCCCTCTCCCTCCTGTCCTGCCAAGGGGGTCCGGGCAGACTCCTCTTCCTCCTGTCCTGCTGTTTGATCCACGCTGCCTCCTGCTGTGGGGTCTACACCACCTCCTGCTATGTGGTCCACACCACCTCCTGCTATAGGGTCCACAGCCTCAGAGGGTCCTGAGTATGCAGAGGGTCCCAAATTGCCTGTAGCAGCTGTGGTCTAGACATCACCTGCAGCACGTGGGATCTCTTTGCCTCTTCCAGGCTCCTCGCCTCATCCAGGTTCCTCACCTCATCCAGGTTCCTCATTTCGTTCAGGAGATAACTGTAGGGGTTGTGCTCTCCCTGGTGTCTGGCTCCCTCTTGTGTTCTGCATGTGTCCAGCTCTCCCATTTCCGTCTGCTTTCTGCACCTGTAATGCTTGTGGGCTTGGTGTTTTGTGTTAAGTCTTGTTAGTGTTTGTATTTAAGTCTTTTTTTGCCTCCCTTGTTGTCTGGTCATTGTCCTTGTAATGCCTAGTCTACTCTTCATGTTCTGCAACCCACCTCCTGGTTTATATAAAATTGCTGCTCGCCAGCCTTTTGCTTTGATAATAATAAATTATTTGTTATTATCCTCTGGGTCTCTGTGGTCTGCCTGCACCAATTGGTCTCCGGCCTCAAAATCATCAGTCTGCTTCTGTGTTCCACCATCATTTGATTGTGTGCACTGGAGTGTGTAGTCAGCTGTCAATCTGAATAAAAAGGATTTTCATTTAACAATGTGAAAGATATATGCGGAAAATAATAGCTAATTAAAATATTCATTTTATCTGGCAAATGTGATTTTTGCTCTGGAACCTCAGCGCACAGCGTCTTCACATCAGGGCTGTATGACGTCACCTTCATCTTTACACAAGAGTGTAAGCTTTGTCTATGAGGTGTGAGCTATGTTTGTTTTTAACGTAGTTCGTGTTGGAGAAGACCTGCTCACATACATATGTGGAGCCGAAGATCAACAGGACTCCAAATGTATACTTCCTGTGTAAATAAGTGTCAGGGATGACATTCCATGTTTCAAACACGTTTGTCTTTGCCAACCCATGATTTAAATGCTCTTGGTGTCTGGCTGAACTGTTGAATCCAAAAACCAGGTTCATGTCAGTATAATCTGGCAGTCTTGGCATGGATGGAGCTCTAATATAGAGCATGCAGCTGCAGCAGGTGCGAGTGCTGTTTGCGGCTGAGAAGTGGGCATGGCAGATGGCAGAGAGTAGAGATGATGACATTTGTGTTGTAATGTAACAAAATAAAAATACTTCGTTACTGTACTTAAGTAGGATTTTGACACATTTTTACTTGATTATTTACATTTCTAGCGACTTTCACTTTTATTTTACTACATTTCCTCAATAAAATGTGTACTTTTACTTCAATACATTTTCATTAACCATCTTAGTTACTAGTTACTACAATTTAAAATTAGAAGAAATCTGAGCTTTGTTGACTTTGTCACGATTTTCAGACGGAGCTGAGCAGGAATGAACCCATTTGCGCATGCAGAACTCAGAGGCGAGGTTGTAAAATAATAATCACTTTAATAATCAAAATAAATAGCTGACATGGAAGCAAAACTCACAGATAGGATCAGGTCAGGATTATACATGGAACATAGGAGACAAACCAAGAGACAAACCAGGAGCTGTACCAGAAGATGCACTGACAAAGACTGAGACACAGACCAGGGCTTATATACACATAGACTAGACGAGACAAATTACAAACACTTGGATGACACACGGGTGGAACTGATCAGGGTGATTACTGGGAGACACTAGGGAGTACAGACACAGGGAAACTGACAGAGGGATACCATCCTTACAGTACCCTCCCCCCAAGGACGCCTCCTGGCGTCCCAAAAAGGGCCCACCCCAAAAAACTTGAGCGGGAGGAGGGAGGTACCGCAAGGATGAATGGCACAAAGAACACACTAGGGCAAAAAAAAAAAAAACAGCAAGACAACAGCCTGGGATCTAAATTAAACAAAACTAGGGAACACAAAGAATGTTTGCATGGTCCGGGGACCATCCCTAGAAAAGTAATTGTTCAGGCGGGTGGCCGGGAAGCTGTCCATCAGGCCAAAGCAGGTCAGACGGGTGGCCGGGAAACCATCCAAAGAGCAGACCAGACGAGCGGCCGGGAGGTTGTCAAGCACAAGGCACCAGATTATATGGGCAGCCGATGGTGATGGATACCCTTAGAGACCATGACTGCCCGGCACGGGGAAAGAGGACTGGAGAGACCATGGGTTCTGGTGTGGGGACCACAGCCGTCACAGAGGCTAAACGAGCTGTAGAAACCGATGAGCCCAGGGAGACTACAGCTTTTATTGAGATTGCAGGTGACTTCGAGATCTCAGGCATAGCAGGAGGAGGCGTGGCCACTTCTGGGACTGCAACAGGAGGTGTGGCCACTTCTGAGACTGCAGCAGGGGACGTAGCTGCTTCTGGAACTGCAGCAGAGGGTGTGGAACTCGGAGACATGGAACTGAGAGACGTGGAACTCGGAGACATGGAACTCGGATTTTCTGTGGCAAGATCTTCTGCAGCAGGATCAGGAGCAGATATGGAACTCAGAGATGTGGAACTCGGATCTTCTGCAGCAGGATCAGGAGCAGACGTGGAACTCCGAGATATGGAACTCAAAGACGTGGAACTTGGAGACGGGCGTGCAATTGGTGTAGGACCCTCTGGAGGCGCGCTGGCGTGGGACCATCTGGGAGCGCCACTGGTGTAGAACCTGCTGGAGGTGCAGCTGGCGCAGGACCCTCTGGAAACACAGTTGCACTAGGACCCTTTGGACAAGACGTGGAAACCTTTGTGAACATAGAGGTGTTGGCGTACCTGGGACCATCTGCGGACGTAGAAGCGTTGGCGTACCTGGGACCCTCTGCGGACGTAGAGGCGTTGGTGTACCTGGGACCCTCTGCGGACGTAGAGGAGTCGGCATACCTGGGACCCTCTATGGACCTAGAGGCGTTGGGAGTACTGATACCCTCGGTAGACGTCGAAGTGTTGGCGGACCTGGGGCGAGGAGCTTGGCAGGCAGGTCAGCGGCGACAAGGTTTTTGTCGGCAGGGTCTTTGGCGTCAGACTCTTCAGTGGCAGGGTCTTCGACGGCAGGGTCTTCGGGTACAGGTGCTGAGTCAGGCGCTGGGACAGGGGTCGAGTCAGGTGCTGGAGCAGGGGTCGAGTCAGGCGCTGGAGCAGGGGTCGAGTCAGGCGCTAGAGCAGGGGTCGAGTCAGGCGCTGGAGCAGGGGTCAAGTCAGGCACTGGAGCAGGGGCCGAGTCAGGCGCTGGAGCAGGGGCCGAGTCAGGCGCTGGAGCAGGGGCCGAGTCAGGTGCTAGAGCAAGGGCCGAGTTCCTGGAACCTTTCTGCTATCGACCTCTGCCGTGGCGGTGATGGCGTGGTCCAGGGCCAGGATCGTCCTGAAGCTCCTCCTTAGGCTCAGGGCCTCTCTTGGAAAATTGACTCTGCAGCCGGGGATCCAGGGACTTGTTCTACAGCTGGGGGGCCAGGGACTGTCTCTGAAGCAGGGACATCTGGCTCAGCAGCAGGGGAGTCTGGCTCTTGGGCAGAGGCAGGGACAGGAGGGTCTGGATCTGAGGCTGGAACGGAATTAGTAGCAGGGATGTCAGAGGCTGGTGGAGATGTTTCAGAGTCTTGCTGTTTTTTCAAATTTTTTATTTCCATTAAAAGCTGTTGATATTTTAGGATTTGTGTTAGACCGGGTTGAGATAATAATAGTTTCTCGGCAAGGGAGACCACAGTGTCAAGGCAGTCTGGGTTGTGTTTTGCAGAGGAGAGTAGATTTTGTAGAGTCTGGTTTATTTGAGTGAGGTCACTGGGTTGGAGCTGGGAAGTGTCGATTCCAGTCTTTAGTAAAGCTCTATGCAGGGGTGTGGTGACTGATTCCGCCCCCACCGGAACCCTGGGAGGTGAGGCAATGGGGCCCGCCCCCGTGGAGACACTGAGGCTGGACTCAGGAGGCTCAGTTTCATCGGACCGAGCAGGAGCAGCTTCGAGTGACAGTGAGGTGTCGGTCTCCACCCTCACCGGAACCCTGGGAGGTGAGGCAATGGGACCTGTCCCCACTGAAGCGCTGGGACTGTATCCAGGATACTCAGACTTGTCGGACCGAGTTGGATCAGCTGGCCATGACAGAGAAACTGACGGAGGTATGGTGGATCGCTTCCGGGTCCTCTTTCTGCTGCTCTGACGGCGGCGATGGGGCGCAGAAACAATACAGAGCTCGTCCTCCGGTTCAGCGTTCTCCCTGGATGTCCACCCTCAGGACACAAGTGGTGCTGGAGAGGAGGGAGAACTGGGCTCACACATCAGGTAGTTCACCCGGAGCTGGAAACGCTTTCTCTCCTCCTCCAGCATGAGAAGAGGCGAGGGCAGGATCTCCACCGCCTGTCTGTAGTGTTCAGGAGTCTGGATGGGTTCGGTTCGGAACCCACCATACCGGATCACGGGCTCACCCATCTGCGTTGGCTCGTGCAGACAGGTGATTGAAGCCGAGAACATTTTGCTTGCTGGGTTCTGGTCAGTGCATACTCGCACGGTTTTCAAATGGAGCTGCGCAGGAACCCATATGTGCATGCAGAACTCGGAGGCGAGGTTGTAAAATAATAATCACTTTAATAATCAAAATAAATAGCTAATGTGGAAGCAAAACTCACAGACAGGATCAGGTCAGGATTATACACTGAACACAGGAGACAAACCAGGAGCTGTACCAGACGATGCACTGACAAAGACTGAGACACAGACCGGAGCTTATATACACATAGACTAGACGAGACAAATTACAAACACCTGGAGGACACATGGGTGGAACTGATCAGGGTGATTACTGGGAGACACTAGGGAGTACAGACACAGGGAAACTGACAGAGGGGTACCATCCTTACAGACTCACAGTGGAGACACATTCCTGATAGGTATGAAAATGATGGTAGCTGCTAAAAAGGAGAAGTTTGGTGTTCTCCAGGACATGAACTGCTTCAAGAGCATAGGAACTAATAGTTCCTATGCTATTATATTATTCTATAATATATGCTATATTATTAATTAGTCAGAAAGAAACAAGCCATAACCAAATGGAACCTAGCTCAGTAAACAAGCCAACTACACAACAACGTGAGCTTTCTAACAGCTTTGTTAATAAAGGGTAATACAGGTTGAATGAATACAAATTCAAAAATACTTTATTAATCCCATAGGGAAATTAAATGTGTTTGTAACTCATCATCCTGGTTTCATTAAAGAGTTGTTATAGATGCTGATGGCTGTGGGCAGGAAGGAGCTCTTGTAGCGGTCTGTCCTACAGCGGATCTTAAGAAGCCTCTTACTGAAGACACTGTTGTTGTATGACAGTCTGATGAAGAGGATGCTGAGGGTTGTCTATAATGTTCTTCATTTTATGAAGAATATGTCTTTGTACAATCATCTCCAAAGGTTCTATAGGAGTCCCAGAACTGAGCCAGCCTTCTTTATGAGCTTGTTTATTTTTTTTAAGTCACTTGCTCTGGTGCTGCTCCCCCAGCAGATGATGGCAGAAGAGATAGCACCCTCTACAACAGACTTATAAAAGATATGCTGCATTTTGCTACAAACATTGAAGGACTTCAGCTTCCTCAAGAAGTACAGTCTGCTCTGTTCCTTCTTGTAGACGCTTCACTGTTGCATTTCCAGTCCAGTGTATTGTCCAGGTGAATCCCAAGATATTTATACTTCTCCACCACCTCCACTTTTTCTCCCATGATGGAAATAGGGTTGAACCTGTTCCTGTTTCTCCAGAAAATTACAATCATCTCCTTTGTTTTGCTTACATTCAAGATGAGATGATTGTTTCCACACCATGCCACAAAGCAGTCCACCAGTTCCCTGTACTCAGCTTCTTGTCCATCTCTGATACACCCGACTACTGCAGAGTCATCTGAATATTTCTGCAGATTACAGGAGTTTGTTTTGTACTGGAAATCTGAGGTGTACAGAGTGAAAAGGAATGGTGAGAGTACAGTCCCCTGTGGTGCTCCTGAGCTACTGACCACCTGGTCAGACACGCAACCCTTCAGTCTCACAAACTGTGGTCTGTTTGTCAGGTAGTCTTTGATCCAGGTGACTGTTGAGGCCTCCACCTGAGTCTTCTGGAGTTTCTGACAAAGCAAATCAGACTGGATTGTGTTAAATGCACTGGAGAAGTCAAAGAACATGACTCTCACAGTGCTGTCTGCCTTTTCTAGATGACAGTGAGTTTGCTGAAGCAGGTGTATGATGGCATCTTCAACTCCAAGTCCACGCTGATAAGCAAACTGCAGTGGGTCCTGATATGTGCTTGTTTGTCTAGTCAGGTGGGCCAACAGAAGTCTCTCTAGGACCTTCATGATGTGGGATGTCAGGCCAACAGGTCTATAGTCATTGAAGTCAAGTCAAGTCAGATAGAGCAAATTTAAAACAGAAACTGTTACCAAAGTGCTTAACAAAAATATCACAACATCAAATAAAAAGTAGCAAGATATATTTACAGCACAAGGAATAAAAATATAAAACCAAAAACATAATTAGAAACAAGGAAAAACTAAATCAGATCTCGTTGTGCCAAAAGTCATGGAAATAATAACAAAAAGCATAAACTCAGTCAGAAACAATGAAATACTAAATCAGATCTGATGACCTTGTGTTAAATAGGAATAATAACAAAAGCATAAACAGAATCAGCATCAATGAAAAACTAGATCTAAATACGATCACCCTGTGTTAAATGTCAATTGAAGACTGATGGGTGAGTTTTCTTTGGGACTGGAACAAGACAGGATGTTTTCCACAACACTGGAACCTTCTCCTGGGTCAGGCTAAGGTTGAAGAGGTGCTGCAGAACCCCACAGAGCTTCTCTGCACAGACCTTCAGGACTCTGGGACTGACACCATCTGGACCTGCAGCCTTATTCCGGTTCAGTCTCTCCAGCTGCTTCCTCACCTGACTTCTGGAGACGCAGAGGGGGGAGGCAAATGAGGTATCAGCATCTTCTGATTTGGTTGAAGACTAATATGTAGAAGAAGGGTCCATGAATGAGGTGGTAGATACAGTATTTGAGGTGTGACAGGACAGCCTTGGGTCAATGGAGGGTGGTATGTATGTTTGTCTGTGGGCAAGAGAGGAGGATGCTGAGCTTGTTCCTGAACTGAACCTATTGAAGAATGTGTTCAGTTCATTGGTCTGTCCAGGCTTCCATCCTTCTGATCCTCCTTCTGCTTGAAGCCTGTGATCTTTTTCATCCCTGACCACACCTCTCTGATATTGTTTTGCTGGAGCTTGCTGTCCAGCTTCTTCTTGTACACCTCTTTGCTGTTTCTGAGCTTGAATTTTAATTGCTTCTGTGTACTCTTCAATAATTCTCTGTTGCCCTCCATGAAGGCTCTGTTTTTCTGGTTTAGCAGTTCTTTCAGGTTAGTGGTGATCCAGGGTTTGTTATTGGGGAAGCATCTCACTGTTATGGTGGGGGTGGTGTTGTTTACACATTAGTTTGTTGCTTTGTTGCTGAACTGGACAGCTCGTTCAGTGACAGATTACTGCATCCTAAATGCACAAAGGAGCGTTACCGCAGGTCCTTCCTCCCAGCTTAGCAACCTCGGAGCTGATGACATCACACGCAGTCTCTGCAGCAGCATTGGGTGGAATGTAAACATTTACCAAAATAACAATGGTGAGCTCTTGGCAAATAATATGGACGACAACTAAAGCCCCCAGTATACTGCTGCGTACATCCATACGCAGAGGTACGCACGTACGTACGCAGAGATACGAGCGTACCCCCCAGGGCATGTCCGTGCAAAGCTCAAATTCTTACGACCGCATACGTGTACGCGGTGTGGCTCATTTGGGATTTGAGGCTGTAGTTGAGATATTATTTGAGCTTTGGAGATGTTAATCAGCTGCTCCCAGTTGTGAAAAACAACCTTGTTGTTATGGTTACACATCATAACAAATGTCCAAAAGCAAATATTTCTGTAAAAATCCTTCCAGCTGCACAGCATCCAACAGCAGAGGAAATAATCATCCAAAAAAGCAATTTATTGTCACGATTCACACCTATAAGGTTAGATTTTCTATCACCCTGTGCACTGCTTTGTAAGAGTACCACTGCCTGCAGCTCCTCCTCCAAGATGGCCGCTAATTGTCTACACCTGACGGCCATCAGACTGAGGAGGCGTCCCCGGCTACAAAAGGCTGCAGTCCAGTGCTACACTTCACTGGAGCATATCACCTTCCATGGTAGTTGTGCTTCAAGACTTTTAGGCTATTACTCACAAGTACTAACCTTGCTCTCTTGTTCCCAGTGTTTCCTGGTTCCTCGGCTTGTTAAAGGACCCCTCGTGATCCTTTGGTTTCCTGACTCCTCGTGTCCTGTTCCTGGTCCCTCGGACTCCCTCGTGGCCTGTTCTTGGTTTGTAGACCCCCTTGGGTCCCTCCTTGGCTCAACCTCCCTCGTGCTTGGATGTCCTTTGCCTGGTGCTTCTAATCCAGCCAGTGCCTGCCCTGCCAGCTGCTGGACTCTCCCTGGACTCTCTGGAGCTCTCTTGGAGGATTGGAACCCACCTCTGGACCAAACTGTAAGAGATTCACAGAACACAAAATATCAGCTCCTAAGGTCTTCACCTCCATTCTGACTGTCCTCCTCTACCTCCTCCAGGAGCTGCAGAGAAGCTGCACCAGCCTTGTTTATTATTATCACCTGTAAATAAACACTGTTCTTTTTGTATCCACCTGAGTCTCTCGTTCCGGGTCTCATACAAATCTGGGTTCCCCGCGGTTATGACATGCTTGGTGTCTTTGGATCCTTTTCTTCTCTTCTGGCTGCATGTGGGTTTAAGGTTGTCTTCACTGATCAAACCGGTTTGTCTTCACTGCAGCACCTACAGCTCTGTTTACCTTTCAATTAGCTGCACTTGTCTCTGCACCCTTTATAAGTCAGACTCTCACACAAGGTGATTGCCAGATAGTTGAAAACAGTTTACTGCCAGTAGCTATCCCGTGCTCTTGACCTCTTGTTCCTGTATCTCATAGTTTCTTTTAGTCTTTACCCAGTTTAGTCACCTACCTGTCCCCCTTGCTCCTGTCCCGTTCTCTGGTTTGTATCCTTACCTCTTTGGTTTGCTTTCCCGGCTCCCTGACTTATCGCTCACCTAACTTCACCTTCTGCTCGACCCCCTGGACTGACGCCTCTTGGAAAACAGTAACAAACCCCGCCTGTATGACTACGTCCTCTCGTCTCACCTGTCGGTCCTGTCACCCATCTGCTTCCTGGTTTTGGACTCTCGCCTGCTGGACTTCCCTCTGCGCCTCACGAATTGGCACTGTTGGGCATCTGCTTCCTGGTTACGGACCCCCACCTATTGGACAAGCCTCTTCTCCTTACGGACCCCAAACACTGGCTCACCGCTGCAGCTGTCTGCCTTCTCGCACCAGCCTCTCCTGCAGCTGCTCAGTCCTGCTGGAATTACATAAGTCTCTGGAACCCCCCTCAACCATGGAGACGGTCAGTGGTAATTTCTCTTTGACTGTTACTGTTACCCCTGTCTCCAGCTTGACCACTAACCGATTTATTTTATTTATTTATTCATTTTATAATAAGAATACATATCAATTTACATGTATGTAATTTGAAAACAAAAATAAAATGAAAGGCAGCAGATGAAGATAAAATCTTATTAAGTCTGCTCCTTATTTATCTAATAAACAATTTAAACAAACATTTACTGTAAGTAACATAAATAACTCGCTTAATTTTTCAATTAACAAACATTTTCAATGAATTACATTCATATATTTTTTTTTAACAATTTGATTTTTACCAGTTTCTTAAATACCAATATTGATTAGGCTTCCTTAATATCTGTCTCTAAGTCATTCCATAAACCAACACCCTGGATTAAGGTCGATCTTCCCTTTAAACTAGTTCTGAACTGCGGTTCTACAAAAACATCTTTCCCCTTAAGATTGTAACAGCTTGATCTTTTCACAAGATACATTTGAATATTAGAAGGTAGTGTATTTGTATGAGCTCTATACTTAAGTGACAAAATGTTATAATCCACCAAATCATAGAATGTCAACAGTTTCATTTGATTAAATAAAATACTTGATGGATGATAATAATGTTTTCTTGTGATAATTCTTACAACTCTTTTCTGCAATATAAAAATAGGCTTTGTAATTGATTTACACGCTTTTCCCCAAACATTAACACAATAAACCAAGTGTGGAACAACGATTGTATTATACAACAAAAACAATGCTTTATCATTTAGTAGATACCTAACTCTATAAAAAAATTGCAATAGATTTGGATATTTTCGTTTTAACAGAATTTATATGTTGTTTCCACGACAGTTTATCGTCAATGATGACACCCAAGAATTTCACCTCATTAACTCTACAAATCATTGAATCTTCAATTTGAAATGGAACATCAATAGTTTTATTTCTATTACTAAATATCATGTAATTTGTTTTATCCAAATTTAAAGATAATTTGTTTAGTCTAAACCATTTCTGAATTTTAACAAACTCCGTCATCATTGACTCCAATAACTGTTCAATATTTTTACCAGAACAAAAAATGTTGTGTCATCAGCAAAAAGAACACATTTAAGGAGGCCAGACACCTTGACCAAATCATTTACATACAAAATGAACAACTTTGGGCCAAGTACAGATCCTTGAGGAACTCCACAAGTAATAGTACAGTGATCCGATTTCACATCATTCATCTGTACAAACTGTCTCCTGTTTTTCAAGTAACTACACACCCATTGTAAAGCTAAACCTCTGATACCATATTAGTATAATTTATCAAAAAGAATATTATGGTCAACAGTGTCAAATGCCTTTTTCAAGTCAACAAACACACTTACACAATATTGTTTACGGTCAACCGCAGTAGTTACTTGTTCCATAAAGTCCATAAGCGCCATAGATGTTGAATTTTTTGTTCTAAAACCATATTGATTATTAGTTAGAATATTTTGTTTTTCAATAAATTGGTCCAGTCTGTTACTGAATAGTTTCTCCAAGATTTTAGAAAACTGTGGTAACAAGGATATCGGTCTGTAGTTATTAAACACACATTTGTCACCATTTTTAAAAAGAGGAAATACTTTAGCCACCTTCATTCTGTCTGGAAATACTCCCGTTGTAAAGGACAAATTACATATATGTGTAAACGGTTCAATTACATGACCCATTATGTTCTTTACGAATGTCATGTCCATATCCATCCAATCCTTAGAGTTTTTGTTTACAAATTTATTGACTACATTCATTATTTCATCTTTATCAGTTCCCTTCAGGAACATACTGTCCAGATAATCATCAATTAAATAGTTCCCATAATTATTCATCTTTGGTATCGTTGTTGCAAGACTAGTTCCAACATTCACAAAGTATTGATTAAATCCATTAACAATTACATTTTCATCATATATTGTCTCATTATTTATTGTACAGTTCTGTGAAATGCCTGTTTTTCCTATATTTTTTTGTAGAACACTATTCATGACCCGCCATGTTGCCCTCGTATCCCCATTACTTTTATTCAATAAGTCACTATAATATTCTTTCTTATGTTTTCTTATAATCCCGACTAATTTGTTTTTATATTTCTTACATTTATCTTCTGCATCTTGTGTTCTGCATTTCAAGAAACATAAATACAAACAGTTTTTCTTCCTACAAGCATTTCTCAGTCCATTTGTCATCCACTGCTGGTCAACAACATTCTTCTTGGTGTAATTATTTAGTACACAATTTTTTTTATATAAAGCATCCAAGATATTCATAAACACATCATAAGATTTGTTTACTTCATCAACATAGACACTATCCCAGTTTTGTACAGTTAAATCATTTTTCAAATTTTCCAAAGCTTGCTTGGATGTATTTATTATTTTTTTCTTTTTAGGAAATGTTTTTGTGCTTATTTGATACTTACTATAAATTGTAAAAACCGGTAAATGATCACTAAGATCATTCATCAAAATACCCCCAATCACATCCCCATTTGTTGTATTTGTAAAAATATTATCAATTATTGTTGCACTATGAGTCGTGATTCTTGTTGGCTTCGAGATTAATGGGTAAAGATTTAAAGTTTGCATTGAGTCTATAAATGTACTGATGTTATTAGAATCTGTTTTTTTTCCCCAAATCAATATTAAAGTCACCACATAAAAACATTGTTTTATTACAGCTCTTATCTAATATTTCAATAATTTTATCTGTGAATGACTCAATATTCGATCCAGGTGGTCGGTATACACAACTTATTATGATATTTCTGTCATTTTTATTTAAAATTTCTATTGTTATCATCTCAATTGAGTTCTCATCAGTTGTTGACATTTCCCTGTTTAATTTACATTTTATTGCACTATTGATGAATAAAGCCACACCACCACCTCTTTTATTATTTCTATTTATATTATATAATTCGTACCCATCAATTTGGGCATTAATAATATTTTCGTCATTTAACCACGTCTCAGACAATGCAATTATTGTAAATGTTCTATTTAATTGTTTTAAATAATCTGTTATCTTGGAAATATTTGCATTTATACTCCTACAATTGAAATGAATTATAGAAAAACCAGGCTTTGTCAAACTGATATCATTAAATTGTTTTTCACTATAATATTCACAATCCTCTATTTTCAGATGAAAACCTGGATCAATCAAATCAACAACGTTATATATTTTCGGTTCTTAGTCAGCATAAGCTGTCATAGTTAAAACATCCGTTCACCAGACTAATGTTTTAACAATTATGTATTAAATATAATTTTGATGATTTGAAAGTTACCATTTCATTGGATTATTTGAATTTTTCCAAGTCCTTTATTTCCTTTATTATTTTAGGTTGTGATTCTTCTTGTACTTTTATCCAAACGTGTCCATTTCTTGTCCATGTCGATATTATACTTTTTAGTTTTTTAACAACCTCGCCTCCCGTGCAATAGTTGCATTCTTTTTTGTTAGATGTTCATTTATATATACTTTTGTACCCTTTAGTTTTTTTGCCTGCATCATCACATTATTTCTGAGTTTCCTACTGACGAATCTGACAACTATTGTTGGTTTGATTTTATCCTGTCCAGGCAAGGTGTAACAAATTGACACATCCTCACTTTCAATATTAAAGTCTTTGTCCTGCAGAAATGACACAACTTGGTCTTCCAATGTTTGTAATTCTTGCTGTGAAGCGTCTTCTGTTGTTGCAGAACCCCTCACAGCTTTTGCAAAGGACTTTGGTTTTACTGTAAAACCAGTTATAATCAGATTCTCTTGTCTCGCATTTCTTTCCATGTCGTCAACTCTTTTTTCAAGTTCAATTATTTTATTGTCCTTTTCGCTTATTTGAAGTTTAAGTTGTTTTACTTCCTCAAACAATCCAATTAATAGTTCTTGTTTTGATGTCAGCTTGGCCAGTTCCATACTCATAAAATTCAAAGACTTTTTAATGTCCTCCATGTCTTCTACACTTAGTTCGTCCAAATGTTCTTTCTTTCCACGTTTGGATTTACTTGACATATTTAAGTGTACTAACGACCTGGAGATGTATACACAGCCAAGCAAAGCCGACGCCCGATCCCAAGTCACAGATGCCCTCTGGTGGTAGCCAGCGGCCACTGCACCCGAATCCAACGTCAGATGGAAAACAGACCAAAAGGCCCCAGGAGCCCGCAGAAACCTCCACCGAAGACCAGCCTCCAGCTGCACACAGACCCAACGGCCGCAGACCCGAACCTCGCCTTCCAAAGCAGGCACAACCCCGGCAGAAGGTCTCCACAGCAGCCCCACACCGTCGCTCCCCAGCTCGGCGGGGCCAACTCCACGGCCCGCCTTTCACCTCCTTCCTCTCTCTGTGTCCTCCTTTCTCACTGTCCTTCACTCAGTTTTCAGTATTTTGTCGTTTTTGAAGCAGTTTTAGCAGTTTTATCCAAAGTTAAGTCCACTTTTCAGTTAATTGTTTGCAGAGACACTCCCAAACATACTTGCATATTTCTTCCTGTCAACAGACTCGTTCCAGCCCAGACACCCAGAACTCGACACCAGAACTGGTTTCGACCCAATTACACTAAAGCGGGTCCTCACAATAAACCTGATTTAACTTGCTTATTTGTTGTTGTGGTGATTTTGGTCCAGCCCCTTTTTTTAAGGGGGGGGGGGGGGGGGGTTCGTTACATTTATATCCAGAAAAAAGAAGAATTACAGTTTTCAAAAGTAATATCTCAGAATGAAAGTAACAGAGCTACTCCAACATGCAGCCACCTTGAGCGGCGCAATTCTAGAAACTAGAAAAGACTAATGAATATACTTCAATAGAATCAGACCTTTTAAAGAACAATCTTTCATTGTTCAGTTCAAACTTTCCAAGTTTTTGTCACTGGATATTGCACCCAATAAATGTTGTTTTGGAAATTCTAACCATTTACTTTTACTAATACTCTTACTTTAAGTACATTTTATAAGAGAAATTAACTTTTGATACTTAAATACATAAAATGTCTGATACTTTGACTTTTACTTACTTAAGTAATAATTTTAAAGGAGACTTTAACTTTTACCAAAGTAATTTTATGGTAAGATACTTGTACTTTCACTGAAGTATCACTTCGAGGTATTTTATACAACACTGCATTTATGTCATGAATTTATGTCTGTTCATTGTTCATGAGCAGACATTGTCAGTGATAAAGTTCAACAAAACCAGATGCAGATCCTCTTATCATTGATGATCACTGCTTGGCTGTCCTTCACATATCCACCTCAGATATTCAGCCAGATATCAATGCACTTGTTCAAGTCCAAGACAGACTAGATTTTTTCTCACTGAATAAGTAAACTGAACTGAAAACATCAAAAGCACTTTTTGCTTTTTGTATAAAGTTTATCAGTTGCTTATCTTTAGCATACCGCAAAATACCTTTTCAATATATGTGAAGATTAACAAGTTAAGAATAAAAACAGTGAAACAGTGATGTTTTTGTTTTAAACTGTTTATTACTTTTATAAGATTATTTTCCTCTTCGACCTACACCACAATTAAAATATTTACATAAATATTTACAGAATATTTTTATACTTCTGATTACCAGTAGCAGCTTATCAAGATATATAATTTACTGCTTTTTACAATGGGAGAAAATTAATATTGAACAGAATTAAGTTCACAATATCATTGGTTCGACCCTCCAACACAGTTCAGATTTTTCATGTGGCCGCTTGTGGAAATGAATTGCCCACCCCTGTCCTATTCCCTCTGTTTATGGCTGGTTAGTACAACAGTCATTGGGTGGCAGGATGGTGAAATCTGATAATTCACAACTGTGAAGACTTTCATGGTATTGTGGGTGAGGAGGGAACCCAGTTTATGGGCCTTCGCCTTGCAAGTCAGCACCTGCAGCAGTTCCTGCCGGAAGCGACGACTGACCACACAATACAGCAGAAAGTTGGTGGTGGAGTTTAGGTTCTGCAGCATGTTGGCCACGTCTCCGGCCACATTGATAGGAACACTGTAGTCATTCCTGTCAAAGTTCTCGTTGTTGTATTTGGTCCTTAGAATGCAGTATGTGACAAAACGAGGCAGGCTGAGCACAACAAAGGACACAGAAACAGTGCCCAGCAGCAGAACGGTTCTCTTTAGTGTCCCTTTGGTACTTCTTCCAAACATAATGCTCCGCTCCTCCTTAGTAAAGAGGTTGCTGGCACGGCACAGATGGTACCCAATGAGGTAGTTAAAGATTGTGACCAACACAATGGGGATTCCTCCTGAAAGAAAAGTGGATATCCAGACTATAACAGTGGAATAGGTGTGATTGCGATATCGACACCTAGGTAATGTTGTATTCTCTCCCTCCACCGTTAGATTTACAGGTGTGACAATGTTGATCCAGCACATTGGCACAGACACCAAGTGAGACACAAGCACTATAGCAATGCAAGTCATTTTAGTGACCCAGGGCTGGGAGAAGTGCCGTTTGGCTGCTATGCTGCTGAGGACAAGGTAACGCTCGATGGTGAAAACCACCACAATCCAGGAGGAACTATACAGAGATCCATATTGCAGGAATCCCAGAATGCCACACCATGGGTGGGAATGCCAAAAGGGTTGCACAATCCAAAAGGTAAGAGTTAAGTCGACAAGAATAACCCAGACCAAGTAGAAGGTGTCCATAATGGCCAGACAGCTCAAATAGATGATGGCTGTGTTCGACATCCCACACTTACGGAAACAAATCATGTAGAAAGTGACAAGGTTTGCTGGAGAGAAAAACAAAAACACAAAGGTTGTCATTTGTCTCAACCCTCAACCATTTGCTTTCTTTACGATTTAACGATTTGAGCAGCATCAGCAAAGAAACATCCAATATTTCAACCTGCTAAACTTTTATTCTTTACTCTGTTTCCAACAACTAAACAAGTAGAAGTTTTGTTTGAAGGGTCCCAATGCAGCTACTTGAACCATGAGTGGCAGAAGTCTCTGAGGGTCTCACATGAATTTTCATGCGTTTACAGATTTAAGTAGACTATATAACAAAATTTCAAAAGATCTTTCCCTTCTAGCTTTACAGAGGAAATTTCGAGCTTACAGATACTGTACCTAACAAGGAAGTTTAGGTTTGCGCACAATGTACCAGAGGGGGATTTGAACAAAACTGTAAGTCTTACGCAGGTGTGACAATGTTGATCCAACACATTAGCACAAACACCAAGTGAGACACAAGAACTATAGCAACGCTATAGTGTGAATAGATAAATATTTATACTGGGTGGAAGGAGACATACGTGTCCATACTTTGATGTAGAATTTGTATATATATATATATTTTTTTTTTAGCCTTTATTTATACAGGTAGTCTCATTGAGCCACGAGAACTCATTTTCAAGAGAGACCTGTTTAGGGAGCACATGGTGGGGGTTAAGGGCCTTGCTCTAGGGCCCAGAGTGGGGCGAATGAGGGTTGGGGCAAGTGTGGGTGTTTCACCTACCCCACCCACAATTTTTGATGTTGTCGGAGCCGGGGCGTGAACCGGCGATCTTCTGATCACAGGCCCACCTCTCTAACCTCTGTGCCACCACTCCCCCTTTTGGGCATATGTACCCAAAATATGAGTTGTGGGTGGAAGAAAAGTTTGTCAAAGATCTGACAGTTTTAGATGGCTCAGACATTAGCGTGACATGAACTGACAGCTAAACAATCTGTTGAAAAAGCTGTATAAATCATCTAACTGAAACTATGAATGAATAAAAACCATAAGATACATCAAAAGGCCAGTTCAGGTACATAAAGTTGAACTTTTTGTGACTTGATTAAGCTTTGAAGAATGTCACTACTCTCAAGTCTGTTTTGAGTTGTAGACTAGAGCCCCAAACAGAGCCAGCTTTTTTCATGTTTCACTAAACTTCCATTAATTAGGCTCGAGCAGCGAAGCGCTGCGAAGGCCTATTGTAATCGCTCTGTTCAGGCCTGAGCTGCAATTTTTTCCACCAAATGAATTGGTGTTTTGGGGGCCTTAATATATCCCAAAAGTCACCAAATTTGGCGGACGTATCAGGACTGGTGAAAAATTATGTATTTTAAGGGCGTGGCAAAAATCGCAACAGAAATGGCTCAAAAGCGCCACCTAGAAATTTTCAAAATATCTTCCGCATTAACCTTAGTTTGTCATAGAAACATGAAATTTGGTACAGTTGTCCAATTCCCCAAGATGCACAGAAAACCCTCTGGCACCAACATTGTACAATAAACAGGAAGGCAGCCATTTTGGAATGCCGGCCCAATTTTCACACCTTTTTGGCGGTTTACAGCTTCCACATTTGAACAAACTCCTCCTAGGGATTTTGCTCAATCAGTTTCAAACTTGGCCATTTTGGTCAAAAGGCATGGGGGACACAAAGTTATCTAAATGGTTTGTTTCGTAGCATGCTGAAGGGGAGGGGCCAGACCTCAAAGTTTGACATCTCGCCATGAAAAATGAAATGCTAATAGCTCGTCGAAGAAAACTGTCTGAGACATCAAATCTTACGTGATTGATCCAAATCCAGTCCCCTGCAAGTCTGAATGGTCAAATCATGACAACAGTTAAGCCGCGCCCCTTGACAACAGGAAGTATAAAGTTTTACGTTGAATAATCCTTATCTGACCCCTGTTACCTGATCAGCATGATAGTGTGTCCACTGACCCAAGACATGTTGGTGTAATTTGCTTTCCAACACTGACAGTTTTGGGTGGAGCATGTGGGCGGCGCGGCGTGGTAAGACATAACGCCATCACCATATGCTTGGCTTTAAATTCCACAATTTTGAACCGAGGTACACAAAAATCAGTATGATAGATCTTTATCCACCCCTTGAACAGGAAGCCATGATAAGTGGCCAATAGCTTCTACAGCGCCCCCTAGAATGTTTTAAAACCTCAGACCCAAGCCATTTTTGGACCGATATTTCTGAAACTCGGTGAACATGTGTATCTTCTCAGGACCTATGAAAAAGTCTCTTGGAGCCCTGGTCCAAAAACAACAGGAAGTCGGCCATTTTGGGTCAAAGGGTCATTTTTGGGCGTTTCGAATAGCGAATTTTAACGAACTACTCCAAGGATTTTTGAAGGATTGCCTTCAAACTTGGTTGATATGCCCTTCAGACATTGGAGAGTAAAAGTTATCTAAAGCTTGCATTTTTGTATATGCTAAAGGGGCGTGGCCAGGCCTCAAACTTTCGCTTCACGCCATAAATTTCAAAACACTATAACTTTCACATTGAAATCATCATCATCATTTACTTTATTTCAGACACAATATAAGATCCATATAGAAAACATAAAAACATAAAAAACAGCAAAAACACACAATTAAAAAATTTTTCTATAGAGGCTCAAAAGCCAATGAGTCCAATAAAGTAGAAAAGTATAAAAGACCGAAATGAACGAAACTTGACATTGCTCATCCCTGTTGGATGCCCGACGATTCACTGTGGTCATATTTTGACGTCATCAAAGACCCGCTCCCTCGGAACAAGGTCTTTTTTTTTTTTTACTTGGAATGCTCCGTCTTGGACACCATTGACCTAATCAGGATGATCTTGTGTTAGAAGACAGATAATATGGTCAGACTTGATCTAAAGTGCAAACTGCTTTTGCTTGAGGATGTGGGCATGGCGGCGCGGCAAATTAAGAAGTTACACCGCCATTGCAATACGTTTGGCTCTAAATTGCACAGATTTCAGCTGAGGTGCACCAAAATCACTATGATCAACCATTATCCGCCCCTTGAACAGGTATCCATGATAAGCGGCCAATGGCATCCACAGTGCACCCTACATTATTCCTATAGTTATTTCTCAATGATACATCATCCGCTCTGAACCAGATTTATTGTGCGTCATCAGTGAGAACTTGGACACACATTGATATTGTGGTTTAACAAGTGACTTCAGTGCACCCCCTAGATTATTCCAACAGTTAGATCTCAGTGATACATCAATCAATCTTCAACAGATTTTTGGTGCATCATCAGTGAACACTTCTAGACACATTGATATTGTTGTTTAACTTTTCACTCAAGTGCGCCCCCTACATTATTCAAACTCATATCTCAGTGATACATTGTCCGATCTGCACAAGATTTAATGTGCGGGATCAGTGAGCACTTCCAGACACATTTGGTTGTTATTTAACATTTGACTCCAGTGCGCCTCCTAGATTCTTACTACTGTTATTTCTCAGTGATACATCAACCAATCTGCACCAGATTTATAGTGCATCATCAGTGAACACTTCTAGACACATTCATTTTTATGGTTTAACATATAATTCCAGTGCGCCCCCTAGATTATTCCAACAGTTAGATCTCAGTGATACATCAACCGATCTGCGCCAGATTTATTGTGCATAATAGAAGATGACACAGGAGTGGATTTTCACTCCTGTCCTGTCCTGGTCCCACAGAAAAAAAACCTGTCCTGTCCCAATCCAATCCAGACCAGAGTAAAAAAAAATCCTATCCTGTCCCTCTCCTGGTAGCATGACTCCTGCTCCTGTTTTTTTTTTAATTTTCATTTATTTTTTAGGAAATACATTGAATTTGATTTGATCTTCTACCCATTCCTGTTTAAATTACTTTGTGTTCTGCAGTTTTATTTAAAAAGATATGGCAACAGGAACAGTTCATCTGTGGTGAAATAGAGACATTTATTTTCTTAATCCAAACAAAAACCTTCAGTAAATGTCATAAAACAATAATCCATGGCCTGTAGTCCTTATAATTTTTTTACGGAGGATCAGCTGCTGAGTCTGTTTCTGGCTCTTTTGAAGGTCAGTTCCAGTAAAAACAAAAATCTAAACCAGTCCATGGGTCACACCATGTCTACCTTAGATGAAAGAACCCAAACAGAACAAGTTGCATTTTACTAATTTATTGAACAACTGTTTCCTTTAAACAGTGACATCACTGTCATGTTTTAAATTGTTTAAACAAACAAACAAAAAAAGAAAAATAATGTACCAAGCAGATTATTATACATTGGACGACGTCCTCAAGAAGTTCAGTGTATGTGGTCGAGGTAACGAGCTCGTTTGGGTGAAGCATGATGTCGTGCATCTTCCCAGACTTCAGAGCTTCATTTACAGACTGGACCATTGCAGGTCTGGTGTTCCACCTCATCTCTCCACAGCTTCAGTGACCAGTCCAGAGCCTTGTGGAACCTAAAAGTGAAAGAAGACAGTGCACGAGTCAAAATAGGGTTACAGTGACTATAAATTACAATTTGAAAAAAAAAAAAGGGCTTCTAGAATCGCCCCTGGTGTGAAGAAATGAACTGAGAAAAATCAACTCTTGGACTAAAATTTAACACAACATAATTGTACACATCATATCTTAAATCTAACACTAAATCAATTATTATAATATATATGTAACCAGTCTTTCATATAAAAACTGGGATATTTTTACCGGAGAATGCTTTCACTAATGAGTTTGTTGTTGTACTGGCATGGTTACCGCCGACAGTAACTATTTACATAATAAAGTGAAGGTTATTCACATTTTTCCTCGATTCCAGTATCCAGCAGGACGTCACAATATAAAAATAGGAACATTTTTACCGGAGAATGCGTGCACTTTAACCAGGAAGAGTTCAGGGTTTTTTTACATTACAAACAGCAACAGATAATGAAGATTTTAACCTAAAAACCCACATAAAAAAGCAGACCATAATTTTTTAATTAAAAGGGACAAGGTGGAGAAAAATGCGCTGTTTGAGTCTGTTCATTTACTGATGGTAAATAAAGTCCACCTCCCACCGCAGCTGCAGCTGAGACTAAACATTTAAATCAGCACAGCACCAACACAACTCTCATGAAGTTCAGGGTTATTTGACACTTTCCTGCCTGTTCTGTGAGTTTAATAGACAGTTACTTCTTACCTTACGTTGCAAACTATTTCAACTACTCAGTTTCTTTGGAGACTTGGTTGTTCCTCCCACCCTCTCGGTGAAAAGCTACGGTGTTTTGACTTCTGGGAAATGTAGTTCTTTTGACTTGTGTTAAAGTGAAGGCTTACTGAAAGAAAACTACAAAATAGCTGCGCTGTTTTAGTTTTTTTTTTGGTTGGTTCCCACTCCTGACTGCTCCCGTTACCTTTCAGTCCGGTCACGTCCCGGTCACGTGAGTTAAAATGAGGTTGACTCCGATCCTGCTGGAATCCGGCCGAAATCACGTGACCCGCGGTACTCCAGAAAAAATGTCATCCTCTAGTGCGTAATCAGTGAGTACTTATAGACACATTGATATTGTTTTTTAACATTTGAATCCAGAGCGCCCCCTACATTATTCAAAGTGTTATATCTCTGTGATATCCAAAAAAGTTCAATCTGGTCCTCTGGACATTCAAAAAAACAAAACAAAGCAAAAAAAATAGAAACGTTTCGTCTCTCATCCGAGAGACTTCCTCAGTCTGTGGTGCTGTATTCAGCTCTGTCTCTTAAATAGCACCTTCTCAGAGTGGATCAACCAAACCTCAGGAAGTCCAACATTTTACTGACCACATCAACTCTGTGGATAAATACATCAAGTTCACACGAGAAGATGTAAAAAATGGCAGGTTGGCTTTCTTGGACTGTGAGGTCTCATTCTCTGATAGAGGACATTTGCAAACCCAGGTGTACCGCAAACCCACCCACACAGACCAGTATTTGCAGTTTGACTCCCATCACCCTTTGAAGCACAAGTTATGAGTCATCAGGACTCTGTACCACAAAGCAGACAGCGTCCCCACTAACTCAGGAGCCAGGCAGAAGGAGAAATCCCACACAAAACAGGCTCTAGAGCAATGTGGATATCCTAACTGGGCCTTCCTGAAAGCAGAGAAGAAACCCAAACTGGACTCCAGTCAGCCATCAGGTGAAAAGGAGGAACCCAGACCCAGACCAGTGGTCATTCCAGATGTTGAGGGAGTATCAGAGAAACTGAGACGTTTATTTTCTAAACATAACGTCCCAGTGGCTTTTAAACTCCAAAATACATTAAAGACTGGTTCATCCCAAAGATCCAGTCCCCCGGCACAAACAGAGTAATGTTGTGTATGCTGTTCAGTGTCAGGAGGGTGATCAGTCTTACATCAGGGAAACTAAACAGCCACTGGCCAAAAGGATGGACCAGCACAGAAGATCAACATCATCAGGCCAGGACTCTGAGGTCTACACTCATCTCCAGGCCAGAGGTCACTCTTTCAGGGATGAAGATGTTCACATCCTGGACAGAGAGGAACGATGGTTTGAGAGGGGAGTAAAGGAGGCCATCTTTGTGAAAAGAAATCGTCCATCATTAAACAGGGGTGGAGCCTCCGGGTTCAACTGTCCCCCTCTTACAATGCTGTGATTGCTAGTATCACTCAGCCCTCTGTGAACAGTAAACAGCCATCAGGTGCTAATGATCCATTGTTAGGCTGATGGTCCTTCTTGACCATGTGAGCAGCTGGTTTTGGTTGTCAGCAGCAAAACTGGTTGATCCACTCTGAGAAGGTGCTATTTAAGAGATTTAAGAGATTTAAGAGAATACAGCACCTCAGACTGAGGAAGTCTCTCGGATGAGAGACGAAACGTTTCTATATTTTTTTGCTTTATTTTGTTTTTTGTTTCTTTGAATGTCCAGAGGACCAGATTGAACTTTTTTGGATTTTTCTACCTGGATTATTGAGCATGCATCAGGATATCTGTGATACATAATCTGATCTGAACCAGATTTTTGGTGTCATCAGTGAGAACAGCTTCTACCCTGAGGCTGTTAGACTCATGAATCTCTAACTAGAATAATCACTGTGAAAAACCATATCATGTTGCTGCTGATCTGTTTCATGTTGCTGCTGATCTGTTTCAATGTTGATGTGTTCATGCATGCACATCTGCTCACAGACTCATGTTCATGTTTGTGGTGATGTTCAATGTTTTATGTTATGAGTGCTTAGTGTATATTTAGTTGATGTTTTTCTTAGTTCATATCTTAGATGTTATTACTGTTTTTCTTATACATTTTATTGTTGGATGTAACTGGGACCCTGTGTACATAATTTCGCTCCACCACATGTACCACATGAGGTGCGAATGACAATAAAGAAACTCTAACTCTAACTCTAACTCTAACTTCGGCACACATTGTTTTAACAATTGACTCCAGTGCGCCCCCTAGATTATTCCAACAGTTATATCTCAGTGATACATAATCCTATCTGAACCTGATTTTTGGTGCGTTATCAGTGAGCACTTCTAGACACATTTATGTTGTGGTTTAACATATAACTCAAGTGCATCCCCTAGATTATACCAACAGTTATATCTCAGTCATCATACATTATCTGATATGTACCACATTTCTTGTGCGTGATCAGTGAGCAGTTATACACACAATGGTGTTGGTGTTTAACATTTCACTCAAGTGAACCCCCTAGATTTTTCTAACAGTTTTATCTCAGGGATACATCATCCGAAAGCGCAACATTTAACTTGCGTCATCAGTGAGCACTTCAACACACACTGATATTGTTGTTTAACAATTGACTCCAGTGCGCCAACTACAAACCAGATTCCAAAAAAGTTGGGACACTAAACACATTGTGAATAAAAACTGAATGCAATGATGTGGAGATGGCAAATGTCAATATTTTATTCGTAATATAACATAGATGACAGATCAAAAGTTTAATCTGAGTAAATGTAACATTTTAAAGGAAAAATATGTTGATTCAAAATTTCACAGTGTCAACAAATCCCAAAAAAGTTGGGACAAGTAGCAATAAGTGGCTGGAAAAAGGAAATTGAGCATATAATGAACAGCTGGAAGACCAATTAACACTAATTAGGTCAATTGACAACATGATTGGTATAAAAAGAGCTTCTCAGAGTGTCAGTGTCTCTCAGAAGCCAAGATGGTAAGAGGATCACCAATTCCACCATTGTTGTGCAGAAAGATAGGGCAGCAATACCAGAATGGTGTTACCCAGCGTAAAATAGCAAAGACTTTTAAGTTATCATCATCAACCATGCATAACATCACAATATATTATATTATAATATATTATATTTATACAATATTTAATGTGCGTGATCAGTGAGCACTTCTACACACATTGGTGTTGTTATTTAACATTTGACTCCAGTGTGCCCCCTTGATTATTCCAACAGTTATATATATCTCAGTGATACATCATCTGATCGACAACAGATTTTTTTGTGCTTCATCAGTGAGCACTTGTAGACACACTGGTATTGTTGATTCATGACTTGACTTAAGCCCGGCCCACTCAGAGAAGAAACTGATGATTATTGGGTGTCTCTTCCAGCTTGGCACTGTGTATGATATCAGACTAAAACCGTATTCGCTAACTGTTGATTACCACATATGACATGTTGAAAAGCCTAAAGGAAATCCTTTACATTCGCTACAAAACAGGAAGTGACAATAAGTCATGTCTGGAAGGTTGAATTTTAGCCAAACTTGTAAGGCTTGCACCTGGACTCATACTGATAGGGGCATAAGGTGATTTCAAAGATTCGGCATATGCGCACCCTAGTGAACGCATGCGGGAATAGCATGAGAGTGTTTGCGGTGTTCGCGATTGACAGGCTCTGTCCCTGTCTGTTTTCTTTGTATTTGTTTGTGTTCC
>NC_056509.1:2052998-2063118 GCF_014905685.2 Nematolebias whitei
TCCACCTGATGATCTGCTCTGCCTGTGTACTCTGATGTCCTGTTCAGTCTTGTTTTTGATCCTGTTTTGCCAGAGTAAGTTTTGCTGCACCGACAGCTTTTTGTTTTGTTGTTTAAATAAATTATTTTTATTTAAACTCCTGCCTCGCTCGCCTGCCTGCAAATGGGTTCCAACTGTGAGGAATGTGATAGCGATAGCAACTGGGTGGAGTTGCTGGAGCTCCCACGGTCGCAGTAAGGCCAGAGAGGCACTTTGCTGCGAGGGCCTTCAATGCTGCTTGCAGCTTTAATTTCTTTTTGTTTCTCAATAACTACGAACGTAGGTGTTACCAAAATTTTCAGCTCTATCTAATTGAGCATACGCTTTTTGGAGTTCTGCATGCATTTTTGAGGCTTCTTCCATTTCTTGTGTGAGCCTACTTTGAAATGCCTGCATCAGTTTCATCCATCCATCCATCCATTATCTTTACCCGCTTATTCCATTTTGGGTCACGAGGATCGTGGGTGCCCATGTCCAGCAATCATTGTGCGAGGGGCGGGGTACACCCTGGACGGGTTGCAAGTCCATCACAGGGACACATAGAGACAAACAAGACAAACAAACATTCACTCTCTCACTCACACCTAGGGACAATTTAGAGTTACCAATCAGCCTAACATGCATGTTTTTGGTCTGTGGGAGGAAACTGGAGCACCCGGAGAAAACCCACGCATGCACGGAGAGAACATGCAAACTCCACCCAGAAAGGCCCCTGGACCGGGGTTTGAACCAAGGACCTGCTCGCTGAGAGGCAGCGGCTCTACCGGTTGCGCCACCGTGCTGCCCGCCTCAGTTTCATATTTTGAATTTATATCTAGCATTTTTCTGCTGAGTAGATCAAAATCTTTTGTTTTAACAGCTATTTCAGCCGTTAACTTTACATTTGCATGAGCTAAGGAGGTGTTTACTTCATGTAGCTCCTTTTTGCCATCCTTTAAATGATGTATCTATTGTTTCCTTGTTTTTGATTTCTCTGAGGCTTTGTTTAAGATTGTTTCAGCTTGTTCCAACCTTTTTGTAATTTCACCTGCAATCATTCCTAGCATTGTTGAAACTTGAAAGCCTGTCGGTTTTTCATCTAGCGTCTGTTTAGCTAAGTCTTATGATTATTTCTAAAAAAGTTAAATCTGGTCCTCTGGACATTCAAAAAGAAAAAATTGTAGAAACGTTTCTTCTTTCATCCGAAAGATTTCTTCCGTCTGAATGTCCAGAGGACCAGATTTAACTTTTTTAGATTTTTCTACCTGGATTATTGAGCATGCATCAGGATGTTCTATGATTAATTGTTCTAATTCTTTGGAGGTTTTTCCTTAATTTAGATTTTTATAATCCAGGTTTAATTCTGTCAAGAGATATTCTGCTGCCTCTTCTAGGTTTGAGAAATAATTTTCCATTCTCTGTTCTTCAACATCGCTCAATTCTGGTGAGGTGTTAACACCTGCCATGATTAGCTTCTCTAAAAATCCTTAAAGAAAAAACAAAACTTAAACGAGTCAAATGGAGGGTCACATGACGCAAATGTCAGAGTAACAGCTCGTTGCCTGCGCTCCCGCAGCTGAGGTTCTTTAAGTATCTTTTTGAAATGAGAAAGAGTAGTTATTGTGAGCCTAAGTATTAGTTTATAACTAGCAGGATGCCTAGTTCCTAGAGAAAGCTCAACCTTGTGATAAATCCAAATCTTGTGGAAAACTTGATAAAGAAACTGAAAGTTAAACTGGGTTTCTTTTTCAGAAACAAATCCTGTCTAACCCTGAATGTTAGGAAACACCTTGTATCTGTGACTTTCCTTCCCTCCATTGATTACGGTGACATTATTTACACGAACGCTCCTACAAGAACCCTGCAGATGTTGGATACTGTCTATCACGGTGCACTAAGATTCATAACTGGCTGTGATTATCGTACCCACCACTGCACCCAGTATTCACTGGTTAACTGGACATCATTAACTTCACACAGACTCTCTCACTGGTACATTTTCATCTTTAAATCACTTCCTGGTCTGCTGCCTTCATACATCTCCTCCTACATGTCTCTGTGTGAGTGCAGCTACAGCGTGCGCTCTCAGGACATCATTACCTGCAGTGTTCCCTCAGTGAGGACTGAACTAGACAAAAGGACCTTCTCCTACTCCGCTCCTGTTTCCTGGAATATCTTGTAAAAAGATTTGAAGCTCTCGACCTTGACCTCACTAAGTGACTTTAAGAATCTGTTGGACTCCTGGCAGGGACCAATGCTGACATGTTCCTGTTTTTAGTTTTCTACATTTGTCTTGGAATCTAGCTGTTTTTTTTTTTGTTTGTTTTGTTACCTTTTCCTTTTAGCCATCCTATTTGTTAAAAAAAAAAAAAAAAAAACTGTAGTATGACTTTTTATAACTGTTTATTGTTGTTGCTGTTGTCCATTGTTGTCATCTTTCTTTGTTGAAATCAGGTCTCTCTTGTAAATGAGTCCTCGAGGCTCAGTGGGATTTACCTGTAGAAATAAAGGTTGATTGATAAAATCCAATAAACTAAGTGCAGATCAACGCTTCCATTGCAGCCAAGCTGACATGGCAGAGACACAGCCATTGCTGAACCGGGTGGAAGCTGACAGCTTGGAAAGAATAACAGCTGAAGTGATCAAAGGTGTGGAGGATTCATTTGACAGAAAGATCGACCCGGCGCTGAAAAAGCTTGAGGCTTGTTCATCTAAAATCACAATGCTAGATAAACGAGTTTCTGAAGTCGAGAGCCGTATTTCAAGCACTGAGGATGCCGCAGCAATTCATGCCACCCGGCTGTTGGAGGTCGAGGTGAAACTGGAGGCGACCCTAGACAAAATAGACTATTTAGAGAACAGGAGCCGACGGTGCAACATACGTGTCTTTGGGCTTCCAGAGGGCAGCGAAAGTGCTTACCCAGTTGACTTATGCAAGACCTGGCTCCCAGAGCTGCTACAGATTAGTTTTAAAGTAGGATCTGTCAAGCTGGACCGCTGCCACCGCGTCCTTGGACGACGTTCGGACCCTGACCAGCGACCCCAGGCAGTCATATTCAAACTCCACAACATTTAAGATAAAGCTCGGATTATGCAGGCAGCAAGAAGGGCACAGCCTCTGGTCTACAAAGGCGCCAGAATCATGATATTTGAGGATTTTTCTGCGGCTGTTGTAAGGAAGCGGCAGGAGTTCTACACAGTCAAGCAACAGCTTAAGGAGAGAGGGTTCATGTTCACAATGCTGTATCCTGCTGTGCTCAGAATCAAACATAACGGGCAGGAAAAATTCTTTAAACATCCCTAAGATGTAGCTGCCTTTTTGGATGGAGCCTCGCAGTGCAGAGGGTCTTCCCCGGGATCCCAGGTGACTCTCCAGGTCTGAATGGTTGAGAAGCGGATTTATCATATTATTCAAGGTGTTCTGTTTATGTCCACTTATTGGGATTTATATATTTTTTTTATTTAATTTTTTACGCTAGACCTCAACATTTATGTTTGCTCACAAGCTTGTGTGGACTTTATAATCCTTTTTGTTATTAGCAGCGGGCCAGCAGCTGAAGTGTGTTACACATTTTAAGTTTCCTTGATTTAAAACGTTCAATAACTGGTCCTGCATGCGTCCCTGTTTTTGTGTGGGGAGGTTAATTTTCACCCCTTGACAGGTGTAACAGGCCATAGTCTGACCCCATTGTCAATTAGTTATGTTTATTTGTTCCTTGTATATAGTTCTGTGTTAAGTTTGAGCAACGCAGTATTTTTGTTTTTATTTTATTTTTATATTTTCCGTGTCAGTTTGGTCTCAGGAAGTCTTAGTTTTTCTCCAGGTCTCTTGCCTTTATTTAAGCATGTAATCCTTCTCGATAAATGATGGCTACTGATTTATCTTCATTAAAAATTTGCAGTTGGAATGTGGGAGGTATACAGAGTCCTATTAAGTGGAAGAAGATTTTAAACTTTTAGAAAAAGGAATGGGTTCATATAGCTCTCCTGCAAGAAACACACTTGACCACTAATGAACACCTGAAGTTGAAACGCAACTGGGTTGGGGATAGGGCTGGGCGATATCTCGATATTTTTAAAATATCTTATTTTTGCGATATATTTTAAGCTATCTCAATATAAAACGATATTGTTCTATTTCGTATAATCTTCGCCCTTTTAGGCTGCCGCTGATGGGTTTATCCCGATATGCGAAGCATTGCACTGAAAAATTTAGTCCACGCCCACCTGCTGTGTGGGCCCCACACAGTCCGTATAAATTACGATAAGAGCAGGAATTTGGCTCCCATTTTTTCTTCAGCAAGCTAATAGCCTGTCAGAAGAACGAAGAAGGAAAGTTGTGTAGATGACCAACCTTTGTTAAGAATGCTTGGCCCGGCACGTCGACCTCCGGTCGTCCGGTGAGCTCTCCTCCCTGAGGAGAAGCTGACGAGCAGTCTTGTTTCAAGGTAAGCGCCGAGGAATATTTCTCAGTGACAGGTCACTACACGCTGAACAACGCCATCTTGTAATTTTCCTCTTGTCTCCGACCCTCGGAGCGAATCGGATGGTTCCTCTGGGACAGGCGGCGCTCAGCTGCAGCCCCCCGCTGCTCATTCCCTCCTGGAGAACGTAGTGTCGGTAGAGGGGGGCTGAGTGAATGCTCACCCCATCCCACCTCGTTTCGCATTGGCGATCACACCACTCCCGGCCGACGGCGCCCTCTGGGGTTGCCCGGCGTAACCCAGGAGGTGGCTGACACGAAGGGACCCTTTTTTACGTCCCACGCCTTTTCCCGCCAGTTCGGATGATCCGGCGGGAAGGTTGTTTTTACTAGGTTCCATTCCGGCTCACCGTCTTGATCCATCTGGCCTCGTTTTCCCAACAGGACGTCCTACGGGCGAGGCCACAGCCGTTTTTTCCTGGTAGATTGGGGGGGGCTGGTCTCCACAGTCCGCACCCATCTCCAGAGCAGGAGTTCACCAAGCGGAAAGTCCCTCAGTGCCCCCTGGAGCCAAGCCTGATGGAGGCTTCATTGGAGCAAGATGTCCAGGTGGACCAGCGTCCCGTGCCTCCGGTTAGCGTAACCGAGACGGTGACACCGCTCTGCAACTGAGCTCACCAGCATGCGTTCCAGACGGCCGCAGTGAACAACACGTTACGCTGTTGGCATACACGTTCAGAGGCAGGAAGAGACGGTGGGCCCTCTGACCTTCGGCTCGCTCCGTTCTCGTAGTGGCTGTTCGCTAACGACGCTATCGGCCCCTGCAGTACACTCCGTCCGCAGGGCAGCTGACGTCATCCCCAACCGGTGCGCCTCTTTTGCTGTCTGCTGCCCCGCATCGCAGCCAGAAAACGAGGTCCCAGAGGTTCTTCTGGCTCATCACTCCACCTTCCTCTCAGGAGAGCTGTAGAAGCTTTTGTTGGAGGGCCTTTTCATCAGCGAGAGATCATTTCAAGATGCTCCATGGCTGCACAACGCCTCCCCAGCTCTGCTACACCAGCCTCTCCCGTCAGACGTCCCCAGCATCCGGAAGTTCATTTTTTCCCGGACTTCGCCAACAGGGGGCCCTCTAGGACAACAAACAGAGCTTAAGGGAGGATAACCAGGTGTCGGTTTGCTGGAGGTGTGTTGATGACACGAGATGTGGAATAACATCATTTTATTATGAAGTGTCTTTTAGCCAGGCTGTCAGCACGGATGATCTGACAAGCAGCCCCATCACACACACTCATCACGAATGAGTCTTTTAAGGTTGTTTTCATTCACTGCCAGCGGTACCAACACGCGCTCCCGCAGCATGAATGCGCGCACGCAGCTCTCAGCGCCCGCCGTTCACGTCAACGTTAACGTGAGACCGCGATACGAGCCCAATAACGTATATCGCTCTTGGCAGGAGCGACACGCGTTTTCATCGCAGTGGTGTCAAACGCGCGCTCCCGCGGCGTCAACAGTTTCACAAGCCTCACAGCAGCTCCGCTCCTTCATCCTCGAAGAAGGTTTTCTGACTTAACACTACAGCTCGTGGAATCACTCAAAAGCTCACGTGATTCGCAGCCAAGAAGGAACGTGTTTCTGCAGACCGAGCCCAGTGGTAACCTCGCCCCACCGATGCCGCGCGCTGCTTCCTGACTGCACTAGCATCAAACGTGCGCTTCCGCGGCAATCCTGGCTTAAGGCGTTGCATGCATGAGGGGCACACACGACTCTTCAGGGCAAGTCGGCTCATACGTGCACCCGCTCCCCAAGTGTTTACACGAAGCAGCTGCACATAATGTGAGCACAACACATGAGCTGCGTCCCGCAGCATCAGCAAACGCACAACGATTTGCATGCTCGGGGGCGCGCATTTTTTCTTTCTCCTTCAGTGCGCACCAGCTCACATCAGCATGCATGTGAGTTTCACAGCATAAACGTGTGCCCGCTTTATAACTTTATAATGAGTGGCAATGAGCGCGCGCTCCAGACGTATAGGCGAACCGTTTTCATCCGGGGATTCAGGCTGCAGTACAGCTCAAACCTGGTGCGGAGGAACTCTAATGACGTTTTCTGTCATTTCTAGAACAGATCTTGTCCCCTTTCACTGAAGCTCAGGAAATTCTGATTTAAATGTAATTTCCAGAGTCTCAGAAGGAGAGGAAAATGCAGGGTTCGTTTCTCGTCACTCCCTGGTCCCAACGGACCGGAAAGATGAGATTTATTCTAGATTTGTCAATTTTGAACTGTGAGAAACAACACCCCATTAATGTGCCCGAGCCGCTCTGCAGCTGCCGCACAGAGCAGGAAGGAGAAATCTGCTTTATTTGGACACCTGCTGCTGAGCAGTTTGTACAGACAGGTGGCAGCAGTGCAACTCACGTGAACTGGTTGAGTGATATCAGCTGTTTCCGTCAGCAGACTTACGTCACACATGTCAGATTTCACAGAGGTACACACATTTAACAAGCTGTGGGGGCGCTGTGGTTCTCCACACAGCAGTTCATTTAAATGTTTTTGGAGTGTCGCATAGGGTTTTTTGAATATGATTCAACACTTGCCTTGAGCTACAGAATCATCAGGGTTTTTGATTCACACAGACAGCAAGTGACTGTTGCATACATAACTGGCAGGAGATGTATGCGCTCAACCCATGTGCCACATTGTGAGACCGATGCTGTGTGGGGCACACCCAATCTGCTCTCCATTGGAGTAGGGTACATCTCATGTATTCTGAACAGGGGGCGGATGTGATGTCCAAAGACGGTCCTTTGCGGCACGGGGACCTGGGACCTTCCACCCAGAGCTATGGCTCAGACACGGCAGAAATCCTGCAAGCGCCTGTGGACGTGTAACAACACAAGAGAATGCTCAATGTCAACTATAATTATCGTGGAGCCACGGGAAAATCCACCATTAGGGGTGGGCGTGTCTGCTCACAGCCTGTGGTCGTAATGCTTCTTCACCTCCCTCTCTCCCTCTGGTATCATGGTTTTCTGAACTGAGCTCAGGAGGAGGGACTGACAGCTCCTCTGTCCCAAGTGCGTGAACGCATCATGGTTCCCAGGCCTACGACACTTGTTATCGAGGCGCTCGTGGAACCTGCCATGGAGGGAGGACGCTCTCCTCCAGGCAGGAGGAGCGATCAGGAGTTAATCAGAATAGGCCAGTACCTGTGGTCTGGCTGCTGTGCGGATCTTTTTGAGAGGATGGATCTCTCTCAAGATGTAGTGCGTGCGATTCAGGATTCACGTGCTGCAACCACCACAGCGCTGTTCACATCAAGTGGTCAGTTTTTCAGCGCTGCTGTACAGAGAAAGGTGTAGAGACCATTTCATGTTCACTAGGTGGTGTGCCGTCCTCTCTGCAGCAGCTGATGGACAGAGATCTGGTGTTCAGCTCGTGTAAAACGTTCACTGCGGCCATCTCTTCCTGTCACGAAATTTTCGAGACAGAACAGCTTTAATCATCTGCTGATGAAATGTTTTGTAAAAGGTGTACAGAGAAGGCGTAGAGGCCACTTCATGTCCACTGGATGACATGCTGTCCTTTTCTGCAGCAGTCGATGGACAGAAATCTGGTGTCCAGCACGATTATCGTATGCTGCAGCCATGTTTTCTTCTTGTCTCAAAGTTGTCGGAGACAGAACAACCTTTAATCATCCTCTGATGGAGCATTTTGACTCAGATTGAAATAGCAGCTGTGGGCCTGTTTGTGACACAAGAAAATGCTCAGTGTCAATTATGGCTTTCTCTGAGCCCACGAGACGAACCACCGCTGGGGGTGGATGCGTTTACTCACAGCCCATGGCCCAAAATGCTTCTGTACGCGTTTTCCTCCACCTCCTCTGATTTTACGGTTCCTGAACCGAGTTCAGGAGGAGGGACTGGCATCTCTCCTGGTGGCCCCCGAACGCATGAGCGTACCATGGTTCCCAGTTCTGCAACGCCTGCTGTCGGGGCGCCTGTGGAAACTGCCGTGGAGGGAGGACGCTCTCCTCCAGGCAGGAGGAGCAACCAGGAGTTACCCAGAAATAGGCCAGAACCTGTGTTCTGGCTGTTGAACGAATCCGCTTAGAGAGGATGGGTCTCCCACAGGATGTAGTGCGCACAATTCAGGTTTCACGTGCTTCATCTACCACAGCGCTGTGCACATCAAAGCGGATATTTTTTCAGCGCTGGTGTACAGAGAAGGGTGTAGAGGCCATCTCATGTCCATTAGGTGGCATGCTGTCCTTTCTGCAGCAGCTGATGGACAGAAATTTGGCGTCCAGCACGATTAAAACATAAGCTGCAGCCATCTCTTCCTGCCACAAAGGGTTCGGAGACAGAACAGGTTTTAATCATCCGCTGATGAAGCGTTTTCTAAAAGGTGTACAGAGACGCAGGCCTGTTCGACACCCACTTGTTCCACAGTGGGATTTAACTCTAGTCCTGCAGGTCCTGATCAAAACTCCATTTGAGCCTCTGGATCAGGTTCCACTTAAATTCTTGTCTCTTAAAACAGCCCTGCTGCTGGCTTTAACATCCGCTAAGAGAGTGAGTGATTTATCTGCCCTCTCTGTTGCTCCGTCATGTCTCAGAATTCAGGCTGACGGCAGCTCAGCTGATTTAAGACCAAACCCAGCTTTTATGCCTAAAAACATCACAAGCTCTTTTAAATCAAGAGCAATATCGTTGGAGGGTTTTTTTTCCCTCCCCCCCACAGATCAGAAGAAGTGTCTTTCCATCTTCTCTGTCCGGTGCGGGCGTTTATGTGTTACATAGCGTGCACAGCTGCAATGCGTCAACATCTGTTTGTGCATTATAGAGATGCATCTGTAGGTCGCCCATTATCCACCCAGCACTTGTCACACTGGCTGTGTGAGGCCATTTCTGAAGCCTACAGAGCATCAGATTTAGAGCCTCCTGTCAACCTCAGAGCACACTCGACCAGGGGTATCGCATCTTCGACTGCCTTGCATAATGGTATGACAATGCAGGACATTTTGCACTGCGGCCGCATGGTCAACACCCTGCTCATTCATTCACTTTTATCTACGTGATGTGGCGGCTCGTTCCATGACATATTCTGTCCTTAGTGTTTACAGAATGAATATTGTTGTTTCTGTCATAGCTCTGCTCTCTGTCAGCTCCTCTGTCATGCTGCACACTCAGTAATCACTCAACTCATGTCACCTGTCACCGCTCATTATCCCACAGCTCCACCACCTGGTCCAGTCAGTACTTAAGCTCACTCATTCCTCTCAGTCTGGGCCAGATTCTCTATCCTGTCTCATCAGCAGTAGACTTTCCAGCATTCCATTGATTGACTCATCACGTTCATGACCCTTGCCTTGACCACGACCACGCTTTTGCCTCAGCCCTCGTCTGCTTTTGCTCATCTGATCAGGTACCGACTCATGCTCTTGTTTTTTGACTCTCTTTTTGGATCACGTACTGGATACTTCTGCTGAACAACTGACTTCACGGTATGAACTCTGCCTTTCCCTTCTGACTGTTTTTTGGATCACGGATTAAAGGTCAAGCTCATTCTGTATCACGGACTTATCCTTACCCCTGAATCTGATTCCCACAGATTCATTTCCCCAATTAGTCTTTTTCCCCCTGCATCTACTAACCTTTATCTTTTAGTTGCAAGCCTGTT
>NC_056509.1:2063128-2069462 GCF_014905685.2 Nematolebias whitei
AGTGGTTGTTGTTGTTGTTTGCGATCCGGCCTCTGGTTCATGACAGTTTCATGGAACTCCGTTTAACTCACATCTGTCTGCATGCATTACAGTGTGAGATGTTGTTATCAATCACAAATTGTGATTGTTATTTTGGCTCTATTGTCACTAATCAGTTCACGACTATTGTTACCAATCAGTTCATTTGATTAATAATCAGCTCTCCTGTAATTATTAATCTGTTCATACGGTTCAGCCGTAAACCGGTTGGTTCATGGCTCTTTTCAGCATTTTTCCCTCCCTGTTGAATTTTCTGGGGCGTTCATGCATTCAGAACGCATAGTTACACAACATGCGTCTGTGCATGGCACACAATTACGCAATGCGTAATTACGCACATGGGGAGCTGAGTGATAAGACGTTTTTTGGGCAAGCTCCTGCTTCATACGGTGTTCGAATGGACCCATTGAGGCGAGCACAACATCCGCTTCGCCCTTAACCCATCAGCAACAGCCTTAAAGGGCGAAGCTTATACAAAATAGAATGTTGGTTACGTACTGTAACCCCAGATTCTATGACTATAAGCGTAGCCCTTTAAGCGTCGGGCCTCACTGGCTCCTAAATGGCTGAAGAAAAAGCTATTTTGGGAGCCGATTTCCTGCTCTTAACGTAATTTATATGGACCGGGTGGGGCCCACACAGCAGGTGGGCGTGGACTAAATTTTTCAGTGCAATGCTTCGCATATCGGGATAAACCCATCAGCGACAGCCTTAAAGGGCTACGCCTATACTCATAGAATCTGGGATACAGTACGTAACCAACGTTTTATACTTGGAAATCCTGCTGTCTTTTTTCTCCCAGGTGCCCCCCCCCCCTCCTTCTACCTCCTCGAACACAAACACACAGCCCTCAGCCGCGCTCCCCCTCCCCTTTTTGCTTCTCCAGGAGGTGGGCGGGCAGGAGGAGAGGAGACGTTTAGCAGCAGTAAACAGAGCAGCTGAGCGTGTACGAAGCTACCAGCTTCGACAGACCTGTGTCCTTCTTTGAAGCAAACCACAGTTTGGAGCTAGACATGCTGTGTGCCTTTAGAGGAGACCTTCTCAAATAGTGGGGCGTGCCCCCCTTTGGGGGCCAGGGGCAATGCTAGGGGGGGGGCACATGTGACCCTAGAAAACATGCTTTTTTTGCCGCAGGGAGTAGATTTTTTAATTTTTTTTCAACATTCTCATTTTGTAATAATTCATTTCTTAATAATAAAGTTATGAACAAATATGGCTGCCTTGTTGTTTTGGGAGCCATGCATGAACTGTGTCCCTCTGCTGACACGATACATAAACTCAGACCGTCACCTCCTCCGTCCTCCGCTGCTGTTTTTATGTCCATGCGCTCTGGACGTCCCTCACAGCGTGCATGCAACAAAGAGTAAACTCAAGCAAGAGTGACACCTGCCCCCTCTTTCCTCTTTTGCGTTGACAAAATGTTTTAGTTTTATTGATAAGTTTGTCAAAGCACAATTTACAGAAGTAATGTTTAATAAATGTTAGGACTCTATTCTTTGCTAACAAAATTAATTCACCTCCTCAGATAAGCTGTTGTTTTTATGATTCTCTGAATGTTTGTCACTCACAGCACGCAGGTGACAAAGAGTAAACTCAAAGCGAGAGTGTTACCTGCTCCTTCTTTCCTCTTTCATGTTGACAATTTTTTTTGTTTGTTTTATCGATGAGTGTGCTCATTGATCCTGACTTCCTCATTTTGATTAAAAAAAAAATCAGTATAAGTTGTTTTATTCATTTTTGTTATGTAGGTCAAAGTGTTTTAAATAAAACTCCTGAGTTAAAATGTTGCTGATCAATTTGAATTTATTATTATTTATTGATTATATTTAATTTTATTTTCAGTATCAAATGGTCATAAATTTTTTGTTAAAAAAATTATTTTTTTTTCCAGGCAAATTAAGGCACTGTAAGTTGTTTCTGTTACAGACTAAAAAATAAATGTTAATAAAGTTATTCTTCCTTATAAGTTGATCTATATTCTTTTTTTTCTTTAATGTTAATAAGGACACAATGTTAGGCAGAGGTGTACTTATAAAAATTTTATAGACATACTATTTACAGTCGTGGCGGAGAATTGGGGGGGCGCGAAATATTTACTTCTTTCTGGAGAGGGCACGACAGAAAATAATTGAGATGCACTGCTTTAGAGGAACACAGAGAGGAAGCGCAACATTATTAAATCAGCAGTTTATCATATCACTAAAGATACGGCCCTTATCAGCTAACAAGACAGCTAACGCTTTAGCTGTCTTGTTAGCCAAATGCTGGTGAAGATTCTCAGACATCCAGGACATGATGAATTCAAAAATCGTTCAATACAAAAACAACTAGACTTTATTTGTAACAGAAGACGTTTCGCTCCTCATCCGAGGAGCTTTCTCAATTCAATGAGCAGTAAGTGAGAGATTCAGGTTATAAGGCTGAGTGAGCTAAGACACACACACATATGTAGATTTGACAAGTCACACCTCAACACCTTAACAGTAGGGGTTTCTTAAAGTCTTTGTTACTCTAATTCACAGATGAGACCCCTCTGTTCCCATCAAGTGTGAAAACCGGCTAGGAATCTGTTTTAAAGTTGCATTATAGGTTTTTGAAAGTGGAAATCTGAGGCTTCCTCCTCTGTTAAGAGACAGCTTTTCCCTTTTTGCATAAATTGCTTCCTTCACCCCCCTCTCAAACCATCTGTGTTCTCGGTCCAAAATGTGCACGTTTTGGTCCTCAAAAGAGTGTCCCTTATCTGTGAGGTGGAGATGAACAGCTGAATCTTGTCCAGAGGAGGTGGCTCTCCTGTGTTGAGCCATGAGTCTGTGAAGAGGCTGTTAAGTTTCCCCAATGTAGAGGTCTGGACAGTCCTCGCTGCATTGGACCACATACACTACACCACTCTGTTTGTGTATGGTTGTTTTATCCTTAGGGTGGACCAGCCTCTGTCTGAGAGTCCTGCTGGGTTTGAAATGTACTGGGATGTTGTGTTTGTTGAAAATCTTTCTGAATTTCTCAGATAGACCAGCAACATAAGGAATGACAATGTTTTTCCGTCTGTTGTTCTCCTTTTTCTGTTTATTAGTGTGTTTTGTAGATTTCCTCGATGACTTGACTAAAGCCCAGTTAGAATATCCACATGTTTGAAGAGCATCTTGGATGTTTCTGTTCCTTTTCCTTCCCTTCTGTCTTTGTGGGGATGCGTTCGGTCCGATGCTGTAAAGTTCTGATGACAGAGATTTTGTGTTCCAGTGGATGGTAGGAGTCAAAGTGTTCCTTCTTTGTATGTGATGTTACAGCTTTCCTTTCCTAAGGTGTGAGGTTTGAAGGAGGCGGTTTGGACCAAAATATCACCATTTTACCAGCTGATAAAAGAAGATGCACAGTAGTCCTCAACACTTCTGATAACCAGGAAAAAATAACTACATTACTGAGCGACAGCAACACCTACGAGACTCTGAAGAGGGACCCAACCAGCACCTATAAAAAGAAAGTCACAGATTACCTGCAAAAACTTGAAAAGGAGAAAACAATCAATCGATCGTTGTATTAGAGATTGTACCCAGGAGAAGTTACTCCCTGTCTTTATGGACTTCCAAAAATACACAAAGAAGGAACACCACTCAGACCCATCGTCAGCAGCATGAACTCAGTAACATACAATATTGCTAAACATCTGGCTGGTATTTTAGCTCCCATTGTTGGAAACGCACCTCATCACATAAAAAACTCCAATGATTTTGCTAACAAAGTTCAACATTTGAAACTAACCCCAGGAGAAACCCTTGTATCGTATGATGTGTCTTCTCTTTTCACTTGCATACCCATCTCTGAAGCAGTAGAAACCGTCAGAAAACAACTTCTACAAGACAAGGACTTAATCAACAGGACCAACTTCCCTCCGGACCAGATCTGCACCCTGTTGGATCTCTGCCTCTCCACCACTTATTTCAAGTTCAATTATAGTTTTTACAGACAGAAGCACGGCTGTGCCATGGGATGTCCAGTGTCACCCATTGTTGCTAATCTCTACATGGAGGAAGTGGAACAGAGAGCCCTAAACTCATATGAGGGAACAACGCCAAGCCATTGGTTCAGATATGCGGATGACACCTGGGTCAAAATCCAAGCCAAGGAAATAGAAGCGTTCACCAGACACATTAACTCGGTCGATAACAACATCAAGTTCACCAGAGAGGATGCAAACAACAACAAACTGCCTTTTTGGACTGTTTGGTTCAGAGGGAAAGAGAGGACAGCCTTAACATAGAAGTTTACAGAAAACCAACCCACACAGACCAGTATTTTCTATTAATGTCACGCTTCCTCTTTGTGTTCCTCTAAAAGGCAAACAACATGGCTAAATGAGCTCTGAACTGTGGTTTGCTTCAAAGAAGGACACAGGTCTGTCGGACCTGCAGCTTCAAGGTTCCAAGAGGAGGCTCACTACCACAGTTCACACACACTTACATGAAGGCAATGCAGCTGAATGAACTATATAGCGCCTTTCTGTCTTCTCAAGACACTCAAAACTCTTTACAACAAAATCTGTGCCTCATTTACCCATTCAAATAACACTCTACTAGATACAAAGAATAATCAGAGCTTTATTACATTCATACACCGATGGGACACACATCAGAGGCAATGAGGGGTTCAGTGTCTTGCCCAGGACCACTTCAGCATGTGACTGCTGGTGGAATCGAACCCCCAACTCTCCCATTGGAGGACGACTGCTCTAGCGTCTCAACCACACCTGCCACTAGCTGAAGAGGATTATTATTTAAAATAAGTAAACAGATGTCTAAAAAATAAACTATTTAATATATGGAAATAGTTAATTTTTTAGACATTTATTATGTACAGTTACAGATGTTAATAAATGTGCCTGTGTGACAATTGGGACTAAACTTTGACTCAAATATTCAATTCAATTTATTTATATAGCGCCAAATCACAACAAAGTTGTCTCAGGGCACTTTACAGAAACATTCACATACATAAAAGCCAGTTAGTAAAGTTCTCTATCTAAGGAATCCAGCAGACAAGTTGAATCTTGGCTTTGTTGCAGTCTCTCATCCTGAGCAAGCACAGTGGCAACAGTGGAAAGTTATTACTTTATGGAAAGAAAAAAATCGAGATATACATTGTATATCGTGATTTTGTCATAATGGGTGTTTTAAAGGTCGAACCCAAGGTTGCAGGCAGGACACTGGATACTCCAAAAGTCAAAAATCAATATAATTTATTAAATAAATGTGCTGACGTGGCAGCAAAACTCACATTTACAGGTGATCCTGGGAAACAGAGAGCAAGGTTTGCAGGAAGAGACATTGACCGGCTCACAAGGAGTGAGGAACACAGGCTTAAATACACACACTAATGAGGACAATGACAATCAGCTGGGAACGATGACAGGTGGGAGCAGGAAGAACACATTAAGAGGAGACAGGAGAACAGTTCTAAAACACAACAGATGAGGGGGCCAGACCCCAGAAAAACACAAACCCTACAGTACCTATCCCCCATGGACGTCACCTGACGTCTCCAAGAACCCACCCCAAAAAATTTGGGTGGGAGGAGGGGGTAACTACCAGGATGGAGGGCACTAGGGGAACACACTAGGGAAAAAAAAACATAAACCGACAGAGTGGACCTGAGAACTGAACACAAAAGGGCAAAAACACTAAAACGGGGTGGTTAGGTGGTCTAAGGACTGTCTAGTGCTGGACCATCTCTCCCAGGGATGTCTGGGAGCTCATCCATAATGTGGATGTGGTTCTGGTGGGCGGCCTGGAGGCCATCTAGCACAAGGCAGCAGTTCTGGTGGGCGGCCGGGAGGCCGTTCAACATAGGGCGACAGGTCCTGTGGGCTGCTGATGGACACCCTAAGGAACAATTACCATTCGGCACGTAGGAAGAGGAATGAAGGAACCATGACTTCTACAGCTGTTGCCGAGCCCAGGAAAACTGCAGCAGTTACCAAACCCAGCAAAAATGTAGCAGGGGGCGTAGCAGTCTGTGGGGCTGCAGCAGGGGATGTAGCCATCTGTGGGGATGCAGCAGGGGACGTAGCTGTCTGTGGAGCTGCAGCAGGGGACGTAGCCATCTGTGGGGCTGCAGCAGGGGACGTAGCCATCTGTGGAGCTGCAGCAGGGGACGTAGCCATCTGTGGGGCTGCAGCAGGGGGCGTATCCATCTGTGGGGCTGCAGCTGGGGGAGTAGCCATCTGTGGGGCTGCAGCAGGGGACGTAGCCGTCTGTGGGACTGCAGCAGGGGGCGTAGCCATCTCTGGGACTGCAGCAGGGGG
>NC_056509.1:2069472-2077395 GCF_014905685.2 Nematolebias whitei
GGGACTGCAGCAGGGGGCGTAGCCATCTCTGGGACTGCAGCAGGGGGTGTAGCCATGTCTGGGACTGCAGCAGGGGGCGTAGCCGTGTCTATGGTCATCAAGGCTGTTGACTCTTCTGCTGACGTCAATCTGGGGACTTCTGCAGATCTTGAGACCTCCGTGGATATGGAGACCACCTCAAGAGCTGCTTTGGAGGCTGTGAGACCATCCGTGGTCGTCGAAGCGTCCATGGTCATCAAAGCGTGCGTGGTCGTCGAAGCGTGCGTGGTCGTCGAAGCGTGCGTGGTCGTCGAAGCGTGCGTGGTCGTAGAAGCGTCCGTGGTCGTCGAGTCTTCTGCAGACGTCGACCTGGGGACTTCTGCGGACATCGAGTCTTTTGCAGATGTCGAGTCTTCTGCAGATGTCGAGTCTTCTGCGGACGTCAACTGGGGAACCTCTGCGGAAGTCGAGTCTTCTGCAGACGTCAACCGGGGGACCTCTGCGGACGTTGAATCTTCTGCAGACGTCAACCGGGAGACCTCTGCGGACGTCGAGTCTTCTGCAGACATCAACCGGGGGACCTCTGCAGACGTCGAGTCTTCTGCAGACGTCAAGCGGGGGACCTCTGCGGACGTTGAGGCATCGGCGGACCTGGGACCCTCTGCGGACGTCGAGGCGTCGGCGGACCTGGGACCCTCTGCGGACGTCGAGGCGTCGGCGGTCCTGGGACCCTCTGCGGACGTCAAGGCTTCTGTGGACGTAGAGTCTTCTGCGGATATCAACCAGGGGACCTCTTCAGATGTTGAGGCTGCAGCAGACTCTGGACCGGCTACAGCAGACTCTGGAGACTCTTCAGATGAGTAGTGGTGAGAGGCGTCCTGTGACATCTCACAGACACCAGGAGCAGGTGTGTCTGGTGGGATCAGTGGTGGCACAGGTGAGTTGGAGATAGATGGAACAAAGATTTGTTCTTTAAAAAAACTTATTTTATTGAGTATGTGGAAATACTAAGGGATCTGACTGAGTTCGGGTATCAACAGTAATAGTCTCTCAGTGACAGAGTAAGTGGTGTACAAGTACAGTGGATCTAGGTTGTGTGCAACAGAAGTGAACAGTCTTTGGAGCGGCATGTTTAAAGCGACAAAGTCAGTGGGAGACTTATCAGTAGAGTTCACATACTCCCTGACCGACATGTTAATAGTTTCTTGTGGTACAGCTTCAGGTGAGCCACAGCTCACCTGCTTCTTTGGAGAGTGAGAGGTCAGCTGCCCCATCTCTTGGGAAACTCCCCACTGCTCCTCAGGATGTGTGTGAGACTGCTTGGGGAGCACCAACGTTGTAGAGGAGGGAGAGAAGCCCTTCTGGACCCTCTCGGTACTGCAGGGGACAGTTGGGTCATGACCGCTGACATCTGAGTTTTCTGGGTGTTCGGTGGAGCGCTTTAGGGTCTGACATCCTCTTCTACGATGATGGCGACGAGATAAAGCATTTAGAAGAACAGTATGAGGAGCTGGTTGTTCCAGTGACTCAGGTGACGGACTGGACTCACTAGGGCTTGGAGCAGGGGGTGGTAGGAGATGAGCGCGCAGCATGCGTCTCTCCTCAAAAACCTCCATAAGAATCTCCTTCATGCCAGGGGAGTCATATAGTCCAGGGAGGCGAAAAAACTCGTCCATCATATCCTCAGTAGCTGCCCATCTCAGCCTCAGATCGTGGGAGGAAGCCACTGTGTCCACATAATGTCGCGTTACCTTGTGGAGCTGCAGGAAGTCTGCTGTTGTCAGCCCCGCAAGGAACTGACAGCCTGCTAGGTTCTTGTTTGAGCCGATCATTCGGTCATAATGGGTGTTTTAAAGGTCGAACCCAAGGTTACAGGCAGGACACTGGATACTCCAAAAGTCAAAAATCAACACAATTTATTAAATAAATGTGCTGACGTGGCAGCAAAACTCACATTTACAGGTGATCCTGGGAAACACAGAAAGCAAGGTTGGCAGGAAGAAGAACTGTTTAAGTACGTGTTCAGCAAAAATCTCCACCCTGACATAAGGATGTCAGTGCAGATGATGGCTAATTTCAAAGAGAAATCCATCTGTGAGATAAAAAGGTGTGCTGTGAATGTCTTTGAAGAACATTCACAGGCCAAAACACCCTTTGAGTTGTACCCAGGTGCGTGGATTCCTGCCCAGTCATTGGAATTGGAAGGGACGAGAGCTTCGACTCCCCCTCCCAAAAAAGGCGAGAGGGTCATTGGAATTGGAAGGGACGAGAGCTTTGACTCCCCCTCCCAAAAAAGGCGAGAGGAAACGAGGTTTCCCAGCAGCCAAACTGGTGAGTGCCCCCTGGTCCAGACGAGATCCAAAACGGTTTCCCAAGGAACCAGAAGATGAACGATCGTACCAGAAGGGGGGTGAACGCCCTAAGGGTAAAAAGTATGGCACCAAAAGTGACCCATACAAACAGGGATCCCACTGGGAACCCCAGGGGGGGGGGGGGGTACTGTTTCCCCACCACGTCGGATTGAACAGCCCAAGACGAAAAAGAAACAGCAGCAAGTCCAGAAAAAGAACCACAATCCTCTGAGCTCTGACGAGACAGACAAGGTGCATCGGTTGTTGGACTTGTTGGAAGGTGTTGCCACGGACAAACAACCTAACGCTTTGTTTGGCGATATCATTGCTGAAAAGTCAGAGCACACAAACAACACCGTTACTGCTGTCACAGACAGTCACCATGACGCTGTTGTTGTAAACTCTGACACACCCTCACCTGAGATGGGGGGGGGGGGTACAATCACACGTCACCGACGGTAACCCGTCACAAACTGAAACTTCAGCAGCAGCAACAGCTGTGCTAACGGTTCAGGGTGACACAAACAACAACGTTACCGCTGTCACAGACAGCCACCAGAAACTTGTTGGTACAAACAATGAGAGCCCCTCAACACACAGTGTGGGAGTGATCTCATACATCAATGATGGACGCCCGTCAAAAGCTGAACTCTCAGGAGCAGTAGCAACTGCACCAACAGTTCGGAAAAACCAGGATTACACAGGTAAAGGTAAACGTGTGAAGAAACGTCGGCCAAAACCTACAAGGTTCCTGTGTAACCTGATCAGAAAGGGTGTCGCTAATAAAGCTTACCTGTCAATCACACTTGAAGGAGTCCTCACATGTGAAGCCCTACTGGATGGTGGAGCCGACATGACTATTATGTCAGCCAAACTGTTCGAGGAGCTCAGGACTGCCGCTAACTGTGTTCATAGGGAAATACCTCTCATAGAATGTGCTATAGGATTGCAGGGCCTCGCAGAGGCGAGGACAACCCTGACAGCTAGAGCTATGGTTCACATGCAGGTTGGTGAGATGACACTATACCACCCAGTATATGTGTCTATGGTTGCCTCATTCCCATTTTTGGTTGGCCAGGATTTTATAAATCGCTTTGACGCGATTATAGATTATGGTACACAGACAATGTGGGCTAGAGTGAGCAAACCCCTGCCAATACTCATGCCTCCTGAGACAGTCACAGACTGCCCAACAGCAGGCTCTGCAGAAGGCACCAAGGACCTCTCGACAGAGAACACAGTCCCGGTAAGTTATCCTTCAAAAGCATGTGGAACCAAAAACACCCAACCGGTGAACCCGACTCTGACTGAAGTACAAAGCCTCCTCTGCGAGCTGAAACAGTCAGGGCACACCGAATACTACCTACCATTGGTAGTTCAAGGTGTAGAGATCCAAGGATCCCACACCAAAGATGCTGTACTGTCGTCGGGGACAGATAAACCAGCTATTAAGGACGGAGCCATGGACGGCCCTCAGAGGTCCTCTGACCCCTCCTGACTGCTCGCAACTCTGCCAGTACAACCTATAGCCGAGGTAATGGCAGTCACACGTGCACAGGCTACAGCCAAGCCGGCTGACAACACAGTCTCTGTACAACCCGTGCTGACTGACCCAGACATCATCCAACTTCAGAAGTTGGATCCTGCAATAAACTCGATGATGCTGTCTTTGACTGACCCAGAGAAAAACACTCCGCCCGAAGCCAACCTGGAATCCAATCCAGGCCTTAAAGTCCTCTTTCAGCTGCGCAATCAGCTAAAACTACTCAAGGGCAACCTAACTTTAGCTCATGGAGCGACGTCCTCACCCGTGTTCGTGTCCCCCATGACCGAAGGGGGGTGACGTTGGTTAGGGTAATGCTACCAGACGCGATAACGTGATCAAATCTGACATTCAGAGTGAGTGACGCACCGAAACGTTGTTTTCTAGTTGCTTAATCACTACTTTTGTCAATGTTGAAACCTTGTTTTACTGGTTGCTTAGTCACTGTTTTTGTCGATGTTGAGACATCGTTTAATTGGTTTTTGGTATTGTTTCTGAACACCCCAAGCTAGAATGAATTTTGTGTGTATTTAAGTTAGAGACTAAGAGGACTTTAACTATGCCAACATGCAGTTCATTTGTTAAAATGCAATCTTTGCGGAGTCAATGTAGATTAATGCTACCTTAAGTACCATAATCTACATTGGTCTCACGACGCTCAAGCCGAACCTACTCGAACAATCCTATTCGGGGTGGGGGGAGGGAGGGGGGCTAGCTAATCCTTCAGTTGAGTCTCGCCATAGACTCCAAAACATTTAGGGGAAAACCAAAAAACCAAACCTCAAGTCGTTCGTCTAAAAGGACAACAGACAATTGAACCAAACTATATTTTGCCATGTAAATCTAATTTAAATCAAGTTAGGAATGGAAAAATAGTTTGGAATGCCCTTCTATAGGTGTAAATCCCTATATGAAAATTTTTCAGCATGACCCACCCTTTAAACTGGTAACTTTAGCTGATCTAAACCATGACAGCTTACACACCAGGTGCATATAGGTTAAGGTTTTATGTAAAATCCCACTCATAAGCCCAACTAAAACCACATAAATGTTTAACACATAGAACTAGAATGGCACCCACTGGGAACCACCAGCAGCAACCTTCGCTGAAGGGAGCTACAACTCCAACGTGGGTCTCCAATATTCATCCAGTGGTCGCCTCTGCAGTTCAATCGAGGGAACCCCTCTGCATGCTGATCAATCAACACCTCCAATCGTTGTGGATTTATCGTTGTAGATTTATCGTTGTGGATTTATCATTGTGGATTATATGACTTTTTCCAATGGACTTTGTTTCCAAGGGGTTAAAGCATTGCTACAATGGAATTACCAACAACATTATGGAATTACCTAAATCGTTGTGGGATTACCTTCTTTGACTTTTGTTTTCCTCTTGCTGGATTACATCAAGCTCAAGGACAATCGGAGGCGTAAGTTCATGTTGGAATTCATCCCCATGGACAGGCGATGATTTCCAAAGGGGGGACTGTAGTGAACTAGGCCTCCGGTCAAACCTGCCTCTGAAGACCTTCATGGGACAGGAACTGTTATTTCATTGATTTGAATCCAGAAATACAAATTAGCTCATCCAGAGACTTTCTAATTGTATCCTGAACTAATCAATTGAAAGAACACTCTCTTTTTCATGTTATCATTACTATTTTACAATATCTTGATAATCAAAAGTGTGTTTAGTTCAAACCATTTTTAATTGTTGAAATGAACCACTCAATTTAAATCAACTGTAAAACAGTATTAATGATTTTTTAATCCTCATTCAAAGTAGAAATCAAGTTAAATGTCTATGTTACAAAGTAATTATGCATTTTTGATCTTCTGTCTGAAATGAAAAAGGAATGATGTCGGTCAAAAGTCGGAGACAGTCGCAAACAAGTTATTGGAACAAACTGTCTTGTTTTTAAACCTCTCAAACAGAAACAAGAAAACTGGCACCTGTAAGTCTGTCATTTCTCCAAAATATTTTCTCGTCTGTAACTAACCGTTCCTAAACATTTCTGATGTTTTCTCGACTTGTAATGACCCTCTGACGTCACTAAAACCACACCCCTGTTGGTTCTTTCAACTAATCAGGACTTCCCAAAAGTGACCGGAAGCAGAACTCTTTAAAAGTCGACACTTCCTAGTTCCAGTCAGTTTCTAGCCTGGAGAAAGTTCTGAAGTGCTGGAGTTAGTTGGGAGTTCTTCCGAGTCTAGTTGGGATAATGGAGCCTTCCACATCTGAGTTTAACCTCTGACGGACTCACAGCTCATGTGGCTCCACCCGGCGAATGCCCTATAACTGCTGAGGAAGTTTGTTCTGTGGAACGGATTATCTCACGACTTCTGCCGAGTCGCAGCCGCCCTGAGGAGACGCTGAAAGGTAGCGTGCCAGGGACCTCTTGACCGCAGCTGACTCATCCTCTGCCAAGGTAAAGAGTCGTCATGAGCTTCACTACCAGTGTACCGCGGGCGAACTGCGCTTGAAAGGAGCGTGTTGTTCTGGTCTACAGACATACATCCTCATCCATCCATTTTATCTCCATTTAAACTCCTTCATTTCCCATCTTTAAACTTCTATATTGCCAGTAATTAATCCAGATGCCTTCCGAAATGTCTGTTGTGTTTATTAAGTAAAACGTGCCAAGTTTTATTAATCAGAGTCGATCAGTATAATCAAGAGTACAATATGTTGATGTTAAATTTTGATTCTGTTAATAAATGACCACATTCATTTGATGGGTCAAAGAAAATTAACGTCTCATGTCACTGATTAGACCATCTACAACACAGTACCTCTGTCACATATCTGTCAAGTAGCTCGAAAAAGTGAGAACCCGTTATTAAAAATTGACTGTAGTGGAGCTCTGAAGCTAACAAGCTAACCTAGCCTTACCATACTACATCTGATTAACCCCAACTCCTGTATTGTTTTCAGATGCTGCCAATTTGGCTATCAAAGAAGGTTAGTGCACCTTTAAATAGCTCTATTATATATTTTATTTGGCGTAACAAAAAACCCAGGTTAAGATGCAACTTTCTCTGTTTACCGGTTCAAAGGGGAGGATTAGCTGCACCCTCATTTCCTCTTTACCTATGGGCTGTACAGCGTAGGTTTCTTCTGGAGTGATGCATAGATGACTCCGACTCTGTTTGGCTCAAGGTGTTAATCGGTTGGTATAGGTGGGGTGCCTTTGCGGACTCTGTTATATGTCTCATCTGCTAGGGCTTTTGGAGTTAGTAAAAGGTAATATGCTTTTATAGAATATGTTAAACATTTGGTGTAAAATCAGGAAATTAGAAGGATTTAAGAGATGTTTTTCCTTGCTAACTCCTTTTCATGAGAACCCCAACTTTCAACCTGGACTTCAATCTGGTTTCACTGACTAGGAGAGTAGAGGTAAAAAAGTTGTGGGAGACATGATTCAGGGAGGCTCCATTCTTACATTCCAACTAATTAAAAGTAGGGATGCACGATCTACAATGTTTTAACTTCCGATCCAATCTCGATACCTAAATCTAAATATCGGCCGATACCGATCCAGTTCTGATATCATGATCATCATTGATTTTATATGAGGCTGTAATAATCTCCTCTCGTACAATTTGTACAAATATATGCATGCATGTCCAAAAAGACAACTTGAGGTAAGTTTTATTAATGCTGGATAAGTTTTAAAGTTATAGTTAAATTCTGCTAACACAAAACGTTTGTTTTTATTCCAAGCTTTAAAGTGGATATTAAAGTGATTAATTTAAATGACTGTTTAAAGTTATTTTATATTTTTTTTAATAAGGGGCAGATAAAAAGATTTTTCTTCTTTCTACACTATTTTCATTCAATGTTTTCTTTTTGATGAATTGGTTTTGTTAATTTTAAATGAATGAATAAATTAATTAAATTAAATAAAAAGTTAAATGGCTTTAAACACCAACGTTCATGGCATAAACCAACAGACATGTTCCTGTTTTTAGTATTTTACATTACTTTACAATGTAGCTGTTTTTGATTTGTTCATTTTGTTTTATATATATATATATGTGTGTATATAT
>NC_056509.1:2077495-2082672 GCF_014905685.2 Nematolebias whitei
GGTGAGTATATTTACAAGTGTATTTACAAAAATCACCAAGGGAGCCGGGGTGGAGGTGAGGAGAAACCAGGAACCAGGTGAGGCACACAGGAGTGAAGGTGGAGGAGGAGAAAACGCTGCTGTCATGCATGGAGACCGATAAGGAGCTTGAAGTCAGCCAGCCAGTAGTCACAGGAACATGGAGCTTGGTAGAACTTTGCTCTGGCACTGATCTGGAGTGAAGCTCCAGCTTAAATAGCTCCTCCACCTGGTCCAGGTAATGAGCAGCAGCTGTGGAGAGATAATTAGGAGAACACAAACAACAGAGAAGGGAGGGGTAGAGGAGCCAACCTCTACACAGCTTATAGTCTGTTTAAGTTGGTCATTTCATTTAGTTAATGTCTGTCTGAATGGTTGACTTACACTTGTTTTTTGTTTGAGGTGCTGCTGATATAAACCAGCTGGAGGAGGAAACCTGGAGCAAACCATTTTCTGAAAGACTGAAGGGGGAGACTTGTTTCAAGTTGATCTCAATAGTTAATTTTGTCACTTAAATATTCACTTATTGTTTGTGCTAAGTTAAAGTTAGTTTTGCTTTATTTGTTTCATAGGATGCTTTAGTTCATTTTGTATTTATTTGTTCTTTGTCATGTTGTGCCTCCCTCATGTGGTAGACTTAGGTTACTCCCCCTCTATTTAAGCAGCCTTTTGTTTGTTTGAAGGGTGGGGGGTTTTGTGTTCAGTTAGAGTTCAGTTGACCTTAGTCAGTTTGGATCCAAATTTGTTACTTACTTTTTGATTTATTCTTGCCTTAAGTTTTTAGGCTTTGTTAACTATTTTTTGGAAGAATTAAAACTGAAACCTTTTTTCTACTTTGAACACTTTTTTGTCCTCATTGGAGTCTGGTCCCTGCGTTTACCTTAAAGGTGATGGGAGCACAAGAGACGTGTCCAACATCAGTTGGAGACTGTGCCCAGAGAGAGTCAGGAAGTGAAGCCAGCATGTCCTCAGCAGTGTGGTAATCTGTCCGTTCTCTCCCATGTTGGCGAGTTAGCAGGTCGTGTTCAAGGTCGATCTGTTCAGAACTTTCAAACTGTATTCTGTATGTGTCACATGATTTTGAATAATACAGACCTGGTGCTGTGGTGCGCGTCCAATCTGTGGTAGCTAGAGAGCGTTTAATCATCCCTCCTAACTCCTTGGCTTGGCGCTTAGGATTTATAGAGAGAGATAAATGGGGGACAGCTTCATCACTCATTTGATACCAGCTAAGCTGTTCAGTGGTCAGTGTTACTGCCGCTGATACTCCCTCAGGAGCTACATAAATATTTTCAATTTTAATTTGTCAAGTCTTACCCTCAAGGTCAGATGAGAAGGCTTCTTGGTACCAGTCTGTGTGTTCCCGGTCATAGAAGAGTGTGACGTGAGGCGGGTCAGCAGGAGAAACGTAGGCACGCAGACTGATGAGCCAGGGCTTTCAGGTCTGGAATGTTTTCAGGAGACAGCTCGACTGCTCATGTGTCAACCGGCCCCAATAGATGTCTGCGTACTCTGGAGTGACAGGGTGTAACAAATATTGTCCATCTGTGATTGAGTCTCTGCAATGCATGATGGAGCCATCTGGTAGCAAAACTGTCAGCCCATCTGTACCACACAGTACGGTAGCTCCCAGCTTGATCAGCAAGTCTCTTCCTAGTAAATTCACAGGAGTAGATGGGAAGCAGACAAAAGAATGTTGCAACGTCTGGGCCCCTAGGTTAAAAGTCAATGGTTTTGTTAAGTGCAGACTCTGCTCTTTCCCTGAGAACCCTGTCAAAAACACGGTTTTTGATGTTAAACTGTTGATGGGGGTGCTGTTTACAGTTGAATATGTGGCTCATGTGTCCACTAGAAAGTTCATAGATTGACCTCCCACTCTGGCAGATAACATGGGGTCTGCAGAAGTCATGTTACCTGACTGGGTCTCAGGGGTGTGTCAATAGCGTTGGTACACGTCTTCTTCCCACTGCAGGTACTGGCCACCGGCAGGAGGCGGTATGTTAGCAGGATTGTGTGGAATCATACCTTGTGACCCTCCACCTTTACTCCCCTGCATGGGTGGGGCTCTGCACTGTCTGGCCCAATGGCCAGGTCCCCCACAGGTGTAGCAGATTTCGTCTTGCAGGTTCCTTTGCCCGGGTGCACCCCGGCCCCCTCGTCCACGCGCCATGCCTCCCTGTGCACGACCACCAGCACGCCAACCTCCTCCACGTCCAGTCCCATCAGACCTGCGTGCAAATGGAAAAGACGGGAAGGGAAAAGAGGGATCGGGATATGGAGAGGAGACAACTCCTCCTCCAGGATACTGATTAGTCACAGGTGTGACATTGTTGTGTGTAAGTTGTGAAACATTCCCTGTTCCCGCAGCTAACATCATTTTCTCAGATTTATCCTTGTTATTTGATACCTTCTGCCGTGCTTCCTGAAGCTGTAACTTGAGGAGCTGATTTTCTAGGTCAGCTCTTTCATCTTTTTTCTTTTTTAACTTGTCCTGTGCCGCCTGCAAATGATGTAGTAAATGTTTTTCCCATTTAGCATGCTCGCACCCTGGGAGATCAGGATTTTTCACCATCAGCTCTGACACTTCATCAGGTACTCCCTTCAAAACTGCTTCTCTGAACAATTCAGTCAGATTAGACGGTTCACTTTTTGGATTAACTGTTGTGTGTCTCATCCAAATCTCCACTGCTTGAGTGATGTAATCTTTTGGGTGGACCTTAGGGTCCCATTCGAATTTTGCTATTGCTGCTGGAGTAGACAAAGGGAACTGTCGCTTAATTTGTCTGGCTAATTGTGTAATTACCACTGCTAAAGGAATGTGGTTTGGCTGAGTGTCAGTGCGGGCGGCTCGTTCCAACTCATGTCCCACCATAGGGGTGACACAACGTCCTAAAATTGCCCTAAAATCTCCTAGTGCCAAAGTCATTCCTCTCGTGAGTCCATCCAGCTCAGATAACCATAAGCTTCCTCCTGCCGAGATACTAGGAAGCTTATCAACCAACGCATCTCTATCTCCCAAGGGAAAAGGTACATATTTCAGTGTCCCTCCTGCTGAATGCAGTAAGGGGTAGTTTCCCTGTGCCTGTCTTGACCGGAGTGTCATGGGGTGTGTCTTCTCACAGTACTCCGCACAAACTTCTCTTTCTTCTCTCTCATAATCTGCTAACAAGTCCTCGCATGCTCCTAGAAGCTCTTCTTCTGTCAGAAAACCTCCTTTTTCTCCTCTCTCCGTGACCTTTCCCTTGGCAACCAGAGAGATGTTAACTCCAGTCTCATCTATACTCATTTTATTCTGCTTTTGCTTCTCTGCCTGTTCAAGCTTTAATCTAATTCTGGTCATCTGTTCCTCAGTCTCATGCAATGTTTTTTCTACGTCTTGAAATAACTGTACATGTTCATCCAACTCGTCCCTCCTCCTATCTTCCTTGTTCTCCACCTCCTCCCCTGACACAGAGGAGGAGGTGGAGCTGAGGGTTTTCTGTCTTTTTTTTAGTCAATATCTCCTCTTGGTGTAGAGGCGATTTTAAGTTCTGTCCCCATCCAGAGTGGGTTGTGAGGGGGGTGGTGGTGTACATTCTCTGGCAGCTGGCTGTACCAATAAGCTTCCATCTAGGATTTCAATGATTGGGTGCAGTCCCTTAGGGGCTGTCCGTTTGTCTGGTAATGGGCCCACCTCCTGAGTGGGCCCCTCAACACTCAGATAAGGAGGTGGCAGTGAGCTGGAGGCCACATCCTGTTTTTTCTGAACTAGACTATGCTTTATTCCCTGCTAGGATACCAACATTTTTTTCACACTTCCTCAACTCCCTCTCGACTTCCTCTCTGTCTCTTTTACATTTATTTCTTGTAAACACTTTCGCCTCCTGTTCTCTGGACATGCACTCAGTCAATTTAGTTTTCAATCCTCTCAAGTGCTTCAGCAAAAAAATGCCCAATGGCCTGCACTCAGTGACGCTGGCTCCCTCTTTAACTATGAGCTCTTCCATTCTGGTCTTAATCTTGCCTCCCTTTTTCTTGTCATTGTAGTAATGTTCTGTTAGGTATGTTACTAAATTGTCAACCTGTGCCTGTAAAGTCACCCACGGACCAGTTCCCCATTGACTGCCATGTATTTGTTTGTCAAATTCTTCGTCCATCCTAACAGCTTCCTGTTGTGCAAACAGTCTTTGTCAAAATTCACGTTTTCACAAAATAAAATAAAATAATAGTCTTTGTCAAAATTCACATTCTCACAATGAACACACATACACACACACACACTTTGTTGCCAGGTGAAAAGACACGACCGTCGCACTAGCTGCGTAAGAATGATCTTATCTTGAGACTGGCAACCCCGCTCCACTCACAGAACACAGCTGTTTTCACATGGAGCGGTTTCATAAAAACAAAAAACAATCGCTCGTCCGGCGCGCCTTAATTTTCTCTACAGTTCAAAATCACAATTTCAGCTTCTCACACGACTATGAGTAAAACACTCAAGTCCACACGGCGGTGGACGATCAGTTATGCTCTGACAGTCAAGTCAACAAAACAAACAGACCTGAATCATGGACAACACATAAACACGAATCACCTTGTTGTCTGGACCACGCCACCAACTGACAAACAAGAGATCAGAATAGACAAATAACACTGTCACTAGTGTAAATTACATCTTAATATAAGAGACAACGTTGTTTTAATCTTTAGGCCTCTCATCACCATGTATGGGTCTCTGAGGGACTCATCGCTTTCTCTTATTATTTCTCAGTGTAGTCAGCTTTCTTGTTATTATTTGTGATGAGTCACGTCACGGGGAAACTCAATCAAAACCAAGCAATCATCTCTCCCCGCGTCCGGTAGAAAGTGGGGTATGCCAATCTCCCGACTCCAGATCCCAGATCTGTCTGCTGACTCACACAAACTATTTCTCTCTCTTTAAGCAATATCAACTTCTTAAAACGACCAAATCACCACAATCAAGGCTGTTAATTTTAGCAGATAAACTGACGCAGCACACCCACACTGTGAGGAAAATTCCTCTTGTTTTTTTTAGCCAGCTAGTGCAGGTGCACAGAGTCCGTCTACCTGGATTTGTAAGAGTACCACTGCCTGCAGCTCCTCCTCCAAGACGGCCGCTAATTAATCACACCTGACGGCCATCAGACTGAGGAGGCTCT
>NC_056509.1:2082772-2087912 GCF_014905685.2 Nematolebias whitei
AGAGCCTCCTCAGTCTGATGGCCGTCAGGTGTGATTAATTAGCGGCCATCTTGGAGGAGGAGCTGCAGGCAGTGGTACTCTTACAGTACCCCCCCTCAAGAATCGCCTCCCGGCGACCTGAGGCGCTTGTCGGGATGATCCTTGAAGAAGGAGGTGATGAGGCTGGGGTCGAGGATGAAGGATCGGGGGATCCATGACCTCTCCTCAGGACCGTACCCCTCCCAATCGACGAGGTACTGGAATCCTCGGCCCCTGCGTCGCACGTCGCGGATGGATCGGACCGTGAACGCAGGGTGGTTGTCGATCAGGCGGGGTGGAGGAGGGGGGTCAGAGGGAGGACACAGAGGGCTGGTGAGGACTGGCTTGATCTGGGACACATGGAAGGTCGGGTGGATCCTCATGGACCTAGGGAGCTGCAGCCTCACCGCAGAGGGGCCGATGAGCTGGGTGATGGGGAATGGGCCGATGAAGCGTGGAGCCATCTTGTTGGGGGTGTCCTTGAGAGGAATGTCCCGGGTGGACAGCCACACTTCTTGGCCCACCTGGTAGAGAGGGGCCGAGGAACGTTGACGGTCAGCGGCTGTCTTCATCTGGGCGGCCGTGCGGAGGAGTGCGGACCGCACCTGGCGCCAGACCCTGCGGCACCGTCGGAAATGGTGTTGCACGGAAGGGACCGCGCAGTCCACCTCTTGGCCGGGGAACAGAGGAGGCAGGTAGCCTAAGGAGGCTTCGAAAGGAGATAGGTTGGTGGCGGTGGAGCGATGGTGTTGTGGGCGTACTCAACCCAAGCCAAATGGTGACTCCAGGCTGACGGGTCCTTCTCTGCCATGCAGCGCAGGATGGACTCCAGTTCTTGGTTGGCCCGTTCAGCCTGGCCATTCGACTGTGGGTGGTAGCCCGAGGTGAGACTGGTGGTGGCCCCCAATGTCTTGCAGAAAGAGCGCCAAACCTGGGACACGAACTGTGGGCCACGGTCCGACACGATGTCCGAGGGGATACCGTGCAGTCGAACCACGTGCTGCATCAGCAGGTGCGCTGTCTCCATCGCAGAGGGGAGCTTGGACAGGGGAATGAAATGGACCGCTTTGGAGAAGCGATCGATAATGGTTAGTATGACTGTGTTACCTTCAGAGGGTGGGAGTCCGGTAACAAAGTCCATTGAGATGTGGGACCACGGACGGCTCGGGGTGGGCAGAGGTTGTAGGAGGCCGGAGGGAGGTTGGGTGCCCGTCTTATTGCGGGTGCACGTGGGACAGGCAGCAACGAACTCTCTTATATCTGCAGACATGGCTGGCCACCAGAAGTGAGTCCTGGCCAGGGAGATCATGCGGGTGGAACCTGGATGACATGAGAGTTTAATGTTGTGAATCCAGTGTAGTACCTTTGGGCGCAGAGCAGTAGGCACGAACAAGGTTCCAGGGGGGCCACCACCAGGGTCCGGTTCCACATTCCAGGCCTCCCGGATCTCCTCTTCGATGGGCCACGTGAGGGCCCCAACGATGCAGGTGGAGGGAAGGATGGTCTCCTCGGTCTCCGTGTCGTCAGGGGGGGCGAACTGGCGAGACAGTGCGTCCGGCTTGACGTTCTTGGAGCCGGGCCTAAAGGTGAGAACGTAGTTGAACCTGGTAAAAAACAGTGACCAACGTGCCTGGCGGGGGTTCAGGCGTTTAGCGTCCCGCAGATAAGTTAAGTTTTTATGGTCAGTCCAAATCAAAAACGGGGTCTCCGTGCCCTCCAGCCAGTGCCGTCATTCCTCCAATGCCAGCTTAACTGCCAAGAGTTCACGGTTTCCCACGTCGTAGTTTCGCTCTGCTTGGGATAAACGTTTGGAAAAGAAAGCGCAGGGATGGACCTTGTTGTCCTTCAAGGATCGTTGAGACAGCACTGCCCCTACCCCAGTGTCTGATGCGTCCACTTCTAAGATAAACTGTCTGCGTGGATCAGGGTGAGAGAGGATGGGTGCAGACGAAAATAAAGTTTTTAATTTTAAGAAAGCAGTTTCAGCCTCAGGTGACCAGATAAATGGTCTGGAGGTGGAGGTGAGCTGGGAAAGAGGGGCAGCCACTCGACTATAATTTTTAATAAATCGTCTATAAAAGTTAGCGAAGCCCAGGAAGCGTTGTAATTGTTTCCTGGACTCGGGTCTAGGCCACTCGACCACAGCTTTAGTTTTTTCTGGGTCGGTCCTGCAGTGGCCCTCCCCAAAAATGAAGCCAAGGAAAGGAACCGATGAGACGTTAAATTGGCACTTCTCGGCCTTAACAAATAACTGGTTCTCCAGTAACCTCTGGAGAACCCTCCTTACCTGTTCCACATGCAGAGCGGGGTCATGGGAAAAAATAAGGATGTCGTCCAAATAAACAAACACAAAATCACCGATGAAGTCGCGCAAAACATCGTTCACTAGGGCCTGAAAAACCGCGGGGGCATTTGTTAAACCAAAAGGCATAACTAAATATTCAAAATGGCCGAGGGGAGTTTTAAATGCCGTTTTCCACTCGTCGCCCTCTCTTATGCGAACGAGGTGGTAGGCATTTCTTAAATCCAATTTAGTAAACACTGTGGCGGATTGCAATTGTTCATGTAGGGAATTGATTAAAGGGAGAGGATACTTGTTCTTTACAGTAATATTGTTCAAAGCGCGGTAGTCGATGCAGGGACGTAAAGTCTTATCTTTTTTAGAAACAAAAAAGAAACCTGCACCGACAGGAGACGTGGAGGGGCGAATGATACCGGAGTCGAGGGACTCGTTAATATATTTCTTCATAGAGTCCCTCTCAGGACCTGAGAGATTGAAAAGTCGACTAGACGGCAAGGGGGCGCCAGGGAGCAAGTCAACGGCGCAGTCGTAGGGACGGTGAGGAGGGAGTGACAAGGCTCTTTGTTTACTAAATGCCGCCGCAAGGTCGTGGTAGGCAGGGGGAACAGCGGAGAGATCTACTTTCTCACTAGGAGAAGTGACCACTGGCTGCCCGGCGATCGCAGAGCGCAGACAGTTCTGGAGGCACTTATTGCTCCACTTCTCAACACGTCCCAGCTCCCAATTTATGTCTGGGTTGTGCGCCTTTAGCCAGGGGAAGCCTAAAATTATCTGAGAAACGGAGGAGTCGAATACAAAAAAGTCAGTCATCTCGTGGTGGTTGCCAGAGATGATAACATGAAGCTCGATAGTTTTTTGTTGGACGAGCGCCAACGTTTTACCGGTTACGCCCGAAACAGAAATAGAAGGAATCTCGCGAGTGGGGAAAGAATATTTGGCAACCAGGTCCGAACTGATTAGATTTTGTTCGGCGCCCGAGTCAACCAAGGCCAATAAGGAAACACGAGAATTATTTATTTGAATAACTGTGGGCAAGAGGAGTTTAAAGGGGGAGGTAAGAGCTGAGTTACCCACCAGTATCTCCCGCTTTACTGGTGGGCTCGCTCGTTTCCCCGAAACGGGCAGAGAGGTAAATAATGACCGGGGTTGCCACAGTACATGCAGAGGTTAGCGTTTCTACGGCGCTCTCGCTCTTCAAACGTCAACCGTGTTCGCCCGATCTGCATGGGTTCTGGTTCAGGAGGCACGAAAAAATTGTTCTGAGGAGACAAACAAGAAGAATTAGTACCCGGGGGCGTCTTCAAAAGATGATTTTCTTTTGAAGTTTTAAAATAACGAGGTTCACCTGAAGGGGCCGCGAACCCGGAAGTGGAAGGTTTCTGGGAGTTGTAGTCCCGTTCTCGCCTCCGCTCCCGGAAACGGTCATCAATGGAAATGGCCAAATCGATAAGTTGGTCAAACCCTTCCGGTTCGTCTCGTGCGGCGATTTGGTCTTTTATCTGGTCAGAGAGAGAGTTAAGGAACGCACCTTGGAGAGCGAGTTCGTCCCACCTCGTTTGAGCCGCCAGGATCCGGAACTCCAGGGCGTACTCAGAAACAGGACGGCGGCCTTGACGTAATCCCAGGAGACGTTTTACTGTGTTTGAAGCCTGCAGGGGACGATCGAAGATCCGCCGAAACTCTTTCAGGAGTTGGGGGTAAGTAGCCGGGGGGTCCACGTGGGACTGCATGAAAGAAGTAGCCCAACGTAGAGCGTTACCTTTGAGCAGGTTAATGAAATAGATAATCTTTGCAGAGTCTGTGCTGTAGAGAGACGGGGCTCCCTCGAAAACGAGTCGGCACTGCAGCAGGAAACCCCCACATTGGTCGGGGTCTCCGGAGAACAGCTCAGACGGTTTGACGAGCAGCTGTGGACCATGAAAAGTTGCGACAGGCGTCTCACGAGGAACGCTGGGGGCAGGCATGTCGGACGGATCTGGAGGAAGAGGAGGTAGAAGTTGCTGGTTTAAGGAGTAAATCATACCTCCGAGTTCCTGCATGTTGGACTGGGCTGCACGTTGCTGGGACAGAACCTGTTGCAACATGGTCTCCAGTCTGGAGATCCGTTCCACCTGTGAGATGGTGGTCGCCTGTTCGCTCCCGGTCTCATTCTGGGTCTGTTTTGGCTGGAGCATTTCTGTCATAGCCGAGGGGAACCCAGATTTGTATGAGACCCGGAACGAGACAGACTCAGGTGGAATACAAAGAAAACGGTGTTTATTTACAAGGTGAGAAACAACAGTTCTGGTACAGCTCCTCTGCAGCTCCTGGAGGAGGTAGAGGAGGAGAGTCAGGGCGAGGCAGAGTTCCAAAAGGTTGAATGATAGTTTTCTGTGAATCTCTTACAGTTTGATCCAGAGGTGGGGTCCAGTCCTCCGGGGAGCTCCAGAGAGAGAGTCCAGCGGCTGGCAGGGCAGGCACTGGCCGGATTAGAGGCACCAGGCAAAGGGATCCAGGCGCAGGAGAGAACAAACCAAGGAGAGACCCAAGGGGGTCAGCAAACCAGGAACAGGTCTCGAGGAGATCCAGGGGACCAAGAACAGGACACGAGGAGTCAGGAATCAAAGGATCACAAGGGGTCCTTTGAACAAGCCGAGGAGTCAGGATTACTAGGAACAAGAGAACAAAGGTTAGTACTAGCAAGACTAAGCCTAAAAGGCTTGAAGCACAACTACCATGGAAGGTGATATGCTCCAGCGAAGAGTAGCACTGGACTGCAGCCTTTTGTAGTAGGAGAGCCTCCTCAGTCTGATGGCCGTCAGGTGTGATTAATTAGCGGCC
>NC_056509.1:2088012-2099119 GCF_014905685.2 Nematolebias whitei
TGCCAGCCGCTGGACTCTCTCTCTGGAGCTCCCCGGAGGACTGGACCTCACCTCTGGATCAAACTGTAAGAGATTCACAGAAAACTATCATTCAACCTTTTGGAACTCTGCCTCGCCCTGACTCTCCTCCTCTACCTCCTCCAGGAGCTGCAGAGGAGCTGTACCAGAACTGTTGTTTCTCACCTTGTAAATAAACACCGTTTTCTTTGTATTCCACCTGAGTCTGTCTCGTTCCGGGTCTCATACAAATCTGGGTTCCCCTCGGTTATGACAGGATTCAATTCACATTTAACAATTACTCCTGTCTTCATTCACATCTGCCCGCATCCTCCACCAAATTGTTGAGGTCTTTAAAACTATGAGAACCAACTTTCAAACACTTAGCTCAAAAACTGCCTCAACTCGAGATCATTCAGTGGAAGGAAGACAGAGTCAAAAACACAGCCTGAGAAGTGGTTCTGAATTCAGACAAAGATTTGTTTTACCTTCACAGCGCTGGAAAGGGAGACGTCTCACATGCACCTTACATCCATCTAACATGTCTGTGTTACAAATGTATTTGCTTCGTTTAAATACAGCCTTATCAGTTACATTGGGATGTCCTTATCATGATGTTGTTCTGAGTCAGTCGGTGCTACTGGGCGTGGTCTGGCATGGTCTTGTTTGTTTCACCCACTGCCCCAGCTGAATGTGATCTGTTCTGGCAAGATAGCAATAGTCTCTGGTTCTCTTGTACAAGGAGTTACGCACATCAGGAACTTATATGACGTACATCATGATTTTGCAGTTTTTTTACCATACACAGAGAAATATTTCATGTCAGAGCATAGCAAAAAAGATGACATTATACAACAATCAACATCAGCTTCTGTTAAATCTGCCATGGTTATCCACTGTTCAGCAAACCTATCTGGTTAAACAGTTGCAAACTTAGAGTTTTTAACAGGTAGATATTTTATTTAAGTGAGCAGCGAGATTCACACACTATTTTAGCTCTGGGTTCCATCAACAGTACTGTTATAAGCCATCTTTTCAATAAATGGGCACCTGTTTGTAGGTTTTACCCCATCCATCCATCCATCCATCCATTATCTTTTACCCGTTTATTCCATTTTGGGTCACGGGGGTCGCTGGTGCCCATGTCCAGCAATCACTGTGCGAGGGGCGGGGTACACCCTGGATGGGTCGCAAGTCCATCACAGGGCCACATGGAGACAAACGAGACAAACAACCATTCACTCTCTCACTCACACTTAGGGACAATTTAGAGTTACCAATCAGCCTAACATGCTTGTTTTTGGACTGTGGGAGGAAACCGGAGCACCCGGAGAAAACCCACGCATGCACAGAGAGAACATACAAACTCCACCCAGAAAGGCCCCTGGACCGGGGTTTGAACCAGGGACCTGCTCGCTGAGAGGCAGCAGCTCTACCAGTTGCGCCACCGTGCTGCCCAGGTTTTACCCCATGCATGAATATTCTAAGTAAATGCCCCTGTGGCAGTGTTACTTAATGAGCTTATTCTAACAGATACAAGAGCCAGGCTATTTCAGTGTACTCCAATGCACTTAAAATTAATAAACCTGCAATTTTTCTAAAAAGTCTGACAGTAACTTTATTGTTTTAAACGCTCTCAAGCAGTTTAATTTACCAGAATATGCTATTTAAACAGTAACACATAAACCAGGCTCTGATTAACAGGTTAAAAAAAAAATTTAAATGAAAGGCGAGTGTACAGCTGTCTTTCTGGAAAACTGTTATACTCCTTTTCAACAGCAGGTGACGGTGTAAGCTTACTTTTATCGGTAGGAGTCGCTGACGACTTCCTGTGAACCGTCCTGTTGAAATCCGGTTGTTAGCCTTTAGTTACGATGTAGCACACGGTTGAGCACGGTTCAAATCAGCATTTATGGACGGATTTAAAGCTTAAACGTCACGTCGCTGAACAAGCACGCCTTTTCTGCATGTACTCTTGAGTTTAGGAACAAGTGTCAGGGCCTTATTCAGCTTTTTTAAACACAAAGGAAGACTCTGTTAAAACGAGCTTCATTTCCGGGGTCACATGACTTTACAGACACGTGGACATCGGGACGGGCTTTACGCACTGACATCAGAGTGAGAGGATGTACTGGATACGTCACCAGCTTCTCAGCGAATCAGAATGACCCAAACAGCGGTTCTCCACCAATCACAGCTTGTGACAGCGGTTCTCAACCAATCATAGCTCGTGTGTACTCGCTTTAAGCTAGCAGTTAGCATCAACAGTCTGGTCAAATTATCGCCCATTAGAGCTTCAAAAATTGCCACTTTACTGTGAAACGTAACAGATCAGCATCGGAGCAGCTTCTGAGACGGCGCTCAGCTTCAAACAAACGTACCACCATTCAAAAACACGACTCGAACGAGTCCAGTAAACAGAACCGGGTCAGACACGCAGAACCCCCGTTCATGCTACAGTTTCAAACAGAATGGATGCGTTATTCCCACTGCGTACAGCTTAGTTACACAAACAGATTGACAATTTCAACTTTACATGAACACATTGACGTAATTGCAGCTTTCTGAACACCACAGCCGTGAATCATGCCTGTACCAAGTCCAAAACTCTGACTTTTTTATATGCCAACATGACATTATTTCACAATAACACAGATCTCGTGTCGCACATAATTCATCTCTTTAGAAACCTTACGGGCCACCAAATGTAGTGAAATGTGGGGGTCAGCTTCACTACTAATTAATTATTCTTAAAGCTAGTTCAAGCCCAAGGAATATTAATTATTTAATTACAACAGATTCTTTCTTTTTCGAGTTAAATTAACGCCATGTGATGAGATAACTGTGTAGATGAACATATACATGTGATATATTCATAAATTAAACGGATTCATTCATTTTTCTGGACTGAATAATATCGTGCATTGAAATTAAATGTGACGTGAGACGTTAATTTTCTTTGACCCATCAAATGAATGTGGTCATTTATTAACAGAATCAAAGTTTAACATCACACATTTACATTAATTTGGCAAATTGATTTCAACAACAGCTTAATTAATTAGCTTTACAGTCAGGAAAACCATACGGCCATGATTTCCCTGCTTCACAACAGACATTTCTGAAAATATCTGGAATGATTTCTAGCAAGATAGAAGAGTTTTAAAAATGGAAATGAAGTTTAAATTGAGAGAGATGGGTGAGGGAGTTTGTCTGTCATAACCAGAACAACACACTCCTTTGGACCCAGCTAACCAACGGTACACTTTGCGGTTGAAGATCAACTCTTTTACCTTGGCAGAGGATAATTCCGACTTCGGTGTAGAGTTGCCTTTCAACGCTTTACAGCGTCTCCGTAAGGATAGTAGGGAACCGTTCAGAGTCGTGAGATCATCCCAGAACAGACTTCTTCATAGTTCCTCTGAACTTCTCTCTTTCAGCTCAGTCGCTGTTGTTCTCCAGCATTCTGAACTCTGCATTCTCTCTCCGCACACTGGATTCTCTATTCCAGCATACTCCCACACTCTCACAGCATTCTCCCAGCGTTCTACCTTGAACTAGGAAGTGTTGAACCCTTTAAGGAGTTCTGTTTCCGGTTCATTTTGAGAACTTCCTGATTGGTCGATCGACCGAACAGGGGGTGGTTTTAGTGATGTAAGAGGTTATTAAAAGTCAAGGAAAAAGATTGTTTGTTTAAGAACAGACAGAAAATGTTTTGAAGGACCCAGACTTCGTGGAGTCAATTCTCTCATATCTGCCTTTGAAAGTTAAACATGACATTTCTTTTCCAGTAAACTTGCAGTTGACCGAAACTTGACCTTTGACCAACTTACACTGGTGTTTCAGACAGAAGATCAAGAAAAATGAATAATTACTCTGTAACAGACCTTAACTTGATTTCTACTTTGAATGAGGATTAAAAATTCATTAATACTGTTTCACAGTTGATTTAAAATGAGTAGTTCACTTCAACATTTAAAATGGTTTGAACTAACACACTTTGATTATCAAGACATTTGTAAAATAGTAATGATAATAGAAAAAGAGAGTGTTCTTTCAATTGATCAGTGCAGGACACTTAGAAAGTCTCTGGATGGACTTGATTTTGTGTTTCTGGACTCAAATCAATGAAATACAGTTCTTGTCCCAGGAAGGCCCTCAAGGTCAGGATTTGACCTGAGGCTTAGTTCACTATTAGAAACCTTACGGGCCACCAAATGTAGTGAAATGTGGGGGTCAGCTTCACTACTAATTAATTATTCTTAAAGCTAGTTCAAGCCCAAGGAATATTAATTATTTAATTACAATGGATTCTTTCTTTTTCGAGTTAAATTAATGCCATGTGATGAGATAACTGTGAGGATTGGTTAATCAGTGACATGAGATGCCATTTTATCTTTGACCCATCAGAATAAATGCGGTCATTTATTTAACAGAATCAAAATTTAACATCAAAACATGTACACTTGATTTGCTGATCTGGTTCTGATTAATAAAAACATGGCACGCTTTACTAACAAGACAACAGAACATTTCTGAAGGCATCTAGATTGATTTACTGGCGAAATAGAAAGGTTTAAAGGAAGGAATGGAGAAGTTTAAAGTAGATGGATGAAGGAAAGATGTATGTTGTTGACCAGAATTAACACGCTTCTTTCAACACCAGCTCAAACCCCCGGTACACTCGGTGCGTGACGACTCGTTACCTTTGTAGAAGATAAATCAACTCCGGTACAGAGGTCCATTTCAACGCTACCTTTCCAGCATCTCTGGTCAGGGTGGCTGGGCATCACCAGAAGAAGATTTACTCCGTCCAACAGACAAGCTTCCTTCGAAGCTTCGGGTGAGTTCACAGCGAGGCGCCGTGACTCCGTCAGAGATTCCACTCAGAAGTGGAACACTCCAAGAAGACCCCATGAAAGACTCCAGGAAGACTCTGGTCAAAGACTGAAGAGTCGAGAAGGCTGACTAGTTCCAGGATGTGTTGACTTTTAAAGAGTCTTCACTTCCGGTCACTTAGTACTTCCTGATTGGTTGAAACAACCAGCAGGGGGGTGTTTCAGTGATGTCAGAGGGTTATTAAAAGTCAAGAGAGGCTGCAGGAATGTTTAGGAACGATTAGTACAGACAGAGGAATGTTATGGCGAAGTGAGACAAACGCAGATGCCAGTTGAAGTTATTTACCGTCTGCTAGGTTTAAAACAAGACACTTTGTTCTAATAACTCGTTTTCTGACTGTCTCTGACTTTTGACCATCACTGACTTCTCATTCAGACAGAAGATCAAAATGCATAATTACTTTGTAAATAGACATTTAACTTGATTTCTAAGTCTAATGAGGTTTAAAAATCATTAATACTGTTTCACAGTCTATTTAAAATGAGTGGTTCACTTCAACATTTAGAAATGGTATGAACTAACACACTTTGATTATCAAGATGTATGTATGTATGTATGTATGTATGTTTTATTTATTCATTTCATTTCATCCAAACAACAAATATAATACAATTTAAAGAAAAGAAAACAAGATATACAATCAAAGAAATAAAATGAAAGGCAGCAGAAGAAGAACAAATTCTTATAATATCTGCCCCTTGTCCCCAAAATATATTCCAAACAAAATTACTATACAAAAGCAAGATGAATTAATAAAAATAAAAATAAAGATATTAATAGAAGAATAAAAGATATTCTAAAATAGTAATAATAATAAAAAAAAGAAGAGTGTTCTTTCAATTGATTACTTCAGGATACAATTAGATAGTCTCTGGATGAGATAATTTGTATTTCTGGATTCAAATCAATTAAATAACAGTTCCTGTCCCATGAAGGTCTTCAGAGATAGATTGTGGTCTGAGGCCTAGTTCACTACATCTGTCAGATTTGCAGAAGTTCTATTTGAAGCAGATTTCAGCTTGTTTACAGAACTTTGAGTTTTTTTGTGAGTTTCCATATCTCATCACGGTGAAGCCTCATGACAAACTGGATGAAGACCTGGTGGTTTTTTCCCACTTCTCGTTTTCCAAGTCGGTGAACGTTGTCAACAACTGTGTCCATAGTTGAAGCTCATTGTGGTGAGATTTCTGATGAGATGCAGATGATTTCCTCACAGATCTTCTCATGATCTTTTTTTTTTTTAGATCATGTATTTTGAGATTCCAGCGTCTCTTGTATCTCTGTTAGTTTTTAATTTAGTTCTTGTTGTGGAATAATATTTTGTTCCTTTTGAATCTGACTCCCAATTCTTATTTTATTTTGAAATTGACCCACTTCCTGTTTTACTTTGAAGAGGCTCCCCCTAGATTGATTTCCTTTCCTGTTCTGTGAAAAAGGAACGCCCTTTTTCCACAGAACAAAGGGATGTGGGGAGTTCTCCCCTCGTGGGAGTGAGCAGAGAGACGCAGAGCAGCCAGCAGCAGTTTGGAGCAGAAAGACAGCTTCAAGGTTGTATTGTACAGTTTAAGGGATGCATCCAACTTTTAATATGTTAAAATAACGACTGCATTTAACTAATCCACTGATTATGTTTGTGAATCTGTGACTACTTTATTGACTTCTGAGTTTCTTTACTTATTAAATATTCATAAACTTGAAGGTGCGTTTGTTGTATCTGATGTGCATGATTTGACTGACCCCTGCAGGATTGAAGCGGTAACTACATGACTCGGGTGGAGAATAAGATAAAACACAACAAATTTGGAGGTCCCACCGAGATGTGAGAAATAAGTTTCCTTCTGAGTCTTCCATACTGAACTACGACGCGTCATTCATCAAAAGGAGGTAAGCAGAGACAGTTTAAATACAAAATCTGTAAATTGGGCTTAAAATAGGCAAATTTTTGCTCAGTGTGGTTGACTCTCAAGAATAAATAGTTTTAAATAGAGAAATACGTCGACTGTAAGATAAAGGTAAGATAAAATAAAACCAGCCTCAGAGATAATACTGCGCGTTAGTCTGCCCACAGGGAATTGACGAATTCCCTGGGAGGAGTGAAAGTTCTAGGAAAATAATTCCGCTGTTCAACTCTGTAACTCCATTAGACTAAGTTTATTGTAAACTTGTTGAACTGGCAGTCAACTTTTAAAACAGTATCAATTAAAGTTCGCTCACAATTGACCGTAGGTGGGCGTTCGCGAGGCTGGGTGAGACATTAATTAATTAAATACGACGCACGCACCGAATAGATTAAAATAAAAACAGAACTAAAAATTAAATTGATGATAACATAATTTATGACCTGTGGTGGAGTGGAGAGGTCACGGGTTCACAAATATTGCTGTCTTCTAGGATATTAAAAGGGGAGTCAACACATTTTGTCTTAAAAAAAAAAACAACAACATTTTCAAGGGGGACCATTGTGAATATTTCTGGCGTCTGTGACTTGCGTGTATGTTGAAATGTGGTCAGTATTTTGTTTGTCTATTTTGTGTTCATGTTTTTGTCAAATATAAGACCACAGTATGAATGTGTAGAAAAGAAGAAGAAAAAATAAAAAAGTTCCAGAATTTTCCAGTGACAATAAAAAGAGGTGTGTGCTGTGTGGTTGGATTTCTTGTGAGAATGGACACTGAGGGGCAGCAGCGTCTCAGGTTACAAAAATGTGAGCAGGAAAGTTTTAAAACGGTAAAAGAGCAAGTGGAAATAGTGAGACAAGCACTAGAGATGCTGCAATATGATAAAAAGCTAAAAAAAAGCTCTCGTGCAAAAATTACAAAAAATAGAAAATAATGCAGAAGAGAAACAAGATGTGATATCTTTGATGTGGGATAAAATTAAAGAGTGCTCGAGTGATGAGGATAAATTTGACAAGAAAAAGAGAGAAGCAAATGCCTTGCATAAAAATAAATACAGAAAGTTAATGAGGGAGGTTATTTATGAAAGAAAAGAGTGGTTGAAATTGGTCTTTGTGGCTCAGGGTGCGGCCCATTTGTTGAGAACACAACAACTGGTGGAGCAGCCTAACAAAACAAAGAGTGAGGAAATGGGTAGTTCAGATCCCCCTCCTTACAACCGGAGTGGCAATCAGTCAGAACATCCTCCTACAGGAATGTACCCCATATATCACATAAAAGAGGGAACGTTACAAGTGGGGGAGGTCACTGACACCCCCTCGCAGCAGAGGGGGGAGTCATCAAACCCAGTTAAAACAAAACTATTTGAGGCACCAGGAAGGAAGACACAGTCCATCAGTAAACCATTCCAAACAGAGGGGGAAGGAAACATAAACAGCACACAGCAATGGGTGATTAAAGATGGGTGGAGTCCGTCTATTAATCCCTCAGGACACCCTGATTCGCACACTTCTTCCATCCTTGCATCCTCAGCACCTCCCTCTGACAGCTCTCATGATGGAGAGGGCCTGCTTGTGGGTTTGCAGGGTTGGAGGAATCGTGCAGGGTTGTCTCAAAACCCGCTCACCTGTACTCACCAATTGCCTGCCCCGTCTCAGACACACATACAGAATTCTTTTTGGCCACAAGCAATACGAATTACTTCTGATTTGTCGGCAGCTCTTCCACCACCAGATCACGCTTCTATCCCTGTTGAAAACGTGGATCCATCGTTAAGTACAGGTTCATTTCCTCTTCTGCAGGCAGGAAATCAGATACGTTATAAACCTCTTGCGCTAGGTGATGTGCAGGCGTTAGTGGATAAACTTCCTCCCCTCACAGAAGGAGGAAGTAAGTGGTTGAACGTAGTGGACTCCTTAACTAAAGGTATTAATTTAGCTGTGGGAGACATGAGGGCACTGTTGGGAAGGTGTGTAACTTCTACTAGGATGAATGAAATAGAGAGGGCTGCTGGGTGGAATCATAACATACCTGACTCAACTTGCATGTTGTTGGAGTATCAGAGACTTGCCGCCGCTCTCAGACAGGCTTATCCCCTTCCAGAAGGTACAGGGGTTCCTAAGTTCACCTGGAAGCCTGGTCAGAACCCCACTGCATATTTAGATGTGTGTAAACAGGACTGGTATGACAGAACACACTGCCATGGTCAAGGGGAAAATCAAAAGTATTTTTTTAGACAAGCAATACTGGATGGGGTCCCCGCAGCAGTCAGTAAGGCAATGAAAATTAACCCTGATTTACCCACAGCAGATGCTGCCCAGTGGGAACGGCATCTTATTCATCATCTGCAATGTGTGGCTGATGAGGAGACTAAAACTTCCTCTGAACTGAAAGATATGCAAACGCAGCTCTTAAAGCTACAATTGAAACAGGCTAGGGATGTAGTTCAAACTAAGAAAGATTCAAAACAGATGGTACAAGCTGACACTGTGTTTCAGTGTTCTGAGGCTGCTTATCAGTGTCCTGTAACCGCCCAACCCCCGCTTCCTGTTGTATATCCTCGGGGACGGTCAAGAGGGCAGTGGGGAGAAAGAGGGGGGGTCTCGGGGCAGAGGTTTCGGTCGGGGTTACACGCAGGGAGGCAGAGCAACAGATGTTTGCCATTACTGTCACAGACCAGGTCACTGGGCAAGGGATTGTTTTCACAAGCAGGCCAACGCCCAAAGAGGAGGAGCACATCACTACTCAGCTCCCAACCACCAGATGGTGCCACCGGCACCTACCTCTGGCCAGCAGGATCCATCTTGGGCGCCACCAGGTGGATACTACCAGCAATGACACACCCCACAGAGTAATCACACCATAGGGGGAGGAGCAGACCCTATGGTGAAAATGAGGGTCATGAATAAAGATCTATCATTCCTCGTGGACACTGGAGCTACATATTCAACCCTCAATGAGCAGGGATTTGATGAACATGCCAGTGCGGACACTGTGTCTGTGATCGGTTTCGCTGGGGTGCAACAAAAACTGTCTCTAACTGAACCTCTCGTAGTAACAGCAGGACTTCAAACAGTGACACATCCATTTGTTCTGTCCACACGTGTACCTGTCAACCTGCTTGGAAGAGACTTGTTAAAGAAACTTGGAGCAACAATAATGTGTGAACAAACTGGTTTACGTGTTACTTTACCAAGTGGTGTGACCTGGACTTGTTCTGCTTCTTCCTCCTCTTTGTCATCACAGTGCTTGGTACAGCCGATACATGAGGAAGTAGCTGACATTTACTGGGCGTTGCTGCGCCCAGAGACACCTGAACACACAGGACTTTATTCTGCTTACTTGTTGTGGAAGCCATGGCTTGATGCTCTGCGTCCCTATGTCCCACCTCTAGATCCTTTACATGTAACTCTTTTTTATGACCGTGATTCTGACGATTGTTACAGGGAGCATTTTGCTCAGCACTTGCAGGACACTGAGTGGCCATTAATATCAGACCGGCTCATAGTTGGTCCACAAGGCGTAGCTTCTCACGTCACCCTCACACCATCTCAACTGGAGTGGTACATGATGTCGTCTGAAGCGATCCCACACGTCTCGTTAGCTTTAGCTCCCACACATCAGGCTAAAGACTTGGGCCCAATGGTGAAAGCTGCTGTCTCTGCCACTGATTGGGTCCCAACACAAATACCTCAGCTCGCTTACTCGTCATCAACCGACTGTTATAGCATTGACTTAGCTGTTCATGATGTAGGTAAGCTAGAACATGAGGTGATCTCCAGAGACCATGGCAGAGAAAAAACTGACCATTCAGATGTTCCTCAGATGTTAGACACACTTCCTGCATCTCTCTGGTCTCAGGGACCTGAGGATGTAGGTCATGTTAAATGCCTCCCAATCTCTTTTGAACTGACCCACAACGAACCTATATGGTTGTATCAGTATTCTCATAGACCTGAGGCTGAACAAGGTTTGACTGACACGGTCCAAGGGTTGCTGAAAGCAGGGGTCCTCGAACACTCACATTCAGACTGGAATACTCCCATTCTACCTGTTGAGAAGGCGGGGACTGGAAAGTACAGAATGGTACATGATCTTAGGTCGATCAACGCCATACTTAAGACACCTACGTCACCAGTACCAAATCCCTATGTTGCACTGACCCAACTGACACCAAACCAGAAGTGGATGACCTGCATTGATTTGGCTAACGCCTTTTATTGCCTGCCCTTATCAGAGGACCTGCGTGACATTTTCTCATTCACATTTAACGGTTGTCAGTATAGATACACTCGCTTGCCTCAGGGTTTTGCATT
>NC_056509.1:2099219-2104773 GCF_014905685.2 Nematolebias whitei
TTGCTAGTATCACTCAGCCCTCTGTGAATAGTACACAGCCATCAGTGTGCTAATGATCCATTGTTAGGCTGATGGTCCTTCTTGAGCATGTGATCAGTTGGTTTTGGTTGTCAGCAGCAAAACTGGTTGATCCACTCTGAGAAGGTGCTATTTAAGAGACTGAGCTGAAAACAGCACCTCAGACTGAAGAAGTCTCTCGGACGAGAGACGAAACGTTTCTACATTTTTTGTTGTTTTGCTTTGTTTTGGGGTTTTTTTTTTTTTTTTTTTTGAATGTCCAGAGGACCAGATTTAACTTTTTTAGATTTTTCTACCTGGATTATTGAGCATGCATCAGGATATTCAATGCACGATATTATTCAGTCCAGAAAAATGAAAGAATCCGTTTAATTTATGAATATATCACAGATATATGTTCCTCTATAACTGGTGGCCTCGTACGGGTCTCTAAAGAGCTCTACAACAGGTGGCCTCGTAAATGGACTGTTATTCGTGTAACAATTGAATTTAACATGTTGGCATGAAAAGTGCAGATTTCTGTTAAGCTGTGTGAAACGCAGCTGCGGTGCTCGGAGAAAATACAGCAATGTTCTGTCGCTGTGGTGTTTTGAAAGCTGAAAATAAAGTCAATGGGTTTTATTTTAAAGCTGAAATGTACGTCTGTTGTGTGACAAAGCTGAAGAGCTGTGAAAAACGTGGATTCTGTTTAAACGGACGGGGGTTCTGCAGACCCGGTTCTGGTCCGGCTCGGTTCTGATAAGTTCGAACGAGTGTTTTAAATAGATGGAGAGACGTTTTTAAGAACTGAGCGCCGTCTCAGTGAAGCTTTGAGAGTTGATTAGCCACATTTTTAACAGAAAATAGTGCATTTTGAAAGTTTTCATGACGAAAGTTGACCGGAATGTTCAAGCTAAATGCTAACACGCTAGCTGAAATAGCGAGCAGCGATTGGTCGAAAACCGTGATGTGGGTAGCCCTGATTCGCTGAGAGACGTGTCTGTCGTCACTTCCTCTGATGTCAGATCGTAAAACCCACCCCCGTTGCTGTTATGATTGTTAGATGCAGTCACGTGACCAGGAAATGAGTCTCGGTTCAACCGAAGCCTTTTCTGTGCTTAAAATCACTAAATGGAACTGCCACATGTCCCACAAAACTCATGTTTCATGCAAAAAGTTGTGCTTGTTGAAACAACGCCACGTTTAAGCTTTAAATCCGTTCAGAAATGTTGATTTAACCGAGTTTAGCCAATGCTAATTTTAAGCTAAGCGGCTAACAACAGGATGTCAACGAACGATCCACAGGAAGTTGTCAGACTCCTGCTGGTATAAATAAGCTTACACCACCACCTGCTGTCGAAAGAGGAGTATAACAGTTTTCCTGAAGGGGAGACTGATTATTCCTCATCATTTTTTTCTTTTTTTCTTTTCACCCACCTGGTTAATGAGTAACTGTTTAAAATAGCGAATTTCTGGGATAAAACGGCTTAAGAAAGCGTTTAAAAACTAAAGTTGCTTGAAACTTTTAGAAAAATTGCAGGTTTATTTAATGTTAAGTGCTTTAGAGTAAATATCACTTAGAGGCCTGGTTCTTGTATCTGTTAAAAATAAGCACATTAAAAAGTAACACTGCAGAGAAGCATTTACTTAAGAATATTCATGAATTGGGATAAAACCTACAAATAGGTGCCCACATTTGAATAAGTTGACTTATGACAGTACTTTTGAGTAAACCCAGAGCCTAGAATAGTGTGAAACTCAATGAAACTTGAATACAAATATTTACCTGTTAAAATAATCTGAAGTTGGCAACTGTTTAATCAGATAAGTGCTAGCACAGTGAATAACCATGGCAGGTGTGATAGAAAAGGATTTTGATCCTTGTGAGATGAAGGACTGGTTAGAGAGAGCGTTGACGCTGCTCACAGGATCCTTACATCCATATGGTGAACAGGTGGACAGCATGAACTCAAAAGAGTTATTGGACGAGCTGAAGGAGGTTGCAGAGAGTGTGACCTCTACAGACATAACAAAGTCAAGCTATGAAAAGCTGGCTAAATTGGCATTTTTACTGAAATCATCATTCTATGCAGTGGTAGAGAAGGCTGATGACTTTGCAATAAGGTTAAACAGCGAAAAAGAGGTGGTTCAGGAAATTGAAGAACACTTCCTTCAATTTAAAAGTGAACACGAGGTCCTCACAAAAAAACATTTTGAACAGATGTTTCAGTCACAGCAAGACGCACATGCAGAAGTTGATTCACTGAACAGCCACGTACAGTCACTTAATGCATCACTAACTGAAGCCAGGGATGCTAAAGAACTGTGTTCCACAGCATACTTTGCATTAAGACGGGATCACGTCAAGACAATGTCACAAGTGTCCCGCTGCAAAGCTGAGATAGACGTGCTTAAAACACAACTTTGCCATGCAGAAAGGAAATATGGTGAGAGGGATGGACAGAATGTGGAGACACACTGGGTTTCAGACCCAAATCTCCTTACATCACACACCCCTCCATCCATACCTGAAGTGGTAGAGACAGACCTGAACAGGTTTCCTCTACCGAACAGGCAACAGAGAGCATGGAAACTTCCTCGTTCAATAGATGATCTGCTAAAACTCTCAAAATATGTACAACACTTTGTACCGGGACCAATGGGTTCAACTGGAACAAAAGCGTACCTGAAAGACCTTGATTTCAGACTGAGTGGTTATCCTAATGCTACGGTTGAGGATAAAATCAGTCTGATAAGGCTCACTTCAGACAGAGAGGTGTTCACCTTCATCGAGCGTCTACCTGATGCAACGAGAAGGGATTACAACCTTCTGTGTGAAGCTTAGATCAGAGAGTACGACCCCTGCACGGGACCTGCTGGTTTCCCAGCTGCTGACAAGGTCACGCAAGGGAAGAATGAACATCCAAAGGTTTATTACAAAAGAATCTTCCAAGTTTATTTTGGTTACAGAAATGAAACCGGAATGGAGGAAGAAGAAGGTTTTAAATTTGTTTTCAGCAAAAATCTCCACACTGACATACGCATGTCAGTACAAATTATGGCAAATTTCAGAGAAAAATCCATCAATGAGATTAAACAGTGTGCTGTGAATGTGTTTGAGGCATGTTCTCATGCTAAGACGCCCATAGAGGTGTTTCCTGGTATAAAGGTTAAACCCCACTCCCTAGAACTGGAAGGATGGAGTGCATCGCCTCCACCTCTTAAGAAAGGCGAGAAAAAGCAGTATTTTCAAACTAACAAACCGCGTAATGAAGGTGCACGCTGGGACAAAAAAGCTCCTCTTTCAGAGGATGAACGTGATTATCGTAAATGGGATGTGCGTAGGACGCAAAGATATGGGATCCAAGAGGACCCGTATTATCAGGGGAAGTCCGAAAAGGAACCCCCAAAAGACGTACCTAACCCTCCCCCACCTCGGACGAAACGAGCCGAGGCAATAAAATCACAAAAGTTCCAGATACAAGGCCCTACACCTCTGAGCTCGGAAGAGACAGAGAAACTACAAATGTTGTTAGAAACTTTGAAACACGCTGAAATGGGAAACCAACCTGGAGCACTATGTAGTGATGTGATCGCTACTAAATCTGAAGGCGCGAATGACAACATCACAGATGTCGGTGAAACACACCAAGACATTGTTGTTGTTGCCTCCAACAACCCCTCATCGGACGAAGGGGGGGTAAACTCACACACAAACGATGATGAGTCATCGCAAGCTGAACACTCAGAACCTGATTTTCATGATTTTGAACTAGGCATTCCATTTCTGGGAGGACTCCCAGACAACCTGGTACGAAGTCAAGAAGCTGGGCCAGTATGGTTCACAAAACCAACACAAGCCATAGCTCTTTTCTCAACCGATGACGTCGACCAAGGACCTCAAACCTATGGTGTCTTACCCATAGACAGGTCCGACGACTCAGAAAGGGATTCGTTGGAGCTCCCCAAAGAGCAAGAACCCTTATCAGTCTCATCACAGATTGAACAGGTGGTCGCCCAAGCCGACGCTCTGACATCTGATGAAGAAAGAGACAAACTTCGCCAAGTTCTTCTAAAATATGAAAAGTCATTTTCAACTGACCCAGACATCATCCAACTTCAGAAGTTGGATGATCCTGCAATTAACTTGATGATACTGTATCTGACTGACCCAGACAAATACACTCCATCGAAAGGCGAACTGGATTCCAATCCAGACCTTAAAGTCCTCTTTCAGCTGCGCAAACAGTTAAAACTACTCAAGGACAGCCTAACTTTAGCTCATGGAGCGACGTCCTCACCCGTGTTCGCGGTCTCCCATGACCGAAGGGGGGTGACGCCAGTTAGGATAATGCTACCAGACGCGATAACGTGATCAAATCTGACATTCAGAGTGAGTGACGCACCGAAACGTCGTTTTCTAGTTGCTTAATCACTACTTTTGTCGATGTTGAAACGTTGTTTTACTGGTTGCTTAGTCACTGTTTTTGTCGATGTTGAAACATCGTTTAATTGGTTTTTGGTATTGTTTCTGAACACCCCAAGCAAGAATGAATTTTGTGTGTAGTTGAGTTAGAGACTAAGAGGCCTTTAACTATGCCAACATGCAGTTCATTTGTTAAAATGTAATCTTTGCGGAGTCAATGTAGATTAATGCTACCTTAAGTACCATAATCTACATTGGTCTCACAACGCTTAAGCCAAACCTACTCGAACAATTCTATTCGGGGGGATAGCTAATTCTTTTTGATGAGTCTCGCCATAGACTCCAAAAACATTTATGGGGAAACCAAACACCCAATCTCAAGTCGTTAATCTAAAAGACAACAGACAACTGAACCAAACTATATTTTGCCATGTAACGCTAACTTAAACCAAGTTAGGAATGGAAAAATAGTTTGGAATGCCCTTCTATAGGTATAAATCCCTATATGGAAACTTTTCAGCATGTTCCACCCTTTAGCTGGTAGCTGTAGCTGTTCCCAATCATAATAGCTTACACACCAGGTGCATATAGGTTAAGGCCTTATGTAAAATCCCCTTCATAAGCCCACCTTAAACCACATAATTGCATGACACATTTGAACCAGAACGGCACAGACTGGACGTCGCCCAGAGACGACCTTCGCTGGAGGAGACCTGCAATCCTGACGTTGGTCTCCAATCTTCATCCAGTGGCCGCATCTTCAGTTCAATCCAAGGGAACCCCTCTGTATGCTGACCAATCAACACCTCCATTCGTTGTGGATTTACCGTTGTGGATTATTTGACTTTTTCCAATGGATTACAGACTCTGTTTCCAAGGGGTTAAAGCATTGCTACAATGGAATTACCAACAACATTATGGAATTACCATCAACACAATGGAATTACCAAAAACATTGTGGGATTACCTCCTTTGACTTTTGTTTTCCTTGCTGGATTACATCAAGCTCAAGGACATTCGAAGGCGTAAGTTCATGTTGGAATTCATCCCCATGGACAGGCGATGATTTCCAAAGGGGGGACTGTAGTGAACTAAGCCTCAGGTCAAATCCTGACCTTGAGGGCCTTCCTG
>NC_056509.1:2104873-2107877 GCF_014905685.2 Nematolebias whitei
CCTCGGTTCTTACTCTAAATTCAGAACTTACACTTATTTTATGAGAGGGATCTTTTTTACCTTATTGTAGATGTCTCTGGCTTCCTGTCTCGGATACGGCCGGAGCAGATCCTCTCTCCGGAGAACCCGACGTCCTCCCGCTCCCAAAACGTTCTCAAAGGAGGGTTGGAGGTCCGGTGATCAGCCCCGTTGTGATTCCCCGTTGATCGGACGAACTCTCGGCGTATCCCAGCGGTGCCTCCAAATTTTGTGGAAAAATAGTAATTATTTTAAAGTTTAAAAAACTCCTAATAAAAAGAAAAGAACCAGAGACATCTCTCTTTAGCTCAAATCGGAGCGCAAGGTTTATTCTTTCTGCAGAAAGGAGTTGCTCCCTGAACAAAATCAGAATGAGCACTGAAACTTAAAGAGACAGTACATATTTTATACATGTTTCGTGTGTCACAATAACATCACATCATGAAGGGCGGATAAAGTTTCTCATGCCGATACCATACACAGGTTCTCGTTATCAGTACGAGGCGTTCTTTTTCTTGTGGAGCTGGTGTTTTTAATTTGATTTGTAACAAGTCTGCTGTTACAAACCAAATTAAAAACATGTGGCTAGGATATTCTGATAAAGGAAGAACATGTTGATACGAAAAAGCGTCCTCAGCTCCCAACAGTCAGATAATGAGTTCGTGTGTGTCTGTTTTTTTTGCAGGTAGTGAATACAAGGACGTTTTTTTGCTGAGCAGGAGACTTTGAGAAGTTTACAAAAGTTCACATTTCCACATCAACTGAGGAGTTTACCAAAGTTCACATCTTACACATCAACTTAAAAAATCTGCAGAATGAGCATGGATTAAACAATATTTAAACAATACGTGTCAGTTTATTAATTTTTTCACAATACATATATATACATACATATATATATATATACATACATACATATATACACATACATACATACATATAAATACATACATATATACATATAAATACATACATATATACATATAAATACATACATATATACATATAAATTCATACATATATACATATAAATACATACAAACATACATATATATACATACAAACATACATATATACATACATACATATATATACATATATACATACATATACATGATGATATACATATATATAATATTCTTTCCAGTGTTCAGTCAAAAGACAAAAGGATGGTTCAAGGTAACACAAGAGCAGAAATTCACCCACAAGCTGTGATGCATGAGACTCGAGTGGAACAGAACCTACATGAGACTGGACTGCACCTTCAACCTGGAACATAAATATGAAATTAAGTAAACAAAAATAAATATGAATAATATTTAAGAATTACAAAACAAACAAACAAACATGGGCCTCACATTCACATATAAAAATAGTTGAAAATGACTCCAGCCTTTAGCTCACCCAATCTTCTCTCAGGTAAGACACTGACTAATCATGGTGACTCAAGCAGGAGTGAGAGTCCACCAACACAGGACTGAGCAGAATGAGGACAGCTGGGAGTGCACCAGTAAAACCACTAAATAAAATATGGTTAGCAAGATTGTTTCAATTATTGAGCTTATTGACGTTATTATTATTGTTTTTGACATTATTATTATTATTATTGTTGACATTATTATTATTATTATTATTATTGACATTATTATTATTATTGTTGTTGACATTATTATTATTATTGTTGACATTATTATTATTATTTTTGACATTATTATTGTTGTTGTTGTTGACATTATTTCTGTGAAGATCAATACATTTTGTGAGTCAGTGCATGTAACTTGATGTCTCCATGACTTACATGACAAGTTTATAATGTAGTATCTTACTGTGATATTTACCTGTGGGTGGATGTGGCACCAGATGAAGTGAGTTTCACATGGACTCCAGCAGCAGCTTCAGCCTGGCTAGCTTTCTGTGAGAGGACAAGCTGCTGTTTCTGAGTCTTCTAAAAACAGACTCTCTCTTAGCTGGTGCAGTGAAATTATTCCAGGTGAAGAGAAAGAAACAGCCCAACCTTTAAAGCAGCTGGTGGTGGATCCACAGACAAAATCCTCCTGAGTGAAATTCAGTGTTCCCTGACTTTATGCAGAAGTTTTGACCCTCATCTCTTCTGATCGCTTGGATCCACTGCCTCCTTTGGTCTGGGTACGTCGTGAAAAGCATGGTAGGACAGATATGGTTGTTTTCTTGCCCCACAAGAACAACCAGGAACTGAACAAAAGAAACCACGCCGAGACTGAGCCATTTTCCTCACTGTCTAATGCTAATGCTATAGCCACAGGAAGTTGTTCAACACCACATCCGCTTTAAAACCCAGAAGTGTGAAAAAGGTCTATCAGCTTCAGTTCTCGGAACTTCTGGCAAGATGGCGGATCTAGCAGACATTTTCTTCTGAGCTCGCACCCTACTGCCCCACATTTCAAGTCCAATACCAACATCAAGTACAAGTTAGACAAACCGAAAGTGCATATATCTTCAAGTGAGTCTACCCACTTCATGTGAAAAAAATCTGCAATTACTCCGAATTCTCGAACTAAGACATGGTGAGTGGGAAAGCTAATGCTAAGCTAACCTTAACCCAAGCTAGTGTGGCCGAGCACGACTATACTTCGATGGAAACTTCTAACACCTACAGTAAGAGGAAAAATTCACCTGTTACTCCAACCAAATCATCAACTCCACCTAATAAGATTAAAACAAACCAGATCCAGTCAAATGAAACTTTTGTTGAAGCAATTGTAAATTTGACCGCCAAAATAGATACTTTTGGGGAGCAGTTAACCAAAACTTCCACAATGCTAGCTAGCATTGCTAAACTGGCGGAAATGAATGCAGCAGATATCAAGGAGTGCAAAGCTAAAGTAAAAGAGTTTGAAAAGAAAATAAAGAATGTTGTGTTTTATCTTATTCTCCACCCGAGTCATGTAGTTACCGCTTCGATCCTGCAGGGGTCAGTCAAATCATGCACATCAGATACAACAAACGC
>NC_056509.1:2107977-2111272 GCF_014905685.2 Nematolebias whitei
AATACATCCATGATTTACCTTCAAAAACAGCACTTAGTTTATCTATAAATCATAAATAATCAATCATTAAGGATTATGTTATTGTCTGGGTGTTTTACTATTTTTGATAATAAGTGTGGTTTAATTATATTCTCACAAGCACAAGTATGGGCATCTTAAGGTTTGTCACATGGAATATTAATGGAGCCGGTAGCCAACATAAAAAATATAAAATCTTTAACCAGATTAAAACATTAAAGGCAGATGTTGTATTACTCCAAGAAATTCATAAATTACCGTCAACTGTGGATGAGATAAAATCTCCTGAGTTTCCTGATGTATTCTCAGCCTGCTATAACTCAAGACAGAGAGGAGTAGCAATATTAATACATAAAAATGTGAACTTCACAATATTAGACACAGTTATGGACCCGCAAGGTAGATATATAATATTAAAATTATCCATACTCAGTCAAAAATATTGTATTGTTAGCTTATGTGGGCCAAATGTGGACGATGCTGCTTTTTTTCATGATCTCTTCTCTACTCTATCAAATCACATGGATTGCTCGCTGGTACTGGGAGGTGATCTTAACTTTGGTCTAGAAAACAAAATAGACAGGCTGAATGCAGTAGGAGCTCAACGCAGTTGGTGTAGGGTTTTGATATTTTCCTTCCTCCAGGTTCCTGAAGGCAGGGGCGGCGCTGATGAGCAGCTGCAGCTGAGGCCAGTTACCTTAATTGATGCCAGGAGTACTTAAGGCTCCAGTGGAGCTCCAGTCAGTGCTGGAGCATTGTTTGACCTGCCAGTACATATGCCTCCAGCCCTGTATAGTGCTTAAAGATTTAGATAGACTTACCTTGTTTTGTGTCCACGTTTTCAGAGTCTGGATGTATCGGATCCTGTCCTGTAATTCGAAGTATTGGAGAAGATCCTACGGAGATACTTACCTGTGCTTCCTGGTGCTCAGCTGCCTGAATTCGCCTTCCACCACTTGCCCTTGCAGTCTGCCTTCCCCATCATCCTGGAAGGAGCAAAACCCTCAGCCATCCAACAGCCATACAAACTACCTGAACTGTAAGCCTTACAAAGAACCCAAACATTCAGTTGTTGGACCAAATCTCATCCCTGAATAATCCTCCTCCTCTGTCTTCACAGACCCTGAACCTGCTTGTAAATAGTTTATTTTTCACTGTAAATAAACATTTTCAATTACAGTTGAGTCTGGTTCTGTTCTCCTCTCAGTCTGTTCACCTGGGTAACTCCACATTATAACAGAATTCTCCAGCCAGAAATCACCCAGAACATGACTGAGAGTGAACAGTCTCAACTCTCCCTGTCCTCGCAGGCAAAACGCATCGACAACCATGATGCGACCCTGCAAGAGATCCTGGAACTACAGAAGAGTAATCAATCCAACCTCCAGGAGATGGGGGGTATGGTTTTTGCATTAACTCAAAAAGTTTCTACACTGTTACCTACGTCCCGAAGTGCTCCACCAGAGAACCCCAATCCTCAAGTCGCAACCAGAGTCATCGACACCCAGCCCAGTGAGATAATTTTCAGACCGTCTGATTATTTTTCTGGTGATCCCGATCACTGTGGTGGTTTTCTTCTGCAGTGTCGCTTGGCTTTTAATCGAGCCCCTAAGACTTATGCTTCAGAAGCTTCCAAGATAACATACATTATAAATCAATTAAAGGGGAATGCGCTTTGATGGGCCAACGCCCACCTGTCAACTTGATCTGTCGAGACTCTAACTTTTGCCTGTTTTCTAAAAGATTTTGAACTTGTGTTTGATCATCCGCTCCAGCAGGAGGAAGCAGTGAAGCGCCTCCTGACATTACGGCAAGGCAGAAGGTCCGACGCCGAACACGCTCTCGAGTTCCGGATTACTGCAGCCCAAACAAAATGGGATGAGTTGGCTTTAAGAGATACCTTTCTTCATTCATTGTCCGATTACATTAAAGATCAGATTGCCACTCGAGACGAACCCAATAGTTTGGACGATTTAATAAAATTGGCCACCCGTCTGGATAATCGCCGTTTAGAACGAAATAGTGAAAAGAACTACAATTCCCAGAGAACCCCTGTTTCCGGGTTACGTCTCACACCGCAAAACTACGACTGCTACACTGCTGGCTCAACTCCTGTTTCTGAGGCTCGTTCTACTCAGAGGAGGTCAGTTCATTCTTCAAACAAAGTTGAGGTGGAACCTATGGAGATCGGACGAGCTCTCCTAACACCGGAGGAGAAACAGGAACGTAGAAAAGCGCGAGCCTGCATGTACTGTGGTAAGATTGGACATTTTGTCGCTCGTTGCCCGCTCCGGGGAAACGAATTCTCTCACCATTAAGGCAGGAGATCTTGGTGGGAAATTCTTCTCTTTCTCCTGCACCTCGTTTAACACTCCCAGTGACCATTTTGTCTAAACAATGTCAACTTCTGATTGCAGCACTCATCGATTCCGGAGCGGAACAAAACCTCATCAGCAGGGACTTGGTAATCCAGCTAGGCTTACCTACCCAGAAACCTAACGACCCCGATGAAAGTTAATGGAATTACGGGACAAAGTCTCACCCAGGTCCACAACCTCACTCAGGATATTCATTTTATCACCTCAGGAAATCACCACGAGTGGGGTAGGTTCTTCATTTTTGACTCTCCTTATTCTCAACTTATATTGGGTTACCCTTGGTTAAAGACTCATAACCCCGTGATTAACTGGGAGACAAAAAGAATTGAAAGATGGAGTTCTTTCTGTTTAAATAATTGCTTACGGTCAGCCATTTCCTCCTCATGTAAAAAGACAGAGGAGATACCAGAAGAAACTGATTTGTCCAATGTTCCTTCCGCATACCTTGACTTAAAAGCGGTATTTAGTAAATCTCAGGCACTCTCCTTGCCTCCTCACAGACCGTATGACTGTGCCATTGATCTGCTGCCGGGAGCTCCCCTTCCCTCTAGCAGATTGTTTAACCTTTCAGGCCCAGAGAAAGAGACTATGAAAAATTATATAGAAGAGTCATTAAATTCCGGTATTATTCGCCCCTCTACTTCCCCTGTGGGAGCGGGATTTTTCTTTGTTTCTAAGAAGGATAAGACGTTAAGGCCCTGCATTGATTATAGAGGGCTTAACCAAATTACTGTTAAGAACAAGTACCCCCTGCCTCTGATCGATTCTATCTATGAGCAACTTCATTCAGCCACTATTTTCACAAAACTGGGCCTTCGTAACGCCTATCATCTCGTGAGAATAAAAGAAGGAGACGAGTGGAAGACAGCCTTCAAGACCCCGTTAGGACATTTTGAATA
>NC_056509.1:2111372-2114026 GCF_014905685.2 Nematolebias whitei
TCTTCCAAAAAATATAAATTCTGCCAACATTAGTCTCCTGTTAAAACCAGGCAAAGATCCTGTATTACCTACCAGTTATCGTCCAATATCTCTTATCAACGTTGATCTTAAAATAATTTGTAAAGCCCTCTCAAAAAGATTAGAAAAGGTAACTCCTCTAATAATACATCCAGACCAAACTGGTTTTATAAAAGGGAGACATTCATCCACAAATTCACGCAGATTATTTAATTTAATAGATTATTCTTACAGTAAAAATATTGAAACTGCAATATTCTCTCTAGATGCAGAAAAAGCCTTTGATAGAGTTAACTGGAAATTTTTATTTGCAGCCTTACATAAATTTGGTTTTGGAAATTATTTCATAAACTGGTTAAAAATATTATACAGTTCTCCTTCAACATGCATTAGGATAAACAATCAAATATCTGCTAGTTTTGCTCTGCAAAGGGGCACCAGGCAGGGATGTCCACTCTCCCCCTCACTGTTTGCTATTTTCATGGAACTGCTAGCCGCAGCAATCAGGCAAACTACAGATATTAAAGGCATAAAATGCAAGAACAGAGAGCACAAAATCAGTCTATATGCTGATGATGTGCTGCTCTTCCTCCGGCATTCACAAACCTCCATCTCTCAGGTTATTGGACTGATAAACTCCTTCTCAAAAGTTTCAGATTACTCTATAAACTGGCTAAAATCCACAGTTCTACCAATTAATTGCTCTTTCAACAATTCACTTACTACACAACTGCAATCAGGGAATATTACATATTTGGGTATCAAAGTTTCGCCTAAATTAGCAGATTTAACTAAACTAAACCACACCCCACTTTTAAAGAAAATTGAGGATGATCTGGCTAGATAGAAATCTTTACCCATATCTCTCATGGGAAGGATCGCATCAATAAAAATGATGGTTTTGCCTAGAATAAACTATTTATTCTCAATGATCCCAAATAAACCATCATCTGACTGGTTTAGATCCCTGGACTCCTCTATTTCTAAATTTCTGTGGAAAGATAAACGCCCTCGTATTAGATTAAAAACACTACAGAAATCCAAAGATAAAGGAGGACTAGAATTACCCAACTTTTATTATTATTTTCTAGCCAACAGGCTAGAATACATCTCAAAATGGATAAAACACACACCCCTTGATGAACCCTGGCTAGACGTAGAACAGACACTTTGCAATAATATAATGATCTCGGACCTTCCATTCATTAGCTCAAACATAAAACGACAGGAATGCTTTAAAAGCATCAATATCAGCTCCTCTCTGACAGCTTGGTGGGAGTTTCTTAAAATGACAGAGTCTTCACTAATCCCATGTAAACGTACACCCATCTGGAACAACCCTGACATCCTACAACAGAATAAGATGATAAACTTCCCAGGTTGGAGGTGTAAAGGAATTGAATATTTGGAACATATATATGAAGAAGTGGACTACATCCCATTTAACAGATTAATTACACAATATGGGATTGATAAGAATAAATTTTTAGAATATCAACAAATTAAATCTATAACCAAAAATAAATTTAACCTTAATAACACTAGGATTGAAATGTCAACAAGTGTATTAGAATTCCTTAATCTTAACCCTCCCAAATTACTATCTAAGGTTTATCAGAAACTCAGTAAAATAGATGAAGCTATGTCTCTTCCCATTGTAAAATGGGAGACAGACTTGTCAGTTAATTTTGACCAAAACTTTTGGTCGCAGATCTGTCTGAGAACTTTTAAGATGACTAAAAACTCGAATTTACAACTAATACAATACAAAATCCTTCATAGAGTACACTATACAGGTCAACGGATGTTCAGGATGGGTTTCGCATCATCTAATATTTGCTCACAGTGTACAGACAATATTCCGGACAATTACATCCACGCATTTTGGTTCTGTCCACCTGTTCAGAGGTTTTGGTGCCGGATATGTGAAGACTTATCAAAGTGTCTGAGATGTAATATTCCACTCTCTCCGTCAGTTTGCTTATTGGGCCACTTAGATTATGTCACCTTGGAGACAAAATCAATTCATATTATTCTCACTGCCCTATGTATAGCAAAAAAAACTATACTCATGAATTGGAAAAATAAAAATACACTTAGTATTAAACAGTATAAAGACCTTCTTTTAGATTACATCAGTCTTGAGACAGCCTGTACCCCCACATCGGACTATTCTCTCTGGACTTCTTTAATCGGCTCCAACACGTAGTGGAGGTGGGTGGTCCCCTTTGATTCTGTCCCGTGGGGCATGGTGGTCGGTGTGGGTGGGGTGTCGGGGCTGGGGACGTGGTGGGGGGGTCATGGGCCTGGAGCGGTGGCGCCCGACTGGGGAGGTGGCTCTGGTGGTTCTGGGTGATGGCTTGTGCTGGCTGCATGCGGGCTTCTGGGCGGTCTGTACCGGCGGACATGGGTTACTGGCCTGGTGACCTGGCTGTCCCTGGGTGGGTCTGGGGTGGACGCGGGCGCGGGTTCTGGGGTGGTATCGCTCCTGGGCGGGGTTCCCGGCTTGGTCCGGGGATCTCGGGCCTTGACAGGTAGGTTGCCGGGGTCTTGGGCCGGCGGGTGCGCCGGTGCCCGGCCCTGGCCTTGGGGCCTTCGGTGCGTTGGTGGGCTTTGGGGCCTGTGCCGTGGGGGGG
>NC_056509.1:2114126-2115188 GCF_014905685.2 Nematolebias whitei
ATATTGGGGGCTCTCGTGTGGGGGGCTCTGTGCTGTGGGGCCGGGGGAGTCTGGGCTCGTTGGGTGTGTGCCCTCACTTGCATGGGGCGCTCTCGCTGTGGGTGTTGTTACGGGTGGACTGGTCTTTTGCTTTTTTGGGGTGGGGGGGCGCTCTTGGTCGCTGTGGTGCTCTATCTCTGACTGTTTGGGCACTCCTGGCTGATTGTCCCAGTTGGGGTTTGGTGGCCTCTCTGGTTGGGGGGCTGGGTGTTGGGCTGGGAATCGGGTTGGGGTGTCTGGACGGTTTTGGGATGGGTCTGGGTTGCTGGCCCTGGTTCTGGTTGGTCCTCGGGGGCTATGTGCCGGTCCGTGGCCTTGATCCCTGGTGGTGCGGCTGCCACCTCCTCCTAGGTATCTCTGTTAGAGCCTCTGTCCCCTGGTGGATCTCGGAGAGTGGGGGTGCCTATTGGGGACAGTGGGGGAGCTGGTCCCCTGGGGGGGCATTGCCACCTCAGTTCACCTCCCCATCCCAACGTCCTCCTCCGCCCACTCCACCACACCACCACTCAAACAGGGTTTTGGGGTTCAGGTGCACTACTGAGCTACGGGGAGAATCATCCATCTCCGTGGCTGGTGGGGTCCTGGGCCCTAATTTTAATATACAACCTAGACACTCACTTATAACACTCTCACGACACATGCATATATAGAATCTGGAGTGGGCACATGATCGCACTTAGGTGGTGGGATGTACTACCATTTCCACCTCCCCGGACCTGTGCCCACTCTCATATGTAGCATGTAGACATTTAGGGTTCTGGGCGGAGATGAGAGGTGAACGGGCGCCGCCTGCTCTCTGGGCAAAAGGTGGGTCTGTGCCAGTCGCCACCTCATCCCCCCATTTTAAATGCACTGTATAACAACATGCATCAACACCATATTCAAGTGGGAGGAGGAGGAAGTGGGTCTGTTCATAATTTATTTATGCATATATAGATTTATTTATTTATTTTTTTATTATTTTTTTTTTTTCCCCTTTCACAAACACCTCCTTTCTCCGTGTGACACTAGGGGTCGGGGATG
>NC_056509.1:2115288-2141499 GCF_014905685.2 Nematolebias whitei
GGGTGGCGTGCTGGGGCGTCTCTGGGCCTATGGTGCGGAGCTCTTGATGTGAGAGCCGGCCCTCCTCAGCTGCGGCTCCCTGCTCCTCTGCCCCTTGGGCTGGGGCCGGCCTGTGGTCGCTGTCAGGTAGATGGTGCATGCGGTCGGCCCGACGGAGATTCTGTCGGGCTATCTGTGTGTGCCTGTTGGTTGCTCAGGTTGGGTTTTTGGTGGTCCCCCCTCTCTTGGATCAATTTGGGCCCCACGTTTGGTGTGGGGCCCACTCCCCCCGGTCGTGCCCCCCTTTGGCGGGGGACCCCCTTGCTGCCGGTGCATTGGTGGCTCTCGGTGTCTGGGCTAGGTGGTGGGGTGCACGTCGGTCTGCCCTGGTTGCTGCCTGGCGGGGCCTGGGTGCCCTGGCTCTGTCGGGGCTCTGCTGGGGGGTGGTATGGCCTCGGGGCTTGGGGCTCGGTGTCCATGGCCAGATCTACTTGGGGGGGGCATGGGTCGCTGGCCGGGCCTGTGGGCTCGTCGCTGCAGCTTCCTGGAGGCTCTGCATTGTGGTGGCTGGGGTCACCCGGTTCTTTCCTCTGCTCCTCTCTGGGGGGGTGCGGTTCTCCCTGTTGGGAGACTCTTGGGGCTCGGGGGCGGGTCTGTGGGCCCCCGCGTTCACTATTGGGCATTCTTTTGGAGAAATCTGGTGGTGGCGGGCGTGCTTGCGCGCGTGTTTGGATTCAGGTGCTTTGACAGATGCATGCTAGGTTGGGTAGTGGTGGAAGCTAGATGATTCCTTGTGCGATGTCGAATGTTTCATGGTGATATTGTGGGTGGCATTGTGCTGTGCATGTTGTTTTGTCATGGTGGTCTCTCGTCTTATCTTCTTCTCTTTTATTATTTATTTATTCTTCTTTCTTCTCTTTCTTTAAAAAAAATAAAATAAAATAAAAAATTTAAAAAAATAATAATAATTGAGCGATGATGATAAGTTCATTGAAACACTTCACAATGTTTCTACACTTAAACTGAGCTCACAAAAACAAAAAAACAACAAAAAAAGAAGGAGACGAGTGGAAGACAGCCTTCAAGACCCCGTTAGGACATTTTGAATACCTGGTCATGCCATTTGGCCTCACCAACGCCCCAGCAGTTTTTCAGGCTTTAGTTAATGATGTTCTCCGTGATTTTCTGAACCAGTTTGTCTTTGTGTATTTGGACGACATTCTCATTTACTCCACTGACCCGGTACAACACACCCATCATGTCAGGTCAGTTTTACAAAGACTTTTCGAAAATCAACTCTATGTGAAGGCTGAAAAGTGTGAGTTCCACGTCTCCACGGTCTCATTTCTTGGTTTTATTTTTGAAGGGGGACAATATCGCACGGACCCCAACAAGGTTAAGGCAGTGGTGGATTGGCCCGTCCCGGAAAACCGTAAGCAGCTGCAACGATTCCTGGGATTCGCCAATTTCTACAGGAGGTTCATTAAGGGGTACAGCCAGGCGGCAGCCCCCCTCACTCAGCTCACCTCTACACTACGGACCTTCAGGTGGACTCCCGAAGCAGATTCAGCCTTGAACAAACTTAAGGATCTGTTCTCCTCTGCTCCTATCCTCTGCCACCCTGACCCCAAGAGACAGTTTATTTTGGAGGTGGATGCTTCCGATACAGGGGTGGGAGCTGTCCTGTCTCAGAGATGTAGAAAGGATAATAAAATACATCCCTGTGCTTTTTTTTCTAAATGTTTGTCTACGGCTGAACAGAACTATGATAAATAGAGAACTCCTGGCCGTCAAGATGGCTCTAAAAGAATGGCGACATTGGTTAGAGGGCACCGATGTTCCATTTCTCATATGGACGGATCACAAAAACTTGATTTACATTCAAAATGCTAAACGTCTTAATCCTAGACAAGCAAGATGGTCCCTATTTTTCAATCGCTTTAACTTTTCTCTCACTTACAGACCCGGCTCAAAAACTGTTAAACCAGATGCTTTGTCCCGCCAATTCTCAGCATCAGATGACGGTGAGAGGGAGGTCAGCATCATCCCTTCGTCCTGTGTGGTCGGTGCACTCTCATGGCCTATCACTGAGGAGGTCTTGGAGGCTCAAAAGGCGGAACCGGATCCCAAGACTGGCCCCAAGGACAGGATGTTCGTACCCTCAGCGGTGAAGGCCCGCATTCTCGTTTGGGTCCACACCAACAAATTGTCTTGCCATCCTGGAACCAACCGCATGATGGCTCTAATAAAGAGACACTTTTGGTGGCCCACTATGAGTCAAGATGTTAAAGAATTTGTCTCCACCTGTCAGACCTGCTGCAGAAACAAAAGTGGACATAAACCACTTGCAGGCTTGCTTCAGCCCCTCCCTACTCCTAGTCGGCCGTGGTCTCATATTTCTTTGGACTTTGTCACCGGGTTACCTCCATCAGCAGGCCACACAGTCATCCTTACTATTATCGACAGGTTCTCTAAGGCTGTTCATCTCGTTCCCCTGACCAAGCTACCCTCCGCATTAGAGACAGCCCAGTTGTTGGTACAACATGTTTTTCGTATTCATGGCATTCCTGCGGACGTGGTATCCAACAGGGGTCCACAGTTTGTTTCTCAGGTTTGGAAAGCATTTTGTAATTCTTTGGGTGCCTCGTCTAGTCTCACGTCTGGTTATCATCCCCAGTCTAATGGCCAATCAGAGAGATGCAACCAGGAGATCGAGGCTACCCTCCGGTGCATCATCCAGGAGAACCCATCTGCATGGTCTCAACACCTGGTCTGGGTAGAGTATGCCCACAACACGCATACCTCTTCTGCTACCGGGTTGTCTCCATTTGAGGCCTCCTTGGGTTATGCACCACCTCTCTTCCCCAGCCAGGAAGTTGAGGTTGCTGTACCATCGGTACAGCACCATTTCAGATGCTGTAGACACATCTGGCGTCAAACCAAGGCAGCGTTACTTTGCACCGTGGCTGTAACCAAGAGGATGGTAGATCGCCACCGTTCCAAGGCTCCATCCTACTCAGTCGGCCAGAAGGTGTGGTTGTCCACCAGGGACATTAATTTAAAGGACTATCCCAAAAAGTTGGCCCCTCGCTTCATTGGTCCTTTTCCTATTGTTAGACTCATTAATCCGTCTGCTGTCAGGTTGAGTCTTCTGGCTTCAATGCGCATCCATCCAACCATCCATGTTTCACAAATTAAACCTGTCCTAGAGAGCCCTCTGTGCCCTCCTGCCAACCTCCCTCCTCCCCCCGTCTCATCGATAATCATCCTGCATTCTCTTTTTGCAACAAACAAAAAGAAAAAAGAAAATAAACGTATTGCGGAATTAGAGAAATCTATTAAATTATTAGAAAGTTTACAAGGAGAGGAAACACAGAAAAAACTACGCAAGATAAAATTAGAACTAAATGAATGTATTGACAAAAAAAACAAATTCTTGGTACAAAGACTTCGCTTAGAACATTTTGAACACAGTAATAAATCAGGGAGCTTTTTAGCTAATCAACTCAAATTAAATAAAGAAAAAACGTCTATACAGTATATGGTATTAAAGACACAAATGGTAATATAACTTAAGACGAGGAAAAAGTTGAAATATAATTTTATCAGATAATATATTAACTTAATGAAATGTCTAGATATATGTATCCTGTTTTTGATATTTAGAATGATGTGTTAAAAACATGATCTGATTCCGTTTCCGGTAGAAAATGTAGTTTCAGCCACATGCCTACAACTCCCAACATTCACGCACCCACCATTATAGAACACAAGATGGCGAGATATTATTGGTTGAGAGCTGGGTCACACGATAAGAGTAGGACCTCCCATTCGCTGATGGTGATGATGACTCCAGGAGGTGTGGCCGAGCTCTGAAGAAGATGGGTTGTCTGCTTACGCTCTGCGCCATTGTTCGTGACCACATGGTGGAGTTACAATGGCCCAGGGCTGGTGATCTTGTATTTTACATGTAAAATAAACCTTCTGAAATGGAAGACAACTGCTCCTCCTCTCCCTGCTCCAGATCAGAACATATTCTTACAAAGTAAATAGTGTTTTTAGAGATTTCTATAAAACTCTATACACTCCGCAAATAAATCCAACAGATGAAGATATTAATCAATTCTTGGAGAGAGTAATGCTTCCAAAACTAGACAGTAGTCAATCTTCAGAACTAGACTCACCATTAACATCAGATGAGCTCCGTGAAGCCATTAAAAACATGCCTAAAAAGAAATCTCCAGGCCCAGATGGATATCCAGCAAAATTTTATAGAGTTCTGGAACATCCTGGAACCAATATTTCACAGAATGCTACATGAGTCAGGTTTGGGGTGCCGGGACGGTTGCCGGGGGCTGGGCTCTTGGGGGTACCTGGGCAGGGGGGCACTGCTTTCCCTCTGGGGAGGGCCTGGGTGGTTCTGGGGGATGTCTGCTGGTGGCTGCATGCGGGCCCTCAGGTGGTCTGTGGCGGCGGTCGTGGGTCAACGATCTGGTAGCCTGGCTGTGCTGGTGTGGGTTCGGGGTGGGCGTGGGGGCTTGGGGTTCTGGGGGCTTGTCGCCCCCGGGCTTGGGCCTGTGGGGATCGGGGATGTTGGGCTCTGGCGGGCGGGTTGCCGGGCTCTGGGCCGGATTGCGCTCTGGTGCCCGGTTCTGGGCAGGGGCCTTCGGCTCGCTGGTGGGTTGTGGGTTCATGGGCTGGGGGATTGGGTGTTTGGGGGTGTGACCAGTGGCCCCTAAGAGGGGGTAGTTTGACCCAGCCTAGGTGTCTAGTGTGCTATGTGTTTTGAGAGATGTCCGAATGAGGGTTGGTGTAGTATTTCTTCTGGGGTGGGGAGGGGGTGGATGTCCTTGGGGGCAGCCCGGGACTGTGCATGGCCGAATGGCTGGCCCCTTTCCTGTGGTGGGGGCTCGCTCCCGGTGCTTCCTGGCTCTGTCGGCGGTTGGGCGGGCGCTCTTGCCCGGGTCATCCTGGTGGGGTTTGGCTTCATCTGGTGGCGGGCTGACTGTGGTTTGTGGGGGTCCTGGCGGCCCTCGGGTGTGTGGGCTGCTGGTACTGCTTCTGGTGGCCCTTGGGGCTCTGTCCCTCTCTGGTCTGGAGCTCAGCGGGCCTGGCGGTCGGTCCAGATGGAGAGGTGTCTTGGCCTCAATCCCTGGGTGGACCTTGGGGAACTGGGGGGGGGGGGTGTTGGGTCAGTGGGGGAGCTGACTCCCTGTGGGAGCATTTGCTCTCACAGTTATTTCTCCCCATCCCTCACCATGCACCTCCACCCTCTTCATTTCAATTCCACACATTTAGGGTTGTTTGGGTTCGGGTGTGCTGCAATAATTTTACATCTCTGTTGACCATAGCCACCTGGGACTCAATTTTATTGTACACCTTAGACATTCATTCATAACATCCTCATGACATTCACATATAGGAACTTGAGGTGGGCACATGGCTATGGGTGGTGGGAAGACCTTACTCTCACCCCCTGTGCCTGTGCTCACTTACAACGGTTGCATTTAGACACTAGGGTTTGGATAGAGTTGGGGTGGAGGGGAAACTGGCATCATGCCAGCCTTTGCTCCTTCTTCTGTCCTTTTTAATGGCACTATACAACAACACACATCAACAGCACATCTAGGGGCGGGGGTGTATGTGTCGGGGTCTTATTTTTTTTTTTTCCTCCCCCCCTAGTTCCCTAACTGCCATTCCAGGGGTGGGGTCCGGGAGAAGGGCAGGCCGTCGGGTGTTGACCAGGACTATGTGGGGGTTTGGGGTCTGGGGGATTGCCGTGGGCGGTGCTGGCGCTGTGCTCTCCCTGGGGTTGTTTGGACCCACTGAGCTTGGCTCTTGGGTGCCATGGTTGGCCCGCTGGCTGGGGTGGCTGCCGGGGCCCGGCAGGCGGTCGGCTGGGGGTGTGTGCTTGGTTGTTGGCGGTGTGTGGGGGTGGTCAGTGGCGTGTCCTCTTTGGGGGGGGGGGGGGGGGTGTCCTGTCGGCTGGGCGTGGCCTGGGCCGGGTCTGGGATATTGGCTCCTCTCCGCTCGAGAATGAATGGGTCTACCTCCTGGCATGGGCTGCCCCCTGTAGAGGGCGGGTACATGTCTTGGACCTGGGGGGTATAGAGTGCGTATCGGGAATAAGAATGAAATGTATCGTTATTGTATGTCTTTGAGTGAGTGAGTGTGAGAATGAGGCTGGGACTGTGTGATTGTGTCTGTGTATGAATGGGTATTTGTTAGGCCGAGACTCGGACTGCCCCCTCTTTGATACAACTGCGGGTGCTTGGCATCGCGCCCCTATTGCGCGGGCCACTGGTGGGGTGTGCCCTTGCCTGCCGGCGCGCTTGGGGCCCTTGGAGTCGGGGGCTGGGCGCTTGGGCACTTGGGCGTGTGTCGGCTCAGCCTGGTGTCTGCCTGGTGGGGCTCGGGTCCTCTGGCCCTGTCAGGCCTTGGCCTGGGTGGTGTGGGTCCTCGGTGCCCGGGCCTCCGTGCCTGGGCCTGGACCTGCATCGGTGCGGCGGGTTCCGGCGGCGGCCTATGAGTTCGTCGCTGTTGGCCCCGGGGGGTCACTGTATGTGGTCGCTGGTGGGGATCTTCCGGCTCTCCCCTGTGGTCCGATCTGGGGGGTGGGCGAGTGGTTCGTCCTGTGTGGTGTGCCCTGGGGGCTCCGCGGTCGGGGTCCCTCCTGGGGTCTTGTGCTCTGGTCCCCCCTTTTTCGTCTGCCTCTGGTCTTGGGGGTCGGGTCTCTGCTGCTTCACAGTTACTATTAAATGTTCTATTAGAGAAGCCTTATACACTTATGCATGCTCACAACCACACACAAATAGAAGCAGGGATGCTTATGTAGGCTTTATATGTAGATATATAGATATGTATATGAATGTGCATTCATGTGTATGTATGTATGTATATAGGTGTAGGTATGGGTATGTATATTTATGGAAACTTACTGCAAAGCCATGAATATTTTAAGTTCTTTATACGTATGTATTTTGTTGCTGTGTTTTGTCATGTTCTTTGCAGGTGAACAGACAGTGGCCGGGTGTTTTGCCGTGTGCTCTATTTGTGTATATTTCTTATATTTTGGAGTCTTACTTTGTCTTTTCTTTCTTTCTATCCTATTAAAAAAAATAATCCTACACTAGATAATCACTAGAATAAATATTTCATAATAATGTGTGGAAAGGATGGCTGTAAGGGGAGAAGGGAGGCCATCTCAAAAAAAAAAAATAAGACTCAGAAACAGCAGCTTGTCCTCTCACAGAAAGCCAGCCAGGCTGAAGCTGCTACTGGAGTCCACGTGAAACTCACTTCACCTGGTGCCACATCCACCCACAGGTAAATATCACAGTAAGATGCTACATTATAAACTTGTCATGTAAGTCATGGAGACATCAAGTTACATGCACTGACTCACAAAATGTATTGATCTTCACAGAAATAATGTCAACAATAATAATAATGTCAACAACAATAATAATGTCAACAACAATAATAATAATAATGTCAATAATAATAATAATAATGTCAACAACAATAATAATAATGTCAACAGAAACAATAATAATAATGTCAATAATAATAATAATAATATCAATAATAATAATAATAATAATGTCAACAATAATAATAATAATAATGTCAACAACAATAATAATAATGTCAACAATAATAATAATAATGTCAACAATAATAATAATAATGTCAAAAACAATAATAATAACGTCAATAAGCTCAATAATTGAAACAATCTTGCTAACCATATTTTATTTAGTGGTTTTACTGGTGCACTCCCAGCTGTCCTCATTCTGCTCAGTCCTGTTGGTGGACTCTCACTCCTGCTTGAGTCACCATGATTAGTCAGTGTCTTACCTGAGAGAAGATTGGGTGAGCTAAAGGCTGGAGTCATTTTCAACTATTTTTATATGTGAATGTGAGGCCCATGTTTGTTTTGTAATTCTTAAATATTATTCATATTTATTTTTGTTTACTTAATTGCATATTTATGTTCCAGGTTGAAGGTGCAGTCCAGTCTCGTGTAGGTTCTGTTCCACTCGTGTCTCGTGCATCACAGCTCGTGGGTGAATTTCTGCTATCCTTTTGTCTTTTAGTTGACTGAACACTGGAAAGAATATTTATTTTAAGAACCATAACCATTATTGCCTCCATTAGAATAGGTTTTTAACTTAGTGTTAATAAAATGTATATTGTATCTTGGAACAGTCTCCTGTTTACTTGTAAACAAACCCAAGAGTCTTTTCTGTATAAATTATGTTCTTGGATTAAAGTCCTAAGTTTATGTTGCAGTAAGTTTATAAAATAAAAATAACATCCATACCAAGCTTGTTACATATTGTTCTTGTGTTATGTAATTAGTTATTTAAAGGTTTTGAATTATTTTAAACATTCTTCAATTAAAACACACTTGAGCAGCAAACTATACTGTTTTTATTTAATTTGTGGATTGATTCAGTTTTATTGAAAGGAAAACAAGTGTCATTTACAATATCTAGTAAAAACAACAACAACAAAACCTTAAGTATTTAACATTTTATAGCTGTACACTATAAATTGATAGTGGATTATAGATATTTTTCCCCAAAATTATGCTATTTTAAAGAAATTGGCACATTTATGTATTTTTCATGAGTAACAACTGTTTACAGTATTTACAGTATTTACAGTAATTCACAGCTTGAGACTGAATATTAAAAATATGAAGGAACAAAAGTGATTTGTACATTTTATGATTCTGACTGCGTTGATATAAACACATGGATGAAGGTGTTGAAGTAAAACACGTCAGCAGACTCCACACTTCTTCTGCAACATGGAAACAGCAGTAAGCCTTGGTTGTAGAAGCTGCACCCCTGCAGAACATCTGGACTGCTCACTGGTTCTGGCCTCTGAGAAGACGTTTCCAGTGACACTTGCAGAGACTGAAGATGTGAAGTGTGGACACAAAACATGTTGGGAAGACTGCAGCATCGGAGGAAGAGCAGGAAGTGTGGAGCCATGTGGTCCACAATGATGCTACGCAGGACTTCTCAGGTGGGCACTGGTAAAACATCTGTGAGCCCTGTGGCACAGGACCACATCTGGATATCAGCTCCAAAGTTTAGAGACCATCTAGGACAAGATTGATACGTTGTTGGGACTCCAGCTGATGTAGTTTTTCTCCTGCTGTCACCCAGTGAGATCTAAAACAGATAATACTTGTTATAACATATTTAGCTTTAAACAAGTAATAGATTGTAGTTTGAAGATGAGCTGAAACATCAGCAGAACAAAACAGACTTTGCTGCTACCACAAACAGTAACCAGTGAGCAGGAAGATGTTACTGTGAGCTCTCGGTACAGAAGTTGTCCATCGTACGTCAAAGTTCTTCAGCTGTCAGAAATGAACAGGAACTAATGAACATGAGCCGACCGGCTTTCTGACTGTTTCAAACCTGCAGTCTGTGGTTCCTCATCTTTCTTCATGGACCTGAAGCATCTAGCTCTGACAACTACCTGTCCCTCGACAATATTTGACCTGTAGTTATGCAGAAGCACAATTTGAACATCAAGCATCATAACATCTTATAACTAACACCTTGTACATTTTCTTTCACAAACTGTAATAACAAACACATATCAGAATGTTAAAATATCATTTAAAAGTTTATACCACGTCTGTCTCAAATATTCCAAATAACTTAGCACACTAAATTAGGCTTTATTACGATGTTTATGTACTTCATATGTTGTAGCTAATGGTTAGCTCGCTAAGCTACGTCTTTTCTTACCTTGATAGCTGTGGATATATTCTTCATGGAAGAACTTTTATCCTTTCTCAAGTTTATTGGTTCAAGAATTCACCGCTGCGATTTCCTCCACATCAGCGAAAGAAAAGGCTTGCACTTCCATAGACTCGCAATAACAGGAAGTGACCCAGCAGCAGGAGACGCTACTTCCGGTTGTCGTGAAAAAGGTCTAGTGGGACCCGATCACGCTGCTTGCCTTTATGATGGCTTGGTTCGTGCCTCGAGTACCCAGAATCAAATGCTTTGGGCTGAATGGATCAGATCTCGGGGATTTTACTCAGTTACGTTCCATTGGTGTCCATGTAATTTGGACATTTCGGAACCGTTTGGACCAACACAGACTCAAGGAAGATGTCATTAAGTTCTTCCTGTCCCCAAAACAACTGTGTGTTTCTCTGAATTTGGCTCCCCTGGCTGGCCATGAAGGCCATCTTATCTGAATTCACCTGGAGAACATGTGATCTGACGCTCACCACCCTCTTCCTGAGCAATTTCCAACTGATAACCAGAGGAAACCAGCTGAATAAACTTGTGTCATCATTTCAGGACTCTTGGATTCGCATAGGCGTTGTCCTTGGCCATTTCTCGACATCCGTCGAGAATGTTTATGGATCTCACCAGAGGGAACTGGTTGATTATTCCATCCTTATCCGAACTCTTACAGTGCTCTCGAGAGCGTCTATGGAAATGCTCACCGCTCTTGTCATCTCCCCCCTCTGCGGAATGTCTACGACACTATGTGCTATTTGTGCGAGGTGTTTTTTTAATATTAGTTTTTCTTCTCAGCCAAGAAGAAGGAGTCTGATAGGAATTTTTTTTGCTTCCAATTCGTACATGTATCCAGTTTCACCACTTTTTATTGTCTGTCCAAACAGATCTCACTTGCAAATGAGTCTTCTAGGCTCAATGTGATTTATCTGTCTTAATGTCCCTTTTGCACTGCCCCTACTCTGCTCAGCCTGGATTTGCACCTGCACTTTAGGACCCATTCTGAAGGCGTGTCCAGAGTCCAAGTCCTGCTAATGAGAGTTCTGCGATGAGATACTCAAAGCAGTCTGCTCCTCAGATAAATAATATTAAATTATTATTTTTATATATGAATGTTTCTGTTCAGTGCCCTGACACGACTTCTGTTGTGACATGGTGCTGTATAAATAAACTGAACTGAATTAAATCTGATGAACCAGATTCTACAAAAACATTTATATTAAAATCTAAAAAAGTTAAGTCTGGTCCTCTGGACGTTCAAAAAACAAACAGACAAAATAAAAAAATGTAGAAATGTTTCTTCTTTCATCCAAAAGACTTCTTCAGTCTGAGGAGCTGTATTCAGCTCATAGCTATTTATATAAGACTGAGCTGAATACAGCTCCTCAGACTGAAGAAGTCTTTTGGATGAAAGAAGAAACGTTTTTAGATTTTTTTTTGTTTGTTTTTTTGAATGTTCAGAGGACCAGACTTAAGTTTTTAAGATTTTTCTACCTGGATTATCGAGCATGCATCAGGATATCTATATTTAAAATTCTATATTTTTCTTCATCATTTGATGTATTTGCACTCATGGGGGCCGAGATGGTGTAAAGGCAGGGCAGCGGGCTTGGGACCCAAAAGTCCCAGGTTCGATCCCCAGTCACTGCACATCACGTGGCGTCTCTGGGCAGCACACCTCATCCCCAAAATGCCTCCCGGGCGCTTTCAATAGCTGCCCACTGCACCACCTGGTGGTGGATGGATTAAATGCAGAGACTAATTTCACCATTGTATGGAAATATACAGTGATGACATTATTATTGTGGTTTTGTTTCTTGTTTACAAATTATTTTTAGCTTTGAATTAAAGTTTATCTATGATTTAAAGCTTTAATTTAAAGTGTAATCTTGTTTTGTGATTTGTACATGTGTGGGTTAGAATAAAGTTGAACCAAGGCTGTGTCTCTTCTTTAAACATGTTGGAGGGAAATATGAGAGATTCAATAATTTTGTCTTTTTATAATTTTTCAGTTGAATTAACTTTAATTAACAGATTATTTAATAAAGTCAAAGGGAAAACAGGATTTCACGATAAAGTCGGCACCGTTTATTTATTTTTAATCTTCACTGATTAAAAAAAACTTATTTTTTACAAACCGGATTCCAAAAAAGTTGGGACACTAAACAAATTGTGAATAAAAACTGAATGCAACGATGTGGAGATGGCAAACGTCAATATTTTATTCGTAATATAACATAGATGACAGATCAAAAGTTTAATCTGAGTAAATGTAACATTTTAAAGGAAAAATATGTTGATTCAAATTTCAGTGTCAACAAATCCCAAAAAAGTTGGGACAAGTAGCAATAAGTGGCTGGAAAAAGGAAATTGAGCATATAACGAACAGCTGGAAGACCAATTAACACTAATTAGGTCAATTGACAACATGATTGGGTATAAAAAGAGCTTCTCAGAGTGTCAGTGTCTCTCAGAAGCCAAGATGGTAAGAGGATCACCAATTCCTCCATTGTTGCACAGAAAGATAGTGCAGCAATACCAGAATGGTGTTACCCAGCGTAAAATAGCAAAGACTTTTAAGTTATCATCATCAACCGTGCATAACATCATGAAAAGATTCAGAGAATCTGGAACAATCGCTGTGCGTAAGGGTCAAGGCCATAAAACTCTACTGGATGCTCGTGATCTCCGGGCCCTTAAACGTCACTGCACCTCAAACAGGAATGTCACTGTCAAGGAAATAACAGAATGGGCTCAGGAATACTTCCAGAAAGCATTGCCAGTGAACACAATCCACCGTGCCATCCGCCGTTGCCAGCTGAAACTCTACAGTGCAAAGAGGAAGCCATTTCTAAGCAAGCTCCACAAGCTCAGACGTTTGCACTGGGCCAGGGGTCATTTAAAATGGAGTGTGGCAAAATGGAAGACTGTTTTTTTTTCTTTCATTTAGCTTTTATTTATACAGGTAATCTCATTGACCCACAAGAACTCATTTTCAAGAGAGACCTGTTTAGGGAGCACATGGTGGGGGTTAAGGGCCTTGCTCATGGGCCCAGAGTGGGGCGAATGAGGGTGGGGGCAAGTGTGGATGTCTCACCTACCCCACCCACAATTTTGATGTTGTCAGGGCCAGGGAGTGAACCGGCAATCTTCAGATCACAGGCCCACCTCTCTAACCTCTGCGCCACCACTCCCCACAATGAGTCACAATGAGATGAGTCACGATTTGAAGTTCTTTATGGAGCACTGGGACGCCATGTCATCCGGACCAGAGAGGACAAGGATAGCCCAAGTTGTTATCAACGCTCCGTTCAGAAGCCTGCATCACTGATGGTATGGGGTTGCATGAGCGCTTGTGGCATGGGCAGCTTGCATGTCTGGAAAGGCACCATTAATGCAGAGAACTATGTTCAGGTTCTAGAACAACATATGCTCCCATCTAGACGTCATCTCTTTCAGGGAAGATCCTGCATTTTTCAACACGATAATGCCAGACCACATTCTGCAGCAATCACAACATCATGGCTACGTAGGAGAAGGATCCGGGTACTGAAATGGCCAGCCTGCAGTCCAGATCTTTCACCTATAGAGAACATTTGGCGCATCATAAAGAGGAAGGTGCGACAAAGAAGGCCCAAGACGATTGAACAGTTAGAGGCCTGTATTAGACATGAATGGGAGAGCATTCCTATTTCTAAACTGGAGAAACTGGTCTCCTCTGTCCCCAGACGTCTGTTGAGTGTTGGAAGAAGAAGGGGGGATGCCACACAGTGGTGAAAATGGACTTGTCCCAACTTTTTTGGGATTTGTTGACGCCATGAAATTTGGAAACAACAGATTTTTCCCTTAAAATGATACATTCTCTCAGATTAAACTTTTGATCTGTGATTTGTGTTCTATTCTGAATAAAATATTAGATGTTGGCACCTCCACATCATTGCATTCACTTTTTATTCACAATTTGTTTAGTGTCCCAACTTTTTTGGAATCCAGTTTGTATAAATAAAATGTTTTTAAAAAAACGTTTCCTCCCTCCATCCCAGTCCTCCCGCATGCCAGGGCTCGAATCCGTCCTTTGTGAGCAGCCAAGGCCGGGGCTCAGGGTCCAGCCTCGCGGGCTTCAACGTCTCGGCAGCTCGTATGATCCTCCGCAGTGACACCGCTCGCTCAAATTTTATAGTCGGTCACCAAACACAAAATACACGTGGACTTCAGAATTAAACACAGCGTTATTATTGTTTTTAAAATCTTAAAAATAGATCCAGCCGCTGCTCTGCATCCAGAGAAATTGCAAATGGCGGATCGGTGAAAAGTTTCTGAGCCAGTGACTCCTCCCCCTGACCTATCAGAGTCTTGCATTCACGTTTCGGGCCGGACTCGGCAGTGTTGTCAGGTGTACAATAATTATCGTATTTGTACAACAATTTTGCCTTCTGTACGATCAATAATCCCATAAAAGGCCAAATATACGATAATTTGATCATTCTGTGAATGAGTGGCTGTAATCAGTTGTCAGCCTCTCGCAAACAAATGTTCTAAATGTTACCTACGAGTGACGTGTATTGCGTTTGCTTCAGAACGGCCATGATTGGCTGATAGTCTGCTGCGCCCGCCCCATGAGTGAGGAAAAGAAAAAAAGGAGAAGCAGAGCCGGTCTGGAAGCGGACCCATCACTACTATAGTGCTTCAATAGATTTGTTATTCTGGTTATAACAGATGTACGATAATTTCCCTCAAAATACGATAATTTTATGTCCCTAGTACGATAATCCTACATTTCTCACCTGGCAACACTGGGACTCAGCTCAACTGAGCTCGCTCGGTCCCACCAGAGAAACAGGGATGAAAAGAGGTCCTGAGTCAGCCTGAAATCAGCTAAAAATACTAGCTAAAGTGCTGGTGCTAAAGGGTTCTTTCTGTGGCAGGCTGCCCAGAATTGGGGCTTATTAGGGGCGGTGCAAAAGGGGCATAGATAAAGGTTGACTGAATTCATAATGCAAAACCCTGACAATGTTGTCTGAGGAAAAGGGGGTGCAGCTCCTGCAGGTAAGGGGCCTTTCACTTCAGGACAAATTGCAATTGCCGATTAGTCAGTTACTGACAAGCCTACTGGACTGACAGGTCGTGTCATGTCAATTTTATTAATGTATTCCTGGCCCAGCAAAGGAGAAAAGCCCCCTCTCCTTTCTCAACCTGTGTGTTAGACCTCAGGAGAAGCTACATGTACTGCGCCTGGCAGAGGGCGTCCACTTCCCTCTTCACAAGTCGGCGATAGGAAACCGATACGTAGGCCACAGTATTTATGTCTATGATGTAAGCTAAACAGGCTAAAATAAATTATGTGTTTTATTATTTTGAGGGTGGGCACTCGTGCCACCCTTGATGAGATACCGCCCTGGGCAGCTGCCTATATCGCTCATCTCAGAAACCACTATTGTCTGTTAAAGGTGTTCTTTTCCTATGTCAATGAGCTACTCAGGGTGTGGGATTGTCAAGACTAATCTGCTGGCCTAAGATAATTTTTGACAGTTTGGCATTTCACAGTGTACTGAAAGTAAATTTGTTTTATAACGTGAACAATCTTACGTTTAACTGGATTTGAAGCCAGATCTCTTTTGGACAAAATTAGACACTTTTTATTATTGAATTTAGTGCCCTGAATTGAATTGGTGCTATGTAAACTGGATTGAACTTAACTTGAGGTTAGACTTGTCATTTTAGAATCTTGCAGTGACTGACTCAATCCTATTTGTGTCATTATTAAACATTAGAGCTGAAAGAGGGTGAACTTTCTATTTTACCACCAGCAGCATGGTGGCTCAGTTGGTAGAACTGCGGTCTCTCAGCGAGGTCACCGGACCGAACCCCGGGGGCCTCTCTGTGCATGTGTGGGTATCTCCGGTCTGTGGGAGGAAACTGGAGAAATGCTCTCTTCTCAGCCAAGAAGAAAAAGTCTGATAAGAATTTATTCACCTCCAATTCCTACGTGTCCAGTTTCATTACTTTCTGTCTGTCTTAACAGGTCTCACTTGTAAATGAGTCTTATATGCTCAATGTGACTTATCTGTCTAAATAAAGGTTGAATGAATAAAAAAAGACCAAAAACACGCATGTTAGGCTGATTGGTAACTCTAAATTGTCCCTAGGTGAGAGAGAGAGAGGGTTGTTCGTCTCTGTGTCCCTGCGATGGACTGGAGACCTGTCCAGGGTGTCACCCGCCTCTCGCACAGTGATAGCTGCACATGGGCACCAGCAAGCGGGTAAAGACAATGATTGGATGTTTTACCACCTTTGTGCATTTACACTCTTTGGCCCTTTGTTAGGCTGCAACAACCTCGTTAAAGGAGTACGACCCTAAAGTTCTGGTTTAGAACAACTACATGCAAGTAAAATAAAAATAAAATCTGTACGCCTTTTTATAACGGTTTATTGTTGTCACTGTTGTCATCATTCTTTGTTAAATCAGGTCTCTCTTGTAAATGAGTCCTGGAGGCTCAATGGGATTAAGCTGTCTAAATAAAGGTTGAATGAAAAATAACTAAAAAGCCAAAAGAAGGTTTGGAGGGTTTTATTCATTTTAGAGTGAAGTTATGTTAGTGAAATTATATTCTTAGTAAATGAAAAATAACTTGATAAAAATGTATTTTAATCATTTTAAATACATGACATTAACATAACAAAAGTGGACTTTAAACTTTCTGGGTTTTAAATCTACACATTTGGACAATTTAAATGTCATAAGACGTCCACAAGCCTAGACACTGCTCACATGTTGAGACAGAGAATGCAGAAAGGACACGTTCAGATCTAAAGTGAAGTCCATCAATCTGTCCTCTCAGCTTCACTTCTCCATTTTTGCCTCTTTAGGGTCTTGCCTATGCTCGTCAGCATCCACCTCTGCCTTCCTCTTCCTCAGACCCTTCATCTTCCGTGTTTGCAGCTTTGACAAATCCTGCTTTTGCATGTGCACCCGTCCAAACGTGGTACCAAAGGCATCATGGGAAATATTTTTCTTCTTCTTTGGCTGCAGCAGTGGGAGGAAAAAAATACAGTTTTGAGATTATTGTTGTCTAAACAAGAACAAAGCTGACTTGAGGATGAAAACAGGTGTGTATAATTTTTAAATTATACATACATTTTGAAATACAGGTATACATGTACATTCTTTAAATTATTATTTTTTTTTTTAATGGAGCCTGCCGTCGAACATCCAGGAATAAACTTTTCCAGGGAGGGGGAGAATTGTGATCCCACAATAAATGGAACACGCTCTTCAGTCCCTCTTTTTAAAAATGGGAACCACCACCCCATCTGCCACTGTGGTTCTCCCAGTCCTCCATTCGACTTTGAAGAGATGTGTCTACTACAGGTGCTGCTCATAAAATTAGAACATCATGAAAAAGTTGATTTATTTCAGTAATTCCATTCAGAACGTGAAACTTGTAGATTATATTCTTTCATTACACACAGACTGATATATTTCAAATGTTTATTTCTTTTAATGTTGATGATTATAACTGACAACTAATGAAAACTACAAATTCAGTATCTCAGAAAATTAGAATATTACTTAAGACCAATTAAAAAGGATTTTTAGAAATGTTGTCCAACTGAAAAGTCTGAAGATGAAAAGTAAGAGCATGTACAGCATCAATACTTAGTTGTTGCTCCTTTTGTCTGCAGTGTGACATGGAGTGGATCAGTCTGTGTCACTGCTCAGTGGTTATGGGGTTACGGTCAGGTGAGTTTGCTGGTCAATTAAGAACATGGACACCATGGTCCTTAAACCAGGTACTGGTATCTTAGGCACTGTGTGCAGGTGCCAAGTCCTGTTGGAAAATGAAATCTCCATAAAGTTGGTCAGCAGCAGGAAGCAAGAAGTCTCTAAAACTTCCTGGTAGATGCTGCGTTGACCTTGGACCTTAGAAAACACAGTGGACCAACACCAGCAGACGACATGGCCCCAAACCATCTCTGACTGTGGAAACTTGACACTGGACCTCAAGCAACATGGATTCTGTGCCTCTCCTCTCTTCCTCCAGACTCTGGGACCTTGATTTACAAAGGAAATGCAAAATTTACTTTCATCAGAGAACAGAACTTTGGACCACCCAGCAGCAGTTCAGTCCTTTTTGTCTTTAGCCCAGGCGAGACACTTCTGATGCTGTCTCTTGTTCAAGAGTGGATTGACACAAAGAATGCGACAGCTGAACCCCATGTCTTACATACGTCTGTGCGTGGTGGTTCTTGAAGCACTGACTCCAGCTGCAGTCCACTCTTTGTGAATCTCCCCCACATTTTGGAATGGGTTTTGTTTCATAATCCTCTCCAGGGTGCAGTTATCTCTAATGCTTGTAAACTTTTCCTTCCCTCCACCTCTCTATTAATGTGCTTGGACACAGAACTCTATGAACAGCCAGCCTCTTTAGCAATGACCTTTTGTGTCTTGTCCTCCTTGTGCAAGGTGTCAATGGTCGTCTTTTGGACAACTGTCCAGTCAGCAGTCTTCCCCATGATTGTGTAGCTACAGAACTAGACTGAGACCATTTAAAGGTCTTTGCAGGTGTTTTGAGTTAATCAGCTGATCAGAGTGTGGCACCAGGTGTCTTCAATACTGAACCTGTTCACAATATTCTGAGATACTGAATTTAGGGTTTTCATTAGTTGTCAGATATAATCATCAACATTAAAAGAAATAAACATTTGAAATATATCAGTCTGTGTGTAGTGAATGAATATAATCTACGTTTCACTTTTTGAATGGAATTACTGAAATAAATCAACTTTTTCTTGATATTCTAATTTTATGAGCAGCACCTGTATGGCAGCCCCATAACATTCACTTCACCACTCGCTCCCCACGAGATCGGATGCTTCTCTCCCTCCCTCCCTCCCTCTCCACTTTGCTTTGCTGCTCTGTCTGTCTGTGAAATTGCTGTGAGACTCTCTTGCATCTTCCGAACTATAATTATGGACTTGTTTTGACCAGTTGGTCCCTCATCTCAATTTACAACATTTCTTGAAGAAAAGACAGGCTTTAGGCGAGCAGATTTACCCTGTTGGCACGCACGCAGCTGGATATCTCATCGACTGGAAAACTTGATGATGTGTCTATCTCTGCTGCCATCTGTGGATTTTAAGGACTCATATTTAATTGGATTTATGATAACTGGTTCCTGCTTTTTGGATTCAGCTGGTGCTGGTTTTATGTACAATCAAGGAGGTCGTCAGCAGCAAATTTGGACCCGATCACGCTGCTTGCCTTTATGATGGCTTGGTTCATGTCTGGAGTACCCAGACTCAAATGCTTTGGGCTGAATGGATCAAAATGCCTGTCCCCAAAACAACTGTGTGTTTATCTAAATTTTGGTCACCTTGGCTGTCCTTGAAGGCCATCTTATCTGAATTCACCTGGAGAACATGTGATCTGACGCTCACCACCCACTCCCTGAGGAATTTCCAACTGATAACCAGATGAATCCCCGCTGAAAAAACTTTGTCATTATTTCAGGACTCTGGATTCTTATAGAGGTTATCCTTGGCCATTTCTCGACATACCTCGAGAACGTTTATGGATCTCAATGGAGGACATTGACTGATTACAGTGACCTCGAGAGCGTCTATAAGCGTTGTTGACCGCTCTCGTCTCCGATTGCAGAATGTCTACGTAAATATGTGCTTGTTTGTGTGAGGTGTTTTTTCAATATTAGAGGTTTTTTATCAGCCAAGAAAAAAGTCTGAAAGGAATTTTTTTTCGCCTCTAATTCTTACATGTGTCCAGTTAGCCACTGTTTTTGTCTGTCCAAACAGGTCTCACTTGTAAATGAGTCTTCGAGGCTCAATGTGATTTATCTGTTTAAATAAAGTTTGAATGAATAACATTCAGTTTTCAGCATCTTGGGACGAATCTCATCCACCCCTGGCGTCCTGCCACTGAGGAGTTTTTTGACTATGTCGATGTCCTCTGCCATAGTATCTAAAAAAGTTAAATCTGGTCCTCTGGACATTCAAAAAAATAAATTAATTGAAATAAAAAAAAAATCTAGAAACGTTTTGTCTTTCATCCAAGAGACTTCCTCAGTCTGAGGTGCTGTTTTCAGCTCAGTCTCTTAAATAGCACCTTCTCAGAGTGGATCAACCAGTTTTGCTGCTGACAACCAAAACCAGCTGCTCACATGCTCAAGAAGGACCATCAGCCTAACAATGGATCATTAGCACCTGATGGCTGTTTACTGTTCACAGAGGGCTGAGTGATACTAGCAATCACAGCATTGTAAGAGGGGGACAGTTGAACCCGGAGGCTCCACCCCTGTTTAATGATGGACGATTTCTTTTCACAAAGATGGCCTCCTTTACTCCTCTCTCAAACCATCGTTCCTCTCTGTCCAGGATGTGAACATCTTCATCCCTGAAAGAGTGACCTCTGGCCTGGAGATGAGTGTAGACCTCAGAGTCCTGGCCTGATGATGTTGATCTTCTGTGCTGGTCCATCCTTTTGGCCAGTGGCTGTCTAGTTTCCCAGATGTAAGACTGATCACCCTCCTGACACTGAACAGCATACACAATATTACTCTCTTTGTGTCGGGGGACTGGATCTTTGGGATGAACCAGTCTTTAATGTATTTTGGGGTTTAAAAGCCACTGGGACGTTGTGTTTAGAAAATAAATGTCTCAGTTTCTCTGATACCCCCTCAACATATGGAATGACCACTGGTCTGGGTCTGGGTTCCTCCTTTTCACCTGATGGCTGACTGGAGTCCCGTTTGGGTTTCTTCTTTCAGGAAGGCCCAGTTAGGATATCCACATTGCTCTAGAGCCTGTCTTGTGTAGGATTTCTCCTTCTGCCTGGCTCCCGAGTTAGTGGGGATGCTGTCTGCTCAGTGGTACAGAGTCCTGATGACTCCTAACTTGTGCTCCAAAGGGTGATGGGAGTCAAACTGCAAATACTGGTCTGTGTGGGTGGGTTTGCAGTACACCTCAGTTTGCAAATGTCCTCTATCAGAGATTGAGACTTCACAGTCCAAGAAAGCCAGCCTGCCATTTATTACATCTTCTCTGCCATAGTAATGGACTTGTCTTCCATCCAAGTTCTCAGATTTTGTCTCCTCAAAGGTGGACATGGTGGGTGGATTAAAGTGATCCTCGAATAGCTCTTTCCACTGCTCAACAATATCCTCAGTCTGGGACAGCAGTCTTCAGCCAGAACCAAACACAGCCTGGGAAGGGGCCTCCTTTTCTTTTATGAGTCACCAAACATTTTGCCAAAACTTCCCTAGGCTGACTAAAAGTCCTTCTCCATGGCCTTCCCAAATTCCTTCCATGCCCGAGTTTTTGCATCAACAACCACCAAATCTGCTGTCCTTCTGGCCACCCTGTACCCATCAGCCGCTTCACAAGTCCTCCATTCTTTGGTTGCCGTACAGACAGGCACAAATGACCTTCATTTCACTGTTCCTGGAAGCTGCATCTGCAATGGAGGCCCTGAACATGGCCCATTTAGATTCCATGTCTCCCACCTCCCCAGGGCCACATGAAAAACTCTTCCGGAGGTGTTGGTTAATAGTCGCTTGGACTGGTGGCTCCACCCGAAGTCCCCAGTTCACACTTTCAATATGTTTTGGTTTACCAGGTCTGTCTGGCAAGCTACTCCGCTACCGGATCCAACTCACCACCAGGTTATGATCAGTTAAAAGCTCTGCCCCTGTCTTGATTCGAGTGTCCAAGACACAGGGCCGCAGGTTCGATGCCACAATTACAAAATCAATCATCGACCTTTGGCCTAAGGTGGTCTGGTACCAGGTATACTTATGAACCACCCTATGCTCAAACATGGTGTTTGTTATGAACATTTTAATAACCAACTGTACAGATCAGCTTAAGGAGAACTAGCTAAAAGTTCTGGAATAGTACAGTCAAAGCCCAGACCTCAGTCTAACTGAGAATCTTTGATTTAATTCAAAGACTGCTGTAAGGGGATAAATATTTTTGCAACCTACTGTATGTTGTACTACAAGCTGTTAGTGCTCAGGGGTTTGAAACATGTTTTAAACGATTTACAGCAGTTTTGAGTTTAGGACGTTTGAGGAGCTGAACTGCTGTATCTTCCACAGTTGTTTTATAATTCTTTCACTGACAGAGAAACTCAAACAATTGTATCTTTGAACTATTGCATGATTATTTTTGAAAGATAGTTGAATGGCTTCTGATTTAAATATTATATATTTCCATTGTTTTCCTATGTCATTTTGCTAATAAACTTGTTGCTCTACTCAGTTACTTTGAATGTTTTCAGATCAACCAGCAACATGTGAATCTGAAAAAGATACCCGAGTCCCACCAAGGGAGGCTGACATGCAAGTTCTTTACCTTCAGGGCTTTGGGCTGTTTATGAGCCAGCTTATACAAGTCATCTGATGCCAGGTGGGTTCTTCTCATGACAAAGTCAAAGGATGGCCCGATCTCTTCCAGCTCGATCCTTGGTGTGCGGCAGCCAGACTTCTTCAACAGACACCTGTTTATACATCCAACACAATTCTACTGTAGATAAAGCAAACATGAAGGTGCCTACTAAACGCTAACCATCTGAATCTCTCTAAAAGCAGTTTTAGTTTCCATGCCTATAGCTGCGCAGATAGATCTTTCCTTCCTGGGCAGTGAAGTGCAGGACATGCTCCAAACCTGCGAGACGCACTGCAGACACAGTGGGACCTCTGAAAAAGTCTAAGACACAGGGAGAAGATCCGTGATCTGTTATAAGAAGAATGACTACATGTCAAGAACCCCTGTACTTAGTCTGCATTGTGAATGTGTACCTATAAGTAGGCTCTTCATCCGCTTGTACTCGTTGTCTGTATCAAAAGCTTCTCCTGCAAACACAAGCATCGGTTTGGTTCCTTCAGGACACTTGCTGGCCTGCAACAGAAAATTAAGACCCTATATGTTTATAAATCTGTCACCCGCAATAACAATGACTGAAGCTTAGTTTGTAATCACTAAGTACATAAGTTGCACAAATGAAGTTTGCTTGTCTGAAGCCAGAACTTTCCAGAAAGAAAAAAAAAAACATTAGTAAAGCTTGGTTACCTATCATTTTCTGTTAAGCTTCCTTTAACTTAAGCCCAAAGCCAGCTTCTCAAGTGACTGAAAGAGCAAGTGACTACCAGTAGTTGATGAACAGCACTTCTGAGTGTCTCCAAAATGTCTCATGTCTCAAAGAATCATCCATCTTTATCACAGCTGATTACACCCCAAGCGTGGCAAAGGTATGAGCGGCATTCACGGAGATGAGACGACTCTTTTGAAACTGAGCAGGCATCCAGTATGGTCTTGTTTTTCCTACACGGCTTCACAACACGCAAGAAGGGATGGACAAGGGGTTTGTCGACTCCGATAAAGCTATGGAATATGCCAAAATGTCTCAAATCATTCATGGGTGCTTTTATTTTCTTCACATGAGTCAGGATCTTGCTGCCTAATTTCTGAGCACGTTCAAAAAATACTACTTAATAAATTTTCTGTCAAAATAGAGTTGTCGTGGTTGTTTCAAAGCATGATGTAGCTGAATTTTATGACTAATTGCACACATTTACTTTTTGCTACTGTTTGAAAACTTGTGCATATCTGTAACTTGACCTGTATGCATTAGGGCTCCTGCGATTATTTGGCATCAGTGCCGTCGTTATGATAGTTGACATAAATAATGTTTTTAATGAATTTATCCACATTTCTAATGGTTTTAGTAACAAATAACAGTATTTTTCTTTTCAAAGGAGTCTAAAGTATAGGTGTGTTTTAAGCTAGACAACAAAAAAGGTAGTTTCAAACTTTCAGTGGATGTGTGTGTTGTCATTTTAAAAGCAGCAGCAGAAGAGAGATGCACTGAAGAGGTATGAGATGGCACAAGTAAACACAAAACACCAAAAGTTTTATTCAAGCTGCTAAATGAACTCTACAAAGTTGTTCCAATTGTCTGTCTGACACATTGCCAGCTGTTATTTTAAACTAGAGCCTGACAGGTTGGGGCACAAGATGGCCACAGGGCATTAAGCAGCATTGTGCAAGGCTCCCATCAGCCCTCCTTGAAAAACTGCCTTTTATAATTTTATTTTTGCCACCTCCGCTTTGGATTCTTCCTCTGAGATCGGCATCGTTTTAGAATTGATTCAATGGAGCTGTAATATGACCTCTAAATTAAACAAAACTAAAACGGCTGGGTCTATGCCCACTAGGGCTGCTGGCACAGTTGCAGCCTTGGACCGTGGTGCTGCACCAGGCTCTGGCGAGGTAGTCAAGTCGGCTCTGAAGTCAGACATTCTGGTTTCAATTAAATCTGAAGTCACAGCAATAATTAGGATGGAGATGAAAGCTGCTCTGATGGATGTTTTTAACTTTATAAAGCGCGAACTCCGGGCGGTCAGGGAGGAAGATACCAATAGCACCACAGACCTCAGAGCAGTTTGACCAAGTGAGGCTAAGTGTAAAAGAGGCTAAAAGTGGGCAGCCTAGATGCTCAGATGCAGTGGAGGCTCTGCGTGGAACCGTGGTAGAATTGGAAAACAAGGTTGATGGGCTGAGAAAAAGGTTTGAAGCCATGAAAGGGAATGTGAGACGGAACAATACTAGGATCATTGGCGTTCCTGAATCTCCAGAGTCGTGCACCCCACAGCATAGCGATGCTAACGGAGGTGTTGCAGCTGGGCAAGTTGCCGCTGATTTGACCGAGCGCACCGGACGATGGGTAGGAGAGGTTCGGATGATAAATCAAGAGTTATCTTGGCCAGGCTACATTATTATCAAAATTGTATGGAGATATTATAATGTGCACGCAGCGGTGACCCGATCCATTTCAAAGAATCATCCATCTTTATCACAGCTGATTACACCCCAAGCGTGGCAAAGGTATGAGCGGCATTCACGGAGATGAGACGACTCGTTTGAAACTGAGCAGGCATCCAGTATGGTCTTATTTTTCCTACACGGCTTCACAACACGCAAGAAGGGATGGATAAGGGGTTTGTCGACTCCGATAAAGCTATGGAATATGCCAGGACGAATGTCATTCCAGCAATGGGTGGCAAGGATAGAAAGAAACTAAGATCAGCCTCCCTCAACCAGCATTCTTCTTAAGCTTGTGTTTGACTCAATATTTGGCTGTTAGGTCCTTTAATGACAGTATGTAAAACATTTTATTTGTATTGGAGAGTGACTGTTAACGCTCTGAACTGATTAAAGTAAAATCAGGTATATAGTATGCACCCTAACGGGAGTAGTGGAGCACAGGTTAGAAAAGGTGGGCCTGTGATCGGAAGATCACCGGTTCAACTCCCGGTACCAACAACATCAAAATGTGGGTGGGATAGGTGAAGCACCCACACCTGCCTCCACCCTCATTTGCCCCACTCTAGGCCCTTGAGCAAGGCCCTTAACCCCCACCATCTGCTCCCCCGGATGCCCTAGATAGCAGCTCTAGCTCAGTGGTCTGTGGTTGTGTCAAAAAGGGCATCTGGCGTAAAAAAAAATTGTCAAGTCTTCACACGACTGTGGTGACCCCTGAAGAAGAGAGCAGCAGGGGAAAAAAAAGTATGCACCCTAACATTAGAGCGCTTTTCTTTTTTTTTTTCTCCTTTTAAGTACACGTTTGATATTTACGGTAATATTTGCATATTTTGTTGTTTCTTTTTAGTTTTTATTATTAATCATATCATATTATGAACCTCTGAAAAGAGGTCCAGGAAGTGGTTACAAGAAGAAATTGATAGATTGCCTGAAAATTTTGGAGCAGGACAAGGCTATTGACCGTATTCTGTACCACAGACTGTACCCAGGGGAGGCCACACCTAGTCTGTATGGTTTACCTAAAATCCACAAACAAGGTGTACCTTTAAGACCAATTGTTAGCATGATTAACTCTGTCACTTACAATGTTTCCAAATATCTGGCATCTGTACTCATCCCTTTAGTTGGCAGCTCAGAACACCACATACAGAACACCATGGACTTTGTGGATAAGGTGAGGGATGTCATCATGGAGACTGATGAAACAATGGTCTCTTTTGATGTCACATCACTCTTTACGTGCATTCCTGTTGATGATGCAGTAGAGGTGGTCAGTTTAAAATTAAAATCAGACACCACTCTGAGCAGCAGGACCACACTTTCCACAGAGCAACTGTGTCAACTCTTGAAACTGTGCCTGCAGTCAACCTACTTCACATATGGGGAGCAATATTATAGGCAGAAACATGGGTGTGCTATGGGGTCTCCAGTTTCTCCTATTGTGGCCAACCTGTACATGGAGGAGGTAGAAAAGAGAGCCTTGACGTCCTTTTCAGGGACACCACCAAGTCATTGGTTCAGGTATGTTGACGACACCTGGGTTAAAATTAAATCTCAGGAAGTCCAACATTTTACTGACCACATCAACTCTGTGGATAAATACATCAAGTTCACA
>NC_056509.1:2163999-2174778 GCF_014905685.2 Nematolebias whitei
CGAGTAATGTTCTTTCTGCAAAACAAATATTTACTGTACTAAAATTCAGCCACTGATTTTTCTGTCAAACTCATGAATGGCAATCCAAACAATATTTTCATTATAGTGTATGAAGTGATTTCAATATTGTCATTTCATACAATCATGTCACTGTCTATAGTGCAGCAAATAAATGATTTGATCCCGATTTTTTTTTTTAATGGTTTTTCTTTTTACTAAGAAATGAACAGACCATACATGGTTTGGTGGTTTCATTTTAATAGAAAGACAAAATTTCAACTCACAATCCAGAAACAATCAATAACATACAAGATAAATACATAATAAGTTGCATGTTATCAAGTATCTGAACCATTACAACCCAGCTTCATGTAAGAGCTTGCCTCATTTGGTATGGATGATGATGAGAAAGGTTAAGAATCAACTCAGTTGCCAAAAACAGTTCAGCTAACACAATAAGCCATAATGGACTGAGATCTGACAGTACCCTCAGGGTCCGTCTGCTCAGAAAAGTACATTTAGATTCTCATCTTGTCTGCCAGTGAGCAGGTTGAAGGTTCAGAAAAGGCTTGGATCAGATGGGACCCAAATCAAACTTTTTACCATCAACTCTACCCGCTGTTCAGAGGAAGAAAAATCTGAGTATGACCAAACAAACACCATGCTTACAGTGAAGCATGGAGGTGTAGACATTATGTTTTGGAGCTGTTTTTCTGCAAGGGGCAAATGATGATATTAGAGGAAAAACCTCCTTACCTCAGCCAAAACACAGTGGATAGGTTTCCTATCATGGCGATGGTCTTAAACATACAGCCAAGCAGCATGTAAGCCAAAAAGAGAGAAACTGGGTGTGCACCGTGTTAGCGGGGGGGTGACATGCTTTCTCAGGGGGAAAAACAAGAGAAAGTTTGGGTCCAACTGGAGATTTTTATTCACATGTCTCTTAACGTGTCCTTTATTTTATTTTATTTTTCTAGATGGCCTCCCTTCTCCCCTTACAGCCATCCTCTCCACAACATTATTATGAAATATTTATTCTAGTGATTATCTAGTGTAGGATTATTTTTTTTAATAGGATAGAAAGAAAGAAAAGACAAAGTAAGACTCCAAAATATAAGAAATATACACAAAGAGAGCACACGTCAAAACACCCGGCCACTGTCTGTTCACCTGCAAAAAACATGACAAAACACAGCAACAAAATACATATGTATGAAGAACTTAAAATATTCATGGCTTTGCAGTAAGTTTCCATAAATATATATACCCATACCTACGCCAATATACATACATACATACATACACATGAATATACACTCACATACATATCTATATATCTACATATAAAGCCTACATAAGCATCCCTGCTTCTATTTGTGTGTGGTTGTGAGCATGCATAAGTGTATAAGGCTTCTCTAATAGAACATTTAATAGTAACTGTGAAGCAGCAGAGACCCGACCCCCAAGACCAGAGGCAGACGAAAAAGGGGGGACCAGAGCCCAAGACCCCAGGAGGGACCCCGACCGCGGAGACCCCAGGGCCACCCACACAGGAAGAACCACTCACCCACCCCCCAGAACGGACCACAGGGGAGAGCCGGAAGATCCCCACCAGCGACCACATACAGTGACCCCCCGGGGCCAACAGCGACAAACTCATAGGCCCCCGCCAGAACCCGCCGCACCGATGTAGGTCCAGGTCTGGGCACCGAGGCCCGGGCACCAAGAACCCACACCACCCAGGCCAAGGCCTGACAGGGCCAGAGGACCAGAGCCCCACCAGGCAGACACCAGGCCGAGCCGACACACGCCCAAGCGCCCAGCCCCCGACACCAAGGGCCCCAAGCGCGCCGGCAGGCAAGGGCACACCCACCAGGGGGCCACGCAATAGGGGCGCGATGCCAAGCACCCCCAGTTGTATCAAAGAGGGGGCAGTCCGAGTCTCGGCCTAACAAATACCCATTCATACACAGACACAATCACACAATCCCAACCTCATTCTCACACCCACTTACTCAAAGACATACAATAACGATACATTTCATTCTTATTCCCGATACGCACTCTATACCCCCCAGGTCCAAGACATGTACCCGCCCTCTACAGGGGGCAGCCCATGCCCAAACACAGGAGGTAAACCTATTCATTCTCGAGCGGAGAAGAGCCAATATCCCAGACCCGGCCCAGGCCACGCCCAGCCGACAGGAAACCCCCCACCATGAAGAGGACACGCCACCGACCACCCCCACACACCGCCAACAACCAAGCACGCGCCCCCAGCCGACCGCCTGCCAGGCCCCGGCAGCCACCCCGGCCAGCGGGCCAACCATGGCACCCAAGAGCCAAGCTCAGGGGGTCCAAACAACCCCAGGGAGAGCACAGCGCCAGCACCGCCCACGGCAACCCCCCAGACCCCGAACCCCCACATAGTCCTGGTCAACACCCGACGGCCTGCCCTTCTCCCGGACCCCACCCCCAGAATGGCAGTCAGGGAAATAGGGGGGGAGGAAAAAAATAAAATAAAAAAAATAAGACCCCGACACATACACCCCCGCCCCTAGATGTGCTGTTGATGTGTGTTGTTGTATAGTGCCATTAAAAAGGAAAGAAGAAGGAGCAAAGGCTGGCATGATGCCAGTTTCCCCTCCACCCCAACTCTATCCAAACCCTAGTGTCTAAATGCAACCGTTGTAAGTGAGCACAGGCACAGGGGGTGAGAGTAAGGTCATCCCACCACACACAGCCATGTGCCCACCTCAAGTTCCTATATGTGAATGTCATGAGGATGTTATGAATGAATGTCTAAGGTGTACAATAAAATTGAGTCCCAGGTGGCTATGGTCAACAAAGATGTAAAATTGTTGCAGCACACCTGAGTCCAAACAACCCTAAATGTATGGAATTGAAACGAAGAGGGTGGAGGTGCATGGTGAGGGATGGGGAGAAATAACTGTGAGAGCAAATGCTCCCACAGGGAGTCAGCTCCCCCACTGACCCAACAGCCCCCCCCCCCCCCCCCAGCTCCCTAAGGTCCACCCAGGGATTGAGGCCAAGACACCTCTCCATCTGGACCGACCGCCAGGCCCGCTGAGCTCCAGACCAGAGAGGGACAGAGCCCCGAGGGCCGCCAGAAGCAGTACCAGCAGCCTACACACCCGAGGGCCGCCAGGACCCCCACAAACCGCAGTCAGCCCGCTACCATCCATCCATTATCTTTACCTGTTTATTCCATTTTGGGTCACGGGGGTCGCTGGTGCCCATGTCCAGCAATCACTGTGCGAGGGGCGGGGTACACCCTGGACAGGTCGCAAGTCCATCCAGCCCGCTACCAGATGAAGCCAAACCCCACCAGGACGACCCGGCCAAGAGCGCCCGCCCAACCGCCGACAGTGCCAGGAAGCACCGGGAGCGAGCCCCCACCACAGGAAAGGGGCCAGCCAGCCGGCCATGCACAGTCCCGGGCCACCCCCAAGGACATCCACCCCATCCCCACCCCAGAAGAAATACTACACCCACCCCTCATTCGGACATCTCTCAAAACACATAGCACACTAGACACCTAGGCTGGGTCAAACTACCCCCTCTTAGGGGCCACTGGTCACGCCCCCAAACACCCAATCCCCCAGCCCATGAACCCACAACCCACCAGCGAGCCGAAGGCCCCCGCCCAGAACCGGGCACCAGAGCGCAAGCCGGCCAAGAGCCCGGCAACCCGCCCGCCAGAGCCCAAGATCCCCGATCCCCACTGGCCCAAGCCCGGGGGCGACAAGCCCCCAGAACCCCAAGCCCCAGCGCCCACCCCGAACCCACACCAGCACAGCCAGGCTACCAGATCGGTGACCCACGACCACCGCCACAAACCACCTACACCTCCATGCTTACAGTGAAGCATGGAGGTGTAGACATTATGCTTTGGAGCTGTTTTTCTGCAAGGGGCAAATGATGATATTAGAGGAAAAACCTCCTTACCTCAGCCAAAACACAGTGGATAGGTTTCCTATCATGGCGATGGTCTTAAACATACAGCCAAGCAGCATGTAAGCCAAAAATTGAGAAACTGGGTGTGCACCGTGTTAGCGGGGGGTGACATGCTTTCTCAGGGGGAAAAACAAGAGAAATTTGGGTCCAACTGGAGATTTTTATTCACATGTCTCTTAATGTGTCCTTTATTACCCACTTGAATAGAAACAAGAGCAACTGTTTTTTATTTGTTGAAACATGTATTATTAATAAATATCTATTAGATTAGATTAGATTGATCTATTAATCATTAAATGTGGGGACAATGAGAGGAAAAGGTAGAGAGCTCTCTGACATGATGCTGACAAGGAAGGTAGATGTTTGATGTGTCCAAGAGACCAAGTGGAAGGGCAGCAAGGCTCGCAGCTTTGGAGCAGGGTTCAAACTGTTTTACCATGGTGTGGATAGAAAGAGGAATGGAGTAGGGGTGGTCCGGAAGGAGGAGTTGACAAAGAATGTACTAGAGGTGAAGAGAGTGTCAGATAGGGTGATGTGTCTGTAGGTAGAAGTAGTAGGTCTGATGCTAAATGTTGTCAGTGGTTATGCTCCACAGGTTGGAAATGATGTGGAGGAGAAAGATCTGGATGAAGTGATAGAGAGTATTCTCAGAGAGGAGAGAGTGGTGATGGGAGCAGACCTGAATGGACATGTTGGTGAAGGAAACAGAGGATGAGGAAGTGATGGGTAGGTTTGGTGTCAAGGAAAGAAACCAGGAAGGACAGATGGTGGTGGATTTTATGAAGAGAATGGAAATGGCTGTAGTCAATACTAGGGGTGTAACAATACATCAATTTAAATTGCTATACCGATTAAATGATGAATGATTCAATTATATTGTGGCAAAATTAAAAAATTGATTCATATCATCAGCTTTAAAATACGCTTTTATTTTAAAATTCCCAAGGCACGTCCGTCACCATTTCTGTGCGCGGCTGTGCTTTGCGGCCACCTCAGCAGCATGGCAGACGAGGCAGAAAACAATGAAATTCACTCTCCTGCTGGATTTAAATCAACACAGTGGAAATATTTTGGATTCAGACAGAAGGACGGCTCAACAGATAAAACTCATGCCGTACGCAACAGGTGCCAGTGTGAGTTCAAATACTCAGGAAACAACAAATTTGGCCGTTCACCTGAAAAAGAAACACAGCATTGATAGCCATGTTATGTAAGCTCAATATCTATTTTTCTTTCTTTATAACTGAAAGGTCATCAGGTCACTTTTAGTTAACTGGTATAAAAAAATGCACTTAAACATGAGAAATGTGAGACTATACTGAACAGGTCATTTATCTTTATTTTTTCTTTAATAAAAAAAGTTTTGTTATTTAAATGCCTGGTGTCTGTAATAACAGAAATAAAATGGTTAATCATATTTTGTTTTTGTAAATTTATTTATATGTAAATGAAATGGGCATTTGACATTGCAATATAATGATCGCAGACTTGTGAATCGAATAGAATAAAAATCGAATTGTGACAGACATTGTGATAGAAAAATCGTATCGTCATACAAACAAATCAATATAATATTGTATCATGGTAAAGTTCATGATTTACACCCCTAATCAACACCTATTTCCAAAAGAGGGAGGAACATAGAGTGACCTATAAGAGTGGAGGAAGGAGTACGCAGGTCGACTACATTCTGTGTAGAAGAGGAAACCTGAGGGAGATTGGAGACTGTAAGGTTGTGGCAGGGGAGAGCGTGGCCAGACAGCATCGGATGGTTGTGTGTAGAATGACTGTTGTTGTGAAGAAGAGAAAAAGAGTCAAATCAGAGAAGAAGACCAAATGGTGGAAGATGAAGAAGGAAGAATGTTGTGAGAAATTCAGAGAGGACCTGTTAAAGGCTCTGGGTGGTAAGAAAGAGCTTCCAGATGACTGGACTACTACAGCAACAGTAATTAGAAAGACAGGTAGGAAGGTACTTGGTGTGTCATCTGGACAGAGAATGGATGATAAGGAAACCTGGTGGTGGAATAGTGAAGTGCAGGAAGCTGTTCAAAGAAAGAGATTAACCAAGAAGAAATATGACGGTGAGAGGACTGAAGAGAGGAGACAGGAATATAAGGAGATGGGACGTAGAGCAAAGAGGGAAGTAGCTAAGGCAAAGCAAAGGGCGTACAATGAGTTGTATGGGAGACTGGACACTAAAGAGAGCGTGAAGGACTTGTACCGATTGGCAAGACAGAGGGATCAGGCTGGAAAGGATGTGCAGCAGGTTAGGCTTATTAAAGATAGGAATGGTAATGTTCTAACAAGTGAGGAGAGTGTGGTGGGAAGATGGAAGGAGTACTTTGATGAGCTAATGAATGAAGAGAATGAAAGAGAAAGAAAAGTAGAGGTCATGGAAACTATGGACCAGAAAATTGGTAAAGATTAGCAACGGTGAAGTCCGGAAAGCTCTGAAAAGAATGAAGAAGGGGAAGGCCGTAGGACATGATGACATACCAGTGGAGGTTTGGAAATGTCTTGGAGAGATGGCAGTGAGGTTTTTGACTCAAATATTCAATGGCATATTTGAGTGTGAGAAAATGGATGAGGAATGGAGAAGAAGTGTGCTGGTGCCCATTTTTAAGAACAAGGGTGATGTACAGAGTTGGAGAAACTCCAGGGGAATTAAGTTAATGAGCCACACAATGAAGATCTGGGAGAGAGTTGTGGAAGCAAGACTTAGACGAGAGGTGACTATCTGTGAGCAGCAGTATGGTTTCATGCCAAGAAAGAGCAGCACAGATGCCATCTTTGCTTTGAGAATGCTTATGGAGAAGAACAGAGAGGGTCAGAAAGAACTCCATTGTGTCTTTGTGGATTTAGAAAAAGCATCTGACAGAGTGCCAAGGGAGGAGGTGTGGTATTGCATGAGAAAATCTGGAGTGGCCGAAAAGTATGTTAGACTGGTACAGGACATGTATGAGGACAGCAGGACAGTGGTGAGATGTGCTGTAGGAGTGACAGATAGCGTCAAGGTGGAGGTTGGAGTGCATCAAGGATCGGCTCCGAGTCCCTTCTTGTTTGCTCTGGTGATGGACCGACTAACAGATGAGGTCAGGCAAGAATCCCCATGGACGATGATGTTTGCAGATGATATTGTGATCAGTGGTGAGAACAGGGAACAAAAAAAAGAAAGACAACAGCGAAGAGGTGGAAGAGAACTTGGAGAAGTGGAGGTATGCACTTGAAAGAGGACGAATGAAAGTCAGCCGTAGTAAGACAGAGTACATGTGTGTGCATGAGAGGGAGGAGGTGGAACAGTGGGGCTACAAGGAGCAGAGGTCAAAGGTGCAAGACTTCAAGTACTTGGTGTCCACTGTCCAGGAAAATGGGGAATGTGGTAAAGAAGTGAAAAAGAGAGTCCAGGCAGGATGGAGTGAAAAATTTACATGACAGTTGTGAAAGCAGCTATGCTGTATGGTCTGGAGACAGTAGTACTGACAAAAAAGACAGGAGAAAGAACTGGATGTGGCAGAATTGAAGATGTTGAGGTTCTCCTTAGGGATCCATCCCTAAGGATGGATAAGATTAGGAATGAGATCAACAGAGACACAGCACAGGTTGAACAACTGGGAGATAAAGTTAAAGAGGCCAGACTGAGATGGTTTGGACATGTCAAGAGGAGGGATCGTGGGTATATTGGTAGAAGGATGTTAGAAATGCAGCTGCCAGGAAAAAGACACAGAGAAAGACCAAAGAGGAGATATATGGATGCAGTTAGAGAGGACATGGAGGTAGTTGGAGTGAGGACAGAGGATGCAGAGGACAGAGTGAGATGGAGGAGGATGATTTGCTGTGGCGACCCCTGAAGAGGGAAAAGCCAAAAGAAAAAGGTATTTAATCTTTTCAAAAAAATGAAACCACCATTAAAAAAAGTCCATTCATTTGTTTGTGAAATTAATGGACCCGTCTCTAATCTGTCAGGTTTAGGTTTGGTTTATTTGTCATATGCAAACACAGGTCAACAATGCAATGAAATGATGAGGACGAGAAGAACCGTCTCGACTGGCCAAAAAACAAACAAACAAACAAACAAACTAAAAAAAACAAACAAGAAATGCCAAAGTATACAGCAAAAATGTAAAAACAAGGTGCCAAACGTGAAAAAAAACAAAACATCTACAGTGTGGTTTGGTTAGCAGTGAGACGTGAGCAGTTAGAGGTTAGTGGCATTAGCAGGTCTTGTCAGCAGGTTCCGTTTGCAGCTTGATGGTAACAATGACCGCAGCAGCTACCCTCCCAGTCTGTCCTCCAGAACCGGGTCTGGCAGACAGAGACCATCTAAGGTTTCCCTGCAGAGCTGAACGAACCCGTAGATTTCGGTTCATGTAGGCAGATGGAGGATCATGGAGATGGCCGCCAGGACAGGCCAGAGCCTGAACCAAAGTCTGGCGGGGGGCCAGGAATTGAACCACGATGGCAGGATGGCACGATGACAAGGCAGCGACACAGAAAACTTCAAAAGAGTGTTGCGGTCATTGTTGGGGATATAAAGGTCATAGATGTTTTTCACTTGCTGATGTCAAATGTTATATAACCATGTATGTGAAGACGAGTATTTCTGTCTATTCAGAGGAGCCTGATAACTGAAAACTGATAGCTGATAAACTCTGATGCCTTCAAGGGCCTAAGCTGGAAAGCAGAGTTGTCTTGAGAGGTTGTCTTTACCTCGCCTGTCTGATAAGCATTATAAAAAGACCCTTCTTTATGCTCTTCTTAAGCAGACTTGGAGACAAAACGCCATGTAAATATCTTGATGCTTGTATTTCAACGCTGCTCCATCTTGCAAGATTAAACCCTGGGATGAGAAAATATCTTCTCCTTTCCTGTGTGGCTTATTTGTTTAATGAGCTGATGATAGGGTAATTAAATTATCCAACAGTCATACCCGTAGCGTGAGTGCACAGTGTAGGCGCAAAAAAAGATTAAAACAAAAACAGGAATAAAAAAGATTGAATGGAAGCGGAGCTCCCATCAGTGCTGCCATACTGCGACGCACGTGACGTCACCTGTCAGACTGGTTCTGTCTCTGACAGAGCTCGGCTGAGTTCTGCTGACCAACTTGTTGTACATGTTATGTTCAGAAATTAACACGTACTTTCAAAATAGCTTTTCAAGAAACAAAGAAATCAGTAGAGGGTTTCTGGGAACACTTACTTCTTGTACAGCACAGCATCAGGTTTTTTCAGAGAATACTGAAAAAGAAACAACATTTATAAATCAGATCACTTGATGACAAATCAGTTGTATCACTGTTCTGGCTGAAACCTTCCTCGTCGCTCAGATATTCTCTGTGAAAGCCGTTCCAGTGGCTTAGTGATGAAACTTCCAACCTCAAGGTTCAACTCGTTCTTATATTACTTCTTTTTATTCTTCCATTCCCACATGTCGTGGTGTCTCTGAGCAAGACACCTAATCCCTAATTGCTCCCTGGGCACTTACATAGCTGCCCACTGCTCCATCTGGGTGTATCCCAGGTGCAATGGGTTAAATACAAATAACTAATTTCACCATGATAACACATAGCACTTATACTTTTGTCTTTTTTTCATTTGATATGCTTTTTATAGGATTGTGTATTGTTGTATGTACCTCATCTATTGCCCCTTTACCACCGTCACGGTGCGGGTCGGATATTTCCGGCTTGAAGCGCGTTTGAGGTCTTTCCACTGTTCCTGTGACCGGCTCGCCTCCCTAAATTCTGGCCCGGCTTCTCAAGGGTTCCGAGCGAGCCGCGCCGTGACGTCAGAAACACTGTCGGTCACTGATTGGTCGGGGGGAGGAGTCTGTGGAGTCTTTCCAAACAACCCGATCCACCATTTTTTTCTCTACCGCTTGCCATTAGCGATAACACGAGCAGAGTATCTTTTAGTATTTTGAAGCTATACAACAACAATAACATCAAAGCCGTGGTCAAATGCAGAAGTGCAGGTGTTGTTGTGCTTGGTGGCCGACGAAAAAAGTCAAAGCGAGCTAGATGGAGGATTGGAGGGTGGTTTGGACACGACTACTGCTCTACTTGAACCATTTATAGAAGATGGTGAGTGTTTTCTAACTTTAAACATATTTTAAGTGACTCATCCCATCGGTTCTGAACATATTTTTAACTAACAAAAGAGGCTGACGCCATAATAGTACAACGTCGGTGCTACGATGCTAAGCTAGTTTGCATAAATGCTAACTGTCCTCCGGTCCCGTTTCTCACTGTATTTTATCCAGAACATATTTCAGCGCGTGACGGTTCGTCTCTAAACTCCACATTAAACCCTCCAAGCCTCCCGGCTCCTGCTCCATCAGAGGAGTCTGCACCTGACAGAGCTCCATCACAGCCCAGCTGCACCTCACAGAGCAGCACAACGCTGCAGCTTCTGTGCTCGGTAAGAACAGATGCAACATGTTCCACATCACTTTATTTGTGCCGATAAGGACTTGATTTATTTTATTTTTAAAGTAAAAAAATAAAATGTTGAATAAATACTGAACTGGGATGAAATTATGTACACAGGGTCCCAGTTACAGACAACAAAATGTAAAAGAAAAACAGTAATAAGATCTAAGATATGAATTAAGAAAAATATCAACTAAAAAACATCTACTAATAAAACACTAAGCACTAATAGCAGTAAACAACCAAAACAATACGTCAAACAGCATCATGAACTTGAGTTTGTGCAGCCTCATGAATATATAACACTGTGAAGAATCACATCATGTAGCTGCTGATCAGTTTCATGTTGCTGCTGATCAGTTTCATGTTGCTGC
>NC_056509.1:2174788-2178751 GCF_014905685.2 Nematolebias whitei
GCTGCTGATCAGTTTCATGTTGCTGCTGATCAGTTTCATGTTGCTGCTGATCTGTTTCATGTTGCTGCTGATCTGTTTCATGTTGCTGTGTTCATGCATGCTCATCTGTTCACACAGACTCATGTCTGTGCTGCTGTTCTGCGTATTGTGTTTAATGTTTTTATGCTCTTAGTGCTTATGATATATTTAGTTGATGTTTTTCTTAGTTCATATCTTAGATCTTATTACTGTTTTTATTTTATATTTTATTGTTGGATGTAACTGGGACCCTGTGAACATAATTTTGATCCACCACATGGACCACATGAGGTGCGAATGACAAAGAATAACTGGCATTTGTAAATAAAATGTAAAGCACAGCTCGGGTGTCTGCACGGGTGAAGGTGAACGGTGTCACAGCTGTTTTGTTTGTTTGTTTCTCCACTTATTTTCTTTTTCTTTTTGTATCTGCTAACGCATTTCTTCGTCATTCTTTTTTTTTTTTTTTTTTTTTCTCATTGCTTCTTTACCACCCAACAATCATTTACACACAAGCCCACAAGTACACACGCACACACACACACCTCATAAGAGAACACACACGGACACCTCATATGAGAACTTCATATCTTTCCACCTCAACAACATCCAGCATCTACTCAATCTTCTGGTATCTTTCCACTTCCAACATCACTGTTTGTGAAGATCTAAACAGGCTAGCTCAAGCATTAACTCAGATTTTATTTAGATCTATTTGTATCCATGGTGACATGCACTGGTCAACTTTAACTACGCACGTACAAGTATGGGCACAGTAAGGTTTGTAACTTGGAATGTTAATGGAACCAGTACTCAACAAAAAAGATTAGGAATCTTTAACCAGCTTAAAAGATTACAGGCAGATGTTGTCTTTTTACAAGAGATTCATAAATCTACGACAACTGCAGATGATCTTAAATCAACTGATTTTCCCAATGTGTTTTGTGCCTGCTATAACTCAAGACAAAGAGGAGTAGCAATATTAATACACAAAAATGTTAACTTTAAAATACTAGACACAGTCACAGATCCAGAGGGTAGATATTTAATAATAAAACTTCATATAAATAACTATAAGTTGTGTATTGTCAGTATATATGCCCCAAATGTTGATGACACCTCTTTTTTTCATGATTTTTTCTCAGCACTTTCTGATCACTTGGATTGCTCACTTGTACTTGGAGGTGACCTCAACTTTGGTCTAAATGAAGAATTAGACAGATGTAGTAGAGCACGAACTCAGCGTAGTTGGCAGTCCATAAATATAGTTAAACAGTACATGAGTGATTATGGACTTTGTGATGCATGGCGATCTCTTCACCTGAATCGTAGAGAGTATACTTTCTTCTCTTCTGTCCATCACTCTTACTCTCGTCTGGATTATTTTTTAGTCAGCAGCTCGTTGTTGACGGACATCTCGGACACTGAGATTCACCCTATAGCTGTCAGTGATCATGCTCCTGTCTGTTTAAATCTAGCAAACAGAAAAGAAAACCCTAAAAGTATAAACTGGAGATTTAATACATCACTGCTTGAAGATGTAGATTTTATCAAATATTTTACAGAAGAGTGGGCTTCATATCTGGAGTACAATGACGTGCCTGGAACATCAGCATCTATTCTATGGGAGGCAGGTAAAGCTGTAATGAGAGGTAAAATAATTTCATTCTCATCACAAAAGAAGAAAAAAGAAAATAAACATATTCAGGAACTAGAAGAAACCATTAAATCGTTAGAAGCCTCTCAAGATGAAGAAATGCTGGATAAAATGCGTAAAGCAAAATTGGAATTAAAAGAATGTATTAACAAAAAAACTCAATTCTTAATACAACGACTTAGAATCGAAAATTTTGAACAGAGCAATAAGTCAGGTAGCTTTCTAGCTAAACAGCTCAAAATAAATAAGGAAAAAACAACTATAGTTGGTGTTAAAGACTCGACTGGGAATACAGTTTACGATCCTGAAAGAATTAACAGCATTTTCAGAGATTTTTATAAAGACTTGTATTCGCCCCAGATAAACCCATCAGATAATGAAATTAATGAATTCCTGGATAAAATAACACTTCCTAAACTATCAGATAGTCAAACAATGGAGCTGGATTCACCACTGACACCAGTGGAACTCCAGGAAGCCCTCAAAAGCATGTCCAATAAAAAGGCTCCAGGTCCAGATGGATTCCCAGCAGAATTCTATAAAGAATTCTGGAATATCCTGGCTCCACTATTTCACAAAATGCTACAAGAAACTGAGAAAAATAACAGTCTTCCAAAAAATATAAATTCTGCCAACATTAGTCTCCTGTTAAAACCAGGCAAAGATCCTGTATTACCTACCAGTTATCGTCCCATATCTCTTATCAACGTTGATCTTAAAATAATTTGTAAAGCCCTCTCAAAAAGATTAGAAAAGGTAACTCCTCTAATAATACATCCAGACCAAACTGGTTTTATAAAAGGGAGACATTCATCCACAAATTCACGCAGGTTATTTAATTTAATAGATTATTCTTACAGTAAAAATATTGAAACTGCAATATTCTCTCTAGATGCAGAAAAAGCTTTTGATAGAGTTAACTGGAAATTTTTATTTGCAGCCTTACATAAATTTGGTTTTGGAAATTATTTCATAAATTGGTTACAAATATTATACAGTTCTCCATCAGCATGCATTAGGACAAACAATCAAATATCTGCTAGTTTTGCTCTGCAAAGGGGAACCAGGCAGGGATGTCCACTCTCCCCCTCACTGTTTGCTATTTTCATCGAACCGCTAGCCGCAGCAATCAGGCAAACTACAGATATTAAAGGCATAAAATGCAAGAACATAGAGCACAAAATCAGTCTATATGCTGATGATGTGCTGCTCTTCCTCTGGCATTCACAAACCTCCATCTCTCAGGTTATTGGACTGATAAACTCCTTCTCAAAAGTTTCAGATTACTCTATAAACTGGCTAAAATCCACAGTTCTACCAATTAATTGCTCTTTCAACAATTCACTTACTACACAACTGCAATCAGGGAATATTACATATTTGGGTATCAAAGTTTCGCCTAAATTAGCAGATTTAACAAAACTAAACCACACCCCACTTTTAAAGAAAATTGAGGATGATCTGGCTAGATGGAAATCTTTACCCATATCTCTCATGGGAAGGATCGCATCAATAAAAATGATGGTTTTGCCTAGAATAAATTATTTATTCTCAATGATCCCAAATAAACCATCATCTGACTGGTTTAGATCCCTGGACTCCTCTATTTCTAAATTTCTGTGGAAAGATAAACCCCCACGTATTAAACTAAAAACACTACAGAAATCCAAAGATAAAGGAGGACTAGAATTACCCAACTTTTATTATTATTTTCTAGCCAACAGGCTAGAATACATCTCAAGATGGATAAAACACACACCCCTTGATGAACCCTGGCTAGACGTAGAACAGACACTTTGCAATAATATAATGATCTCAGACCTTCCATTCATTAGCTCAAACATAAACCGACAGGAATGCTTTAAAAGCATCAATATCAGCTCCTCTCTGACAGCTTGGTGGGAGTTTCTTAAAATGACAGAGTCTTCACTAATCCCATGTAAACGTACACCCATCTGGAACAACCCTGACATCCTACAACAGAATAAGATGATAAACTTCCCAGGTTGGAGGTGTAAAGGAATTGAATATTTGGAACATATATATGAAGAAGTGGACTACATCCCATTTAACAGATTAATTACACAATATGGGATTGATAAGAATAAATTTTTAGAATATCAACAAATTAAATCTATAACCAAAAATAAATTTAACCTTAATAACACTAGGATTGAAATGTCAACAAGTGTATTAGAATTCCTTAATCTTAACCCTCCCAAATTACTATCTAAGGTTTATCAGAAACTCAGTAAAATAGATGAAGCTATATCTCTTCCCATTGTAAA
>NC_056509.1:2178851-2189534 GCF_014905685.2 Nematolebias whitei
TATATATATATGTATGTGTATATATGCATATATATATATGTATGTGTATATATGCATATATATATATGTATGTGTATATATATGTGTATATATATATATATACATACATACCTTCAACCAGTTTGACACGACTGTCAACAAGGAAGAGGGCCGGCAATGGAGGAGGGGCGTACCAAAGAGACCATGTTATCACAAGCAGAACTGGTTTGTTCCACTTTGGAGTAAGCTGCTGGGGGAAGAATCAGTTTTGTTGTGTGTTTCCTTGACAGATGAAGCCTTCCAGATCCAAGGCGAAACGTTTCAGTACAAATAAAAAAGAAAAGAAAAGAAACTGTGCAGATGACCTGACTGAAAAATGTTGGATTTTATACCTGGATTATTGAGCATGGACTTTGTTTGTTGAAACAGTTCAGGATCTTGTGGTTATTTGACACAGGAACAGAGTTAACAAGAAGTTGTGATGGGAGGTAAATGGTAATTTGACTGTACTTATACAGCGCCTTTCTATCTTAGCGAGATACTCAAACGCTTTACAACACAATCTGTGCCTCATTGACCCATTCATACAGCACTCTACTAGATCTCTACTAAGCTAATTGAACAAATCATTCTAAAGAGTCTAATCAGAGCTTTTATCACATTCATACACCGATGGGACACACATCAGAGGCAACGAGGGGTTCAGTGTCTTGCCCGGGGACACTTCGACATGTGACTGCTGTTGGATTCGAACCCCCAACTCTCGCATTGTTGGACGACTGCTGTAACCACTCAGCCACAGCTGCCAATCAGATGATTGGGGGGTGCCTGAGAGAGATTTGATGGTTTTCCAGAATCTGTTAGGGTCATTTAGATTTTTGGAGGTCTGAGATAAGAAATAGTGGCGTTTTGCTGCTTTGATGGCAGTTGTGCATTTATTTCTCATCTGTTGAAAACTCAACCAATCAGTGTCTGAGTCAGATTTTCTCTCTGCGGCCCAAAGATGTTCTCTCCTGTACAGGAGGTCAGCTAGCTCAGGAGTAAACCAGGGGTTGTCTCGTCTCTTTATTCTGAACTGATGAACATGTTTGTTCTCAAAATAAATGAAACTGTTATGAAAATAGTTCCAAGCAGAGTTCACATCGTCATTTAATTGAATACGATGCCAGTCAAAGTGAGACAGATCCCAGAGGAATAACTGTTCACAAAAATGTTTCAAATCCCTTTTTTGAATTAATCTGGGCTTAGAAGGTGGAAGTTTAACATCTCTCAGAGTCACTGTCACACAATGATCACTCAAAATGTCAGTGAATACACCTGTACCAGGGAATTTGTGAGGCATATTTGTTCGAAACGGGTCTAAGATTGAAGATTTTTCAGGACGGTTTTTGTTTGGTCTAGTGGGAGAGTCGATCAGTTAGGTTAGATTGAGAGACAGGCAACATTCCTTGAATTTATCACAGAGGTGGGTCGACTTATCCTAGTCAATGTTGAAATCTTCTACCAAAAAATCTCTTTGAATTTTAAATTTCCAAGGAATTCTATCAGTTGGTCCCTCAACTCAATTTACAACATTTCTTGAAGAGAAGACAGGCTTTAGGCGAGCCGATTTGCCCTGTTGGCACGCACGCAGCTGGATGTCTCATCGACTGGAAGACTTGATGATGTGTCTATCTCTGCTGCCATCTGTGGATTTTAAGGACGCATATTTAATTGGATTTTCGATAACTGGTTCCTGGTATTTTGGATTCAGCTGGTGCTGGTTTTATCTACAATCAAGGAAGTCGTCAGCTGCAAATTTGAACTTGATCACCCTGCTTGTCTTTATGATGGCTTGGTTCGTGTCTCGAGTACCCGGACTCAAATGCTTTGGGCTGAATGGATCAGATCTTTGGGGTTTTACTCAGCCATGTTCTATTGGTGTGGCCATTTAATTTGGACATTTCGGAACCGAGTCAACCAACACAGACTCAAGGTAGATGTCATTAAGTTCTGCCTGTCCCCAAAACATCTGTGTGTTTATCTGAGTTTGGTTCCCTTGGCTGGCCTTGAAGTCCAGCTTATCTGAATTTGCCTGGAGAACATGTGATCTGACGCTCACCACCCCCTCCCTGAGTAATTTCCAACTGATAACCAAATGAAACCAGCTGAATAAACTTGTCATCATTTCAGGACTCTTGGATTCTCATAGATATTATTTTTGTCCATTCCTCGACATCCCTCGAGAATGTTTATGGATCTCACCAGAGAACATTGACTGATTATTCCATCCTTATCAGAACTCTTACAGTGACCTCGAGAGCATCTATGAACATTGCTGACCACTCTCGTCTCCCCTGTCTGCAGATTGTCTACGTAAATATGTGCTTGTTTGTGCGAGGTGTTTTTTTTATTATTGGAGGGTTTATTTCTCGGGCAGGAAAAAAATTAATCTGATAGGAATTTTTTTCGCCTCCAACTCCTACATGTGTCCAGTTAACCACTGTTTTTTTCTGTCCAAACAGGTCTCACTTGTAAATGAATCTTTGAGGCTCAATGTGATTTATCTGTTTAAATAAAGGCTGAATGAATCAGGAAGGACAGAGCCTCAGGTGTTGCTGAGGGGGGACGATAACAACCCACTACAGATGAGATCTGATCTCCGTTTAAAGTGATGTTTACAGCTAAGGCCTCAAACTGGTTTGGAATTGTTTTAGCAGACATAAGACTAGAAACCAGAGAATTTCTGATGTAAATAGCAGCTCAACCCCCCACTCCCACCCCCCTTTTTTCATATTCACAGCGATAGATGTTAAATCCATTGATTTCTAGAATATTCAGTACAGATTTGTTGAGCCAGGTTTCAGAGATTTAGACTATATCTGCCCCAGAAGAACTGACCAGAATTTTCAAGGCATCAAGTTTTCTCAGAAGGCTACGTTTACATGCAGAAAATGAAGTCCTGGCATGTTTTTAAAATCATTTGGTGTGCTGTAATTATTGGGGGGCCAGGATTGGGCTGAATTCCTGAGAGCAGTAACAATATTATTATCAGACATTTTCTTGAGTTTTTTGTGACTGATGTGTAGGGCTGGGTACCTTTCTAAAAAAATCTGTACCGGTGTCGGTACCTTCACTTCGTTGTCGGATTCTGGACGGTTCTTTTTTCGGTACCAATTTTGTAATTACTATTAATTCTAACAAGAATAAAATTGCGTTACAAATTACAGTACAAATTGTGAGTTTTATTTTTTTTGGTATTTCTATTCCAAGCAGTTTTCTTACATAAAAATAAACAAATAATTTCCAGTTAAAAAGAACAGTTTCAAACAAGTGACACTTCAGTGTCTAATGCTCACTGCTACACACTGAAGACCTTTTCACTTAACAACAAAGTCCATGCTCAATAATCCAGGTATACAATCCAACATTTTTCAATCAGGTCACCTGGACAGTTTGTTTTTTTGTGCTGAAACGTTTCACCTTCGATCCGGAAGGCTTCATCAGTCAAGGAAACGCACATCACAAAACTGATTCTTCCCCCAACAGCTTACTCCAAAGTGGAACAAACCAGTTATGTTGATGCTAAGATGTTCTCTCTGTCACGCCCCCTCCTCCATTGCCGGCCCTCTTCCTTGTTGAGAGTCGTGTCAAACTGGTTGAAAATAACAAAGTCCATGCTCAATAATCCAGGTATACAATCCAACATTTTTCAGTCATGTCATCTGGACAGTTTCTTTTTTTGTGCTGAAATGTTTCGCCTTTGATCCGGAAGGCTTCATCAGTCAATGAAACGCACAGCACAAAACTGATTCCGGTTTTCACTTAACAGTTTGTCTTCAGAAAAATCAACATGTCTGCTTTCTCTGGACACAAACAAGCCCACTCCTGGCTGATGGTGTCTCCAGCAGTAGAAAATGTTCACTCTGAGGGTGTGGATGATGCTTGTTGCACACACAGATACCGGTTGTCAGTTTGATATCATTGGCATAGTGTCCCTCACATTCCACCAGCAGGTCACTGGATTCACTGAGGTTAGGGTTGATGCAGACTTCTGTAGCTCTGTGTCTCTCCCTGAATCTTCTCTGTGATTCTCTGAGGTTTAGGGAACTTATCATCTCCCTAATTGACATGAGAACAAAACATCAACAGTAACATGGTTGTGTTATTATTGCTCAAAAAACATTATCTAGGCTGAGAGATAAAAAAAATCCTTAAAAGTTTACTTACCTCCACCATGCAGCCTCCATTGTAGAAAAAGGCAGCAAACTTTTAACAACAAAGTTTGTGACTGTCCTTTGGCCCTACCTCACTTTTCTTTTGTTTGTCCTCCTCACATCAGGGTCAGAACCTCCTGTGAGGAGGACATAAACAAACTGTGAATATTAGGCAAACTTTTTAAGCAGCTGATTCGATGGATGAGCACATTTTTACAAGCTAAGCTTCATCTGTTACTGTCACTCTTTAGTTAGCTTCTGAGTTTAGCTAGCTATGTAGATAAAATAAATTTACACACTACTATCTTAAAGTTAGCGTTACATGGATTCTAATCCAAAAAAGTTCAATCTGGTCCTCTGGACATTCAAAAAACAAGAAAACAAAAAACAAAATAAAGCAAAAAAAAAAAAAAAGAAACATTTCGTCTCTCATCCGAGAGACTTCCTCAGTCTGAGGGGCTGTATTCAGCTCAGTCTCTTAAATAGCACCGTCTCAGAGTGGATCAACCAGTTTGCTGCTGACAACCAAAACCAGCTGCTCACATGCTCAAGAAGGACCATCAGCCTAACAATGGATCATTAGCACACTGATGGCTGTTTACTATTCACAGGGGGTTGAGTGATACTAGCAATCACAGCATTGTAAGAGGGGGACAGTTGAACCTGGAGTCTCCACCCCTGTTTAATGATGGATGATTTCTTTTCACAAAGATGGCTTCCTTTAATCCTCTCTCAAACCATCGTTCCTCTCTGTCCAGGATGTGAACATCTTCATCCCTGAAAGAGTGACCGCTGGCCTGGAGATGAGTGTAGACCGCAGAGTCCTGGCCTGATGATGTTGATCTTCTGTGCTGGGCCATCCTTTTGGCCAGTGGCTGTTTAGTTTCCCCTATGTAAGACTGATCACAGCCCTCCTGACACTGAACAGCATACACAACATTACTCTGTTTGTGCCGGGGGACTGGATCTTTGGGATGAACCAGTCTTTGCCGTAATGTATTTTGTGGTTTAAAAGCCACTGGGACGTTGTGTTTAGAAAATAAAGGTCTCAGTTTCTCTGATACTCCCTCAACATATGGAATGACCACTGGTCTGGGTCTGGGTTCCTCCTTTTCACCTGATGGCTGACTGGAGTCCTGTTTGGGTTTCTTCTCTGCTTTCAGGAAGGCCCAGTTAGGATATCCACATTGCTCTAGAGCAGACCTGGGCATTGTATGGCCCCAGTGCCACATGCGGCCCTTTGGTTGACTCTGACCGGCCCCCGTAAGGGGAATTACAAAATACATATGTAAACAAATGAAGTTAACCAAATCCAGATATAGATCCTCTCTCACTGATGATGTCAGCTTTGCTTCACATCTCCATCTCAGATCTTCAACCTGACTTTAACATTTCCGTTAAAGCCCCACAGAGACTAAACTTCTCTCACTAAACAAGAAAAAAGAACTGATAAACACCAAATGAGATGTTTAGACTACAAATGTAGGCACGTAAAGAGCCGGGACTCGAAATCACAGTTCAGTGTTGATCACTATTATATGATGTTTCATAATATTTGGAGTACAAAGACAATATTGTGTCATGAACCAGAGGCCGGATCGCAAACAACAACAACAACCACTGAGAGGGTTAAAAGATTTATTGTGAAATAAAGTAAAACTCTGGAGTAGGTCCGGTTCTGGGCTGGTTCCGATCTTCTGATTGGTAGTTCGTGATTGGGTAGTGTTGTAGTGGCGGGCTGCCAGTAGAAGTAGAACTGATGTTAAGGTCCACTGGAACGGAGTCCAACAGGCTTGCAACTAAAAGATAAAGGTTAGTAGATGCAGGGGGAAAGAGACTAATTGGGGAAATGAATCTGTGGGAATCAGATTCAGGGGTAAGGATAAGTCCGTGTTACAGAATGAGCTTGACCTTTAATCCGTGATCCAAAAAACAGTCAGAAGGGAAAGGCAGAGTTCATACCGTGAAGTCAGTTGTTCAGCAGAAGTATCCAGTACGTGATCCAAAAAGAGAGTCAAAAAACAAGAGCATGAGTCGGTACCTGATCAGATGAGCAAAAGCAGACGAGGGCTGAGGCAAAAGCGTGGTCGTGGTCAAGGCAAGGGTCATGAACGTGATGAGTCAATCAATGGAATGCTGGAAAGTCTACTGCTGATGAGACAGGATAGAGAATCTGGCCCAGACTGAGAGGAATGAGTGAGCTTAAGTACTGACTGGACCAGGTGGTGGAGCTGTGGGATAATGAGCGGTGACAGGTGACATGAGTTGAGTGATTACTGAGTGTGCAGCATGACAGAGGAGCTGACAGAGAGCAGAGCTATGACAGAACCCCCCCTCAAGGTCCGGCTCCTGAAGGACCACCAGGCTGGAGAGGGTTCAGTCGATGAAAGTCTCTAATGAGGGTTTTGTCCAGAATATTGCGTGAGGGCACCCAGGAACGTTCCTCCAGGCCGTACCCCTGCCAGTCTACCAGATACTGGAGTCCTCTCCCCCACCTTCTGGATCGAAGAAGGCGTCGGACCGTGTAGGCTGGGCTCCCCTGAATGAGTCGGGCGGGTGGTGGGAGGTCGGTGGTGGGTCGAAAACGTGGCAGGACAAATGGCTTGAGTCTTGAGACATGAAACGTTGGATGAATGCGCATGGACCTGGGTAACTGTAAGCGAACAGAGACAGGATTGATTATTTTGGTAATCAGAAAAGGACCAATGAAACGTGGTGCTAGTTTCTTAGATTCCACACGGAGAGGAAGGTCCTTGGTGGAGAGCCACGCTTTCTGGCCCACCTTGTACAATGGTTGAGGCGTTCTCCTGCGGTTAGCCCCCCGAACGTACCTTTTGGTGGCCAAAATTAGGGCTCTCCTGGCTTTTCTCCAGACTCGCTGGCAACGTAAAATTGCGAGTCGTGCAGAGGGAACCCGAGCTTCTCTCCCCTGGACTGAAAAAACAGGGGGTTGGAATCCATAGACAACATGAAAGGGTGAAATACCTGATGTAGAGGATGGAAGAGAGTTGATTGCTTGTTCAATCCAAGGGAGGTTGGACGTCCATTTCCTCGGGTCCCCCTCGCAGAGGAGCCGAAGCTTGGTCTCCACCTCCTGGTTGGTACGCTCAGATTGTCCATCCGTTTGGGGATGAAAACCTGACGAGAGGCTGACCGAGATCCCTAGCAGGTTGCAAAACTCCCTCCAGAACTTGGAAATGAATTGGGGACCTCGGTCAGACACAATGTTCTGGGGGAGCCCATGGAGCCTGAAAACCTCCTTGGCCATGATAACGCTGAGCTCCTTGGAAGAAGGTAACTTGGGGAGAGGAACCAGGTGGACCATTTTAGAAAAACGGTCCACAATGGTCAATAACACTGAATTACCTTCATAAGGGGGTAATCCAGTCACAAAGTCCATAGCAATATGTGACCATGGGCGTGAAGGAATTGGCAGGGGTCGTAGCAGCCCGGCAGGTGGGCGATTGGAAGACTTGGCACGATTGCATTCGGGACATGACTTGACAAAGTGCTTGGTGTCCTCCGTAAGCGTAGCCCACCAGAATCGGGCGCGAATGAGTTGGAGGGTCTTGGTGATTCCTGGGTGACAGAACAACTTTGATGAATGGCATAATTCAAGAACCTCTTTTACCTTTTGATTGGGGACAAACAGGCGCCCCCTAGGACAGGTGGGTGGACGTGGCTCGGAGAGTTGGACTTGTTGGAGATCGAGTTCTAATTGAGTCAAAGAAAGACGTACGGTCTCAGGCAGGATGAACTCGACCTCTTCTGAGGGACCTTCCTTGACCTCAAAGACCCGGGACAGGGCATCCGGCTTGGCATTCTTGGGCCCGGGTCTGTAAGAGGGGGTGAAACTGAACCGAGAGAAAAACATAGCCCACCTGGCCTGACGGGGATTGAGTCTCTTTGCTGTGCGAAGGTACTCCAGGTTTTTATGGTCGGTCCATACCAAAAAGGACTTCTTCGCACCTTCCAGCCAGTGCCTCCATTCCTCCAGGGCCATCTTGACTGCCAAAAGCTCACGGTCTCCCACGTCGTAGTTTCTCTCAGCGGGGGAGAGTGCCCTGGAGAAGTAAGCACAGGGGTGGATCTTACCATCTGTGCTGCGCTGACTGAGGATGGCGCCCACCCCGGTGCTGGATGCATCGACCTCCACAATGAATTGTTTCTCGGGGTCTGGAGAGTGCAAGATTGAAGCAGAGGAAAACAATGTTTTGAGCTTCTGGAATGATTGGTTGGCAACGGAGTCCCAGATGAACTTGGTCTTAGATGAGGTGAGAAAATGAAGAGGAGCTGCAACTGAACTGTAGTTCTTAATGAACCTCCTATAAAAATTTGCAAAACCGAGAAACCTTTGCAGCTGTTTACGATCCTTGGGCTTGGGCCAATCCACCACCGCTGATACCTTCCCGGGTTCCATGGATACTTGACCTGGGGAAATGTTGAACCCAAGGAATGAGGTGGACACTTGGTGGAAAGCACACTTCTCTGCCTTGACAAACAAGTTGTTCTGTAAAAGGCGGGTTAAGACAGCTCTGACATGGCGACGGTGAGAAATGCTATCTTGTGAAAAGATAAGTATGTCATCAAGGTAAACAAAAGCGTAAATGTTAATCATGTCACGAAGGACATCATTAACCAGGGCTTGGAAAACGGCAGGAGCGTTGGTGAGGCCGAATGGCATAACAAGATATTCATAATGGCCATCTGCGGTATTAAAAGCCGTCTTCCATTCATCTCCCCGCCGTATCCTGACCAAATGGTAAGCGTTGCGAAGATCCAGTTTGGTGAATATCTTAGCATTTTGGATTATATCAAAAGCAGAGTTCATGAGGGGCAGAGGATACTTGTTCTTTATGGTTATTTTGTTAAGTTCTCTATAGTCAATGCATGGACTAAGTGACCCATCTTTCTTCCCTACAAAGAAAAAACCTGCACCAGCGGGGGATGCTGAAGGTCTAATGATACCAGCTTGGAGGGACTCTGTTATATATTTCCTCATGGACTCTTGCTCGGGACCAGACAAAGAATATAATCTACCCCGAGGGGGGGTAGAACCTGGGATCAGGTCAATACCACAATCGTATGGACGATGTGGCGGAAGGGACGTAGCTTTTGATTTATTAAAGACCTCTTTCAAATCATGGTACTCTTTAGGTACCTGACTTAGATTAGGATAGGTCTCCTCATTGGCTGTGACAAGGGCTGGTGAACTGGGTTGGCTCTGAATACATGTAGAATAACACTCATTAGCCCATCCTACAATCTCTTGGTTCCTCCAATCGATTTGGGGGCTGTGTTTGTGTAACCAAGTGGAACCTAAAACCACTGGGAGTTGGGGTGAATCAATAACAATGAATCTGATCAGTTCCGAATGGTTGTTGGCCGACACCATGGTGACTGGAACAGTTTCAAGACTAGATTGACTTAAAGGATGACCATCTAAAGCGAGGACCTTATGGTTGTTAGGTGATGGAACAATGGTCAGATCTATGGATTTGGCAAAGGTTTTATCAATGAATTCCGTGTCGGCCCCTGAATCAATAAAAGCTGAGACGATGACGGGTTGACCACCCTTTATTATGAACTTGACCTTGGACTTGGACATGATAGGTGGAGAGGACTTGATCTTATGACTAAGACTCAACAGGAGCCTCTCTTCTCCTGCTGAGCCTGGTCTTTTACTGGACAATGATGACAATCATGACCGCCTTGACCACAATAAAAACAGAGATGGTACCTCCTCCGACGTTCTCGTTCCTGGGTGGTCAGACGACTTCTTCCTAGTTGCATGGGTTCCGTAGCATACAGAGGATCCTGAGGGCTCTTGGTTTGTTCCGTTTTAGGTTCATGATCCACAAGGTGATGTCTGGTTCTGGACATGGCTGTGGCCTTGCCTCGACTCTGTTCACGGTCACGCTCATGCTCACGCAGGCGAAGGTCAACACGGGTGGCCACCTCCTCCAGCTGGCGTAGGGATGAGGGATAGTCCATTGTTGCCAGCACATCCTTAACATCTTCATTAAGCCCCCTGAAGAAGGCGTCAGTGAGTGCGTGTTCATCCCAATGACTGTCTGCTGAAACGACATACCACGCCACCTTTTAACCATTCAGAAGTGCCCCACGTCTTGGCTCTTCCAGCGAGAAGTGAGACAGCATAAGCTACTTTAGCATGCTCAGTGGGAAAACATGAAGGTTGCAATTGAAATTGAATGTCACACTGAGTCAAAAATGGTCGACATTGCTCAGGCTCACCTCTGAAATGTTCAGGGGGGGCTAACCGTGGTTCTCTTGGTGCAGGAGTCAACAGGGTTTGGTTGATGACTTGGTTTGACTGTTGGGACAAAGCTTGAAGAGAAACAACCATTTCCTGAAGCCCTTTCTCAAGTTTACTAACAGCCCCTTCTACCTTAGAGCACCACTCTCGGGTTGGTGTTGGATCCATAATGGCCAGATTCTACTGTCATGAACCAGAGGCCGGATCGCAAACAACAACAACAACCACTGA
>NC_056509.1:2189634-2196317 GCF_014905685.2 Nematolebias whitei
ATCCTCTTCTGCTTCAGGGTTGTGGGAGCAGCATCTTCACCAGGGAGTCACAGACATCAACAGCCTCCTCTTCAACTCTTCTAGGACCCCATGGTGTTCACAGACCAACTGACTATTTATTAATTAATATCCTGATGCTGCTCAATAATCCAGGTAGAAAAATCTAAAAAGTTAAGTCTGGTCCTCTGGACATTCACAAAACTAACAATACAGTTTATAATAAATAAACTATAAATGTTTTTTGTTTGTTTGTTTTGTGAATGTCCAGAGGACCAGACTTAACTTTTTTAGATTAACAAGTAATAAATGTATGTTTTTAAATTTAATGAAAGACAAATCTTTAAAATTCAAGGACAAATTTTAATCTAATTGTTTTCAAGTCTGTATCTTATTGTAAAAGCAGTTTCAAAGATTACAGCACAGTGTGATGTTTTGTAATTTTAACATGAACCTTGTGCATATCTGCAAATAATAAAAGTGAAGATATTTTAAATACATCTTTATTGTAAAAATCTATACTAAAATGAAAAACATATGGGTTTAAAGCAGCAGGAAGGCAGTAAGGTAGGATTATGAATCAGGTTTAAAAGTTACAGCTCATGAGGTACTCCATTAGAGCATGACATCTCTTCCACAACATCTTGAGACAAAACCTTCAGGGTGTTCTTCTTCTAATACGTTTAGTGGTGGCTAGTAAGTAGCTTAAGGGAGCACTACCGCCACCAGGTGGTAAGACCAGTTGGATTCTAGTCCCCGCCTACAGAGCCGGTCCAGAAATGTACATGGAAACACAACAGACCCGAGCCGATCTGAACCAACCCGAACTGATCTGATCTGCTCTGTGACGGTGGAAAAGGGGCATATGTTCTTTGTTTAAAACAGGTCTCTCTTGTAAATGAGTCCTCACAACTCAGTGAGATTAACCTGTATAAATAAAGGTTGAATGAATGAAATCTCGAGTTTCTAGTGTTGCAACTCTGGTGCATATCACCATGTCAACAGATGTGAGGCAAGTCTGTACTAGTAAATGTACCGTCTCCCAACCAAGCATAGGAATATATTCATCAAGGTGTGTACTAGGGTGGAACGATATATCTAGTCATTAGATTATGGTTATTCAAGAATTTGAGGATTTTTTAAAATTGTCATACCAGCTCACATTTGCATGTTTATGGTACAAATTTCAGACTGAGGTCCCAGATCAACAAGCCTAACAATTAACAAACAAATACACGAGTCTAAATATATACAGTGAGGAAAATAAGTATTTGAACACTCTGCGACTTTGCAAGTTCTCCCACTAAGAAATCATGGAGGGGTCTGAAATTTTCATCTTAGGTGCATGTCCACTGTGAGAGACATAATCTAAAAAACATTCGGAAATCACAATGTATGATTTTTTAAACAATTTATTTGTGTTAATGCTTCAAATAAGTATTTGAACACCTGCCAATCAGCAACAGTTCTGGCCCTCAAAGACCTGTTAGTCCTCCTCTATAACGTCCACCTCCACTCCACTTATTATTCTAAACTAGAAGCACCTGTTTGAGGTCCGTAGCTGCATAAAGACACCGGTCCACCCCACACAACCAGTAAGACTCCAACTACTAACATGGCTAAGACCAAAGAGCTGTCCAAAGACACCAGAGACAAAATTGTAGACACTGTAGTGAACTAAGCCTCAGGTCAAAAACCTGACCCTGAGGGCCTTCCTGGAACAGGAACTGTTACTTCATTGATTTGAGTCCAGAAACACAAATTAAGCTCATCCAGAGACTTTCTGAGTGTGTCCTGCACTGGTCAATTGAAAGAACACTCTCTCTTATTATCATTACTATTTTACAATATCTTGATAATCAAAGTGTGTTTAGTTCAAATCATTTTTAAATGTTGAAGTGAACTACTCATTTTAAATCAACTGTGAAACAGTATAAATGATTTTTAATCCTCATTCAAAGTAGAAATCAAGTTAAAATGCCTGTTACAAGTAATTATGCATTTTGATCTTCTGTCTGAAATGAGAAGGAGTGATGTCGGTCAAAAGTCGGAGACAGTCGCAAACAAGTTTATTGGAACGAACTGTCATGTTTTTAAAACCTCTCAGACATAAACAGAGGAGCTGGCACCTGCTTTCTGTCACTTCGCCTAAACATTTCTCTGTTTGTTCCTAAAACATCTTTGCTGTTTTTCTGACTTGTAGTAACCTCTTACGTCACTAAAACCACACCCCTGTTGGTTCTTTCAGCCAATCAGGACTTCCCAAATGAACCGGAAACAGAACTCTTTAAATGTCGACACTTCCTAGTTCCAGTCAGTTGCTGGAGAGAACAAGAAGTTCCAGACATGATCCGAAGTTCTGGGATGAACTGAAGTTCTGGAGCGAACTGACTGGTACTGATGGAGTTCGGCTGGAGTTCCTGTAGGAGCCACGATGCCTCGCTGTGACTCCACCCGGTGAAAACTTCATAACTTCTGAGGAAGTCTGTTCTGTGATGATCTCACGACTCCTGAGGTCACAGCTGTTCTTACGGAGAGGCTGAAAAGAGTTGAAAGAAAACTCTACACCGGAGCCGAAACTATCGTCTGCAAAGGTAAAAGAGTCGATCTTCACTTGCGAGTGTACCGTGGGTTAAGCTGCGTCCAAAGGAGCGTGTTGTTCTGGTTATACAGACACATTACCTCACCCATCTCTCTCCATTTAAACTTCATTTTCCCATCTTTAAAACTCTTCTATCTGCCAGTAATTAATCCAGATATTTTCAGAAATGTCTGTTGTATTTCAGTTGCAAGTAAGAAATCATGGCCGTATGATTTCTCATTGTAAAGCTCATTAATTAAGCGTTGTTAATTGTAATCAATCTGCCAATTAATGTAAATGTGTGATGTGTTTTAAATCGTTTTTAATTAAACGGCTCACTGTTGTTGGTGAGTCAGAAATTTAAACACGTTTCCGTCCACATTTAATCATTCAAGGCACGATAGTACTCAGTCCAGAAAAATGAAAGAATCCGTTTAAATTATGGATAATATCAGACAGGTATCATTCATTACAACCTCCACAAGGCTGGAAAGATCTACAGGGCAATTACAAGCAGCTTGGTGAAAAAAGATCAACTGTTGGAGCAACTATTGGAAAATGGAAGAAGCTAAACACGACTGTCAATCTCCCTCGGACTGGGGCTCCATGCAAGATCTCACCTCGTGGCGTATCAATGATCCTAAGAAAGGTGAGGTGTATAGAGCTGCCGTACCTAATCTATGTATAATGTATGTCTATGGTGCTAGTGACGCCCACAGACGGGGTTCACGTGTGCAGCGCGTGTGTTGTCCAACAACTTCGACAACATACACAACTTTCTGCTTACGAGCAAAAAGTTGCTCCATGTTTTTCTGCAAGAAGAGAGAAGGACAGCAGCCTCCCCTCCTCCTCTCAGCATTAAAGTCAGTCTGTGAGTGTTAAACGGACTAAATCAACATTACACGTCCCGACCCTTCTTAATCAAAGAACTCCGCGGACGGAACTGTGTCTGTGTTTCAGCTGGTGAGTTTACATTTGTTAACGTTACTGCAGCTTAATACGTGCATCGTGGTGAACTAAACTAGAATCCATGCAACTGTAGTGAACTAGGCCTCCGACATCAAGCTGTCTTTGAAGACCTTCAGGGGACAGGAACTGCTATTTCATGGATTTGAATCCAGAAATACAAATTATCTCATCAAGAGACTATTTAATTGTATCCTGAATTAATCAATTGAAAGAACACTCTTCTTTTTACATTATCAGTACTATTTTAAGATATCTTGATAATCAAAAAGAAGAGTGTTCTTTCAATTGATTAATTCAGGATACAATTAAATAGTCTCTTGATGAGATAATTTGTATTTCTGGATTCAAATCCATGAAATAACAGTTCCTGTCCCCTGAAGGTCTTCAGAGACAGTTTGATGTCAGAGGCCTAGTTCACTACACAACGCTAACTTTAAGATATTAGTGTGTAAATTAATTTTATCTACGTAGCTAGCTAAACTCAGAAGCTAACTAAAGATTGACAGTAACAGATAAAGCTTAGCTTGTAAACATTCTGCATCATTCATATTACTGTCACTATTTTCAGTTCTCAGACTATCTGGAGTCACTGAATCTTGTTAATACACCTGAATCTGTCCATCACTGCAACTTTCACTGTTTTTGGGTTCTGAATGATCGCGTCTTCATTAATGTTTCTCATGGTTCGATTATGGGGGCTAATTGTCACACTGTTAACTCTTGTAATTACACATCAGTCACAAAAAACTCAAGAAAATGTCTGATAATAATGTTGTTATTGCTCTCAGGAATTCAACCTAATCCTGGACCCCCCACTAATTACAGCACACCAAATGACTTTAAAAACGCCTCTGGGCTCCATTTCCTGCATGTAAATGCTCGTAGCCTTCTGAAAAAACTTGATGCTGTGAAAATCCTGGTCAGTTCTTCTGGGGCAGATGTTATCTTTATTTCTGAGTCCTGGCTCAACAAATCTGTAATGAATAATGACGTGGCAATCAATGGGTTTAACATCTACCGCTGTGATCGTCAAAAAAGGGGGGGTGGAGTCATTATTTACATTAGAGACACTCTGGTTTCAAGTCTTGTGTCTTTCAAAACAATTCCAAACCAGTTTGAAGTCTTATCTGTAAACATCACCTTGAATGGAGGCCAGGTTTTAACTGTAGTCTGCTGCTACCGCCCCCCCACAGCTTCACCTGAAGCATTAAATGCCATTAAGGAATTCCTTGGTAATTTAAAATTCAAAGAGATCTTTTTGGCAGGAGATCTCAACATTGATTGGTGTAAGTCGACCCCCCTCTGTGACAAATTCAAGGAATGTTGCTTGTCTTTTAATTTAACCCAACTGATCAACTCCCCCACCAGATTAAATAAAAGCCATCCTGACAATTCCTCCATCTTAGACCTGTTTCTAACTAATATGCCTCACAAATTCCCTGGTACAGGTGTATTCGCTGATCTTTTGAGTGATCATTGTGTGACAGCGGCTTTAAGAAATAGTAAACTTCCACCTTCTAAGCCCAGATTAATTAAAAAAAAGGGATCTGAAACATTTCTGTGAACAGTCATTCCTCTGGGATCTGTCTCACTTTGACTGGCATCGTATTCTGTTAACTGATGATGTGAACTCTGCTTGGAACTATTTCCATAATAATTTCATTTATTTCCTGAACTTACATGCTCCTTTTCGTCAGTTCAGAATAAAGGGACGAGACAGCCCCTGGTTTACTCCAGAGCTAGCTGACCTCCTGCACAGGAGAGATCATCTTTGGGCCGCAGCGAGAAAATCTGACTCAGACACTGATTGGTTGAGTTTCCGACACATGAGGAATAAATGCACAACTGCTGTCAAAGCAGCAAAACGAAACTATTTCTTATCTCAGACCTCCAAAAATCTAAATGACCCCAACACATTCTGGAAAACAATTAAATCTCTCTCAGGCACCCCCCAATCATCTGACCTCCCATCACAACTTCTCGTTAACTCTGTTCCTGTGTCAAATAAGCACGAGATCCTGAACTGTCTCAATAAACATTTTGTTGCTTCTGGTTCTTTATTTGACACAGTAACTAATGGAAAATCAGCCACTTCACTTAATAACCAAACTTCTACAAATCAAATCCCTCCTACAAGTCAATCCTCAGTTAATCACACCTTCTCTTTTTCTCCATTCTCAGTCAGTGAGGTCAATAAACTGTTAAAAGATCTTGATCCTAAAAAATCTGCAGGTCCAGATGAACTTCCACCTTATTTCTTAAGGCTGGCTGCTCATATCATCACAGTCCCTGTGACCCACATCTTCAATCTCTCCATAAGACAAAACTCCATCCCAGACACTTGGAAAACAGCCTTTGTTCTTCCTTTGCTGAAGGGAGGTGACCCCACCTCACTGAACAACTATCGACCAATCTCTAAACTCTGCATTTTAGCCAAGGTTCTAGAAAAACTGATAAACTCTCAAATCAAAAATTACCTGGACTCATTTAACATCTTACCTCCACATCAATCTGGTTTCAGGAAACAACACAGCACAACCACTGCTTCACTGAAGGTTCTTAATGACGTTGTTGAAGCACTGGATGCTAAGGATTATTGTGCTGCACTTTTCTTAGACCTGTCTAAAGCTTTTGACACTGTGGATCAGAACATCTTGTGTCATAAACTCTCAGAAATCGGTTTCTCAGATCACACCATTGGTTGGTTCTCTAACTATCTTTCAGACCGGAGGCAATGTGTTCAACATAATGGTACTTCCTCCAGTTATTTAACAGTCAACAATGGTGTACCACAAGGCTCAGTCTTAGGACCCACCCTCTTTACAATCTACATACATAATGTAGGTAAAAACATCCCTAATGCATCCATACATTTCTATGCTGATGACACAGTTGTTTATTGTCGAGCTAAAACTGTTGCTAAGGCTTTCCAGCTTCTGAAATCTGCATTTAACTATATCCAGACTGATTTGTTTCACCTCAAACTTGTCCTAAATGCCGAAAAAACCAAAGGGATGCTTTTTTCAAATAGGAAGTTGGTCCCAGCAGTTCTTCCTCCGATTTTATCCTCAAATGGTGTCCCCATTGAGTTTGTTGATTCCTATAAATATTTGGGTATCTTGGTCGACTCACATCT
>NC_056509.1:2196417-2201153 GCF_014905685.2 Nematolebias whitei
CTGGACAACCACATGAACTAGTCAAAAGCTGCCTCCACATGGAACCTTCAGTAGGTTATGCTCATGCTAAGCAGATGTTGAAGGACTTCTTTGGTGATGATTATAAAATAGCTGAAGCATATATAAGTGAAATATTGAGCTGGCAGACAATCAGTCCAGAAGATGGCGCTGTTCTACAATCCTCTGGCTGCTCCAATGCCATGGCAGATATTAGTTACATGGAAGACTTGGACAACACAACTAACATTAAGACTCTAGTTAACAAGCTTCCATACAAGCTCAGAGAAACATGGAGAAAGAAGGCTTGTGACTTGCAAGAAAACACAAAGAAAAGAGTAAAGTTTAAAGACTTTGTTGACTTTGTAAATAAGCAAGTTAATTATATGCTTCACCCACTGTATGGAAATATTAAGGATTCAGCAAATGCAAAGGAACCTGCAAAACAGAAATTAAAGGAGCAACGTTCACAAACAGTTCAAGCAAAAAGGGTGTTCACAACAGCTGTCTTTCACCCCAAAGGTGAATATAGAGATGATACAGACGGCTGCAAGCAGGAAAGACAACAAAAACAGACACCCCAGCTAGACCCAAAGAGCAAACCTTGTAGTTTCTGTAAAGGAGAGCAACACACTCTTTCGTCCTGCAGAAAACTAAAGAGTAAAACACATGCAGAGAAGATAAACTTTTTGAAAAGGACGATGCTTTGGCTGCCTAAAACATGGTCATATGAGCAACAGCTGCTAGGAAAAGGCTCAGTGTCAAGAATGTTCATGACTACATCCTACACTGCTACACATGACTCCTAAAGATTCAGGACAAAAAACAACAAGAGACAGTTGTGAAAGACAAACAATATCAAGCGCTCTTGTCCAAATGAGTGAAAGTTTTGGAGTCACTGGGGCCGGTAAGAAAGACTGTGTTCTGTCAATTATACCAGTACGTGTTGTCACAAAAAGGAACTGAAGAAGTAACTACCTATGCTTTTTTGGATCCAGGTAGCTCTGCCACTTTTGCCACAAAGTCGCTCATTAACCAGCTATGTATGACGGGGCGTAATACCAGTATTTTACTGTGCACAATGGGAAAAGAAGCTCGTGTGAACACTTCTGTTGTTGGTGGACTTGAAATCAGTAGCCTGGATGGTGATTGGTACATACAGCTTCCAGAAGTATTTTCACAGGAAACTACTCCTGTGGCCAAAGAGAATATTCCCTGTCAGGAAGATGTTGACATCTGGCCACACCTGAAGGATGTAAAGCTTCCTACAATCAAAGCTGAATTTGGCTTGCTTACTGGAGCGAATGTTCCCAAGGCAATGGAACCACTACAGATAATCATCAGTGTCGGAAATGGACCACACAGTGTGAGGACCCGACTAGGATGGACAATAAATGGACCACTCAGAGATGGAAGTGCTTCAGTGGACAGAAACAAACTGACAGAAGTGACTGCTAACAGAATCTCAGTTGCCAGGTTAGAAGAACATTGGCAACTGCAGTTCAAACAGGATTTTCCTGACATGGGACAAAATGAAGACACAGAAATGTCTACAAGAAGATCACAAGTCCATTGAGATGGTGTCTCAGTCCTTGAGGCTTATTTACACTGTTAAGATATTTCTTATTTAGACTGGTCCTATGGTTTTGATCTGCTCAGAGACGGGATTATAATGAAATTATGACCCGGTTCTGACTGGGTTAAAATGGGTCAGCAAACTCTTGAGTCTCCCTGATGATTCAATATCTGTCACAGAATAGAGTTTGATCTGCTTGCCACATCACGTAGAAAGGCTTTGAAGCGCCGTCTCATATTTTTCCTAACACGTCAGTCCACATAAGACCACAATTAGCCACGCCCCCTCATACACTGAAAGGTTGAGCTCCCCCTTCTGCGAAGGCGGAGCCTAGGACCCTATAAAGGAGTAATGAGACGAGAGATTGAGGCTCTTCTTCTGGGTCTGTGGCGTCACAGACTGTAGAGTCCAGCGCTGTGAATTGTAATCTTTTACTTCCTTTTTCTAATATAATTTGATAAAACTTAATTGATGTTTCCTTGATTTATTGATTAGTATAGTTTCCACTTCTGAGGAAGGTTCGAGCCGGGGGTAAGGACGTGGGCTGGAGGGGGTTTCCGGATCCGGGGGCCCGCAGCCAGCTCCCGCCTTTAACAGTTGGTGCCGTGACCCGGATCGCCGCGGTGAGAGCGCCGACTCCTAACCACTAGACACCATTTGTCTTCCCATAAGAAACAAGACCCTGTCTTTGCCAAACAATCGGTTTACTGCAGAACAATATGCATTCAGCTTAAGGAAAAGGTTTTCTAAAGATGTTAAGTTTTATAAAGAATATGTCACTTTCATGGAAAGTCTTCTTCAAAAAGGATATGCTGTGAAACGTCAAAGAGCTGAATGTGAGTCTGCAGATGGAAGAATCTGGTATCTGCCTCATCATGGAGTCAGACATCCAGTAAAACAAAAGCTGCGTGTTGTTTTTGACTGAGCAGCAAGTTTTCAAGGGACATCACTAAACCAACAGCATCTTCAAGGACCACACTTAACAAGCTCTCTTTTAGGGGTTCTCATGCACTTTCGACAGGAAGAAGTGGCAGTTATGGCTGACACTGAAGCCATGTTCTACCAAGTTAAGAGTCAGCAATGAGGACACAGACCTGCTCAGGTTTCTCTGGTGGCCTGATGGGAATTATGAGCAGGAGCTCATAGAACACAAGATGTTGGTTCACATATTTGGAGCCACCTCATCACCAAGCATTGCAACATTTGCACTTCAGAAAAGTGCAACAGATTTTGAGGAAGAGTTTGGTCAAGAAGCAGCTAAAACAGCCAGGAAGAATTTTTATGTAGACGACGGTCTTAAATCCACTGTTGATGAAGACACTGCAGTCTCTTTTTTCAATGATTTGACATGCATGATGGAAAAGGGTGGATTGAGACTAACCAAATGGTCCAGCAAAGGGGTGATGTGGTGCTAAATGGGCCCGCACGTTTGTTGTATTTCCAAAATATCACATTTTCAGTTATAATTTTTGCAAACTATTGTGCTCTTGTCAAGTTCTGTCTTGCCCGGAACATTGTAGAATCTGAAATGTGTCCATACATCGGCTTTTAATGAAGGAGCAGGTTGATTCACATTTTCCTCCTCCATGCTAGCAGACTGCATTCAAACAAATGACTCACATTCAGACAAAGCAGGCTGGCTAACTAGCTTGCTGTATGGTGGCCTACAAGGACATAATTCTACAGTGCCCCAATGGACACGTAAAGCGATTCAGTACGATCGGGAGTAGAGAGGAAAAATAAATAAAAAAATTAAAAATTGATTCACGAGCATTTAGAATAGATTCTGAATGGGCGGGACTATGAATCTAGATTCTTTGAAGCATCGATTTTTTTCCTGCACCCCAACAACCGATGATCTGGCTGATGACGTGGACATTTACAGACTACCTCGTTTAATGTATGCACAAGCCAACATGCTTGTACACAAGTTCAGGATGTGTTCAGTCTCAGTGAAAGTGGCTCTTTATAAAACACACTGCACTCCTTTGTGTACTGTCCACTTGTGGAGACAATACAAGAAAAGCAGTGTACAGAAAGTCAAAGTGGCATATAATGACAGGATGAGGATGCTGCTTAGGATGCCAAGAAGGACTGCTGCAAGTCAGTTATTTGTTGGTGTCTCCACTGTTTATGCTGCATACCGTAAAATTATATACAGATTTATGTGGCGATTACGTGATTCTACGAATTACATCATCCTGATACTAACAGATGTTGCACGAAGCTCAGTCAGGTTTAAGTCCAGAATGTGGAACCATTGGTGTTTCAGCCTTTTTGTAAATCTGTGACTTACATTTGTGATTTTTATATTTTTTAACTTTTTTAATTCATATTTTATATGGACCTACTTGTGTTTTTAATAAAGGTGATGATGATAATGAAAATGCAAACAGCTGTGAGTGACAGCCCTAAGAACTTCCTCCACAGGTTACTTACGATGTCTTTGAGGGCTTGAGTGATGGTCTGACTCGTGTTTCCTCCTTTCATAATCATGGCACTCTTCACACCTTCATTCAGTTTGGGCGCTCTGCTCTCCAAGAAGCGCTTCGAGCGTCTCGTCTTTGGTTTTCTGATGAGACAAAAACCCAGGGAGAGGTGACAAGGTGCCACTGCATGATGCAACCAGTGAACTGTCTGGTCCTCTCCGCGATGACTCGGATGCTCAAAACCCTGAATCTGTGGTTTTCCTACCTTGGAGGACCATCCTGGAATAATGGGAATCTGCCAGGGGTGCGACTCTCTCAGTGTCTGGTGATTCAATTCGACTCCCATTTTTGGTGTCACGATTCAATTCCAAATCAATTTTTCGATTCAGAAATACATTTTGATTTAGAAACAAAGTTTCTATTGAAATGGTCATATATTTGTCTCAGTTATGTAACTGACAAGATGAAAAGATTAAACAACAATGGAAACAAATAGAACATTTATTTAACAATAATTTTACGTTACGTTCTGTATCAAATCTTTTTGCATCATTTTATATTTATACCAAAAATAGGAACAAACGTGTGCATAACATTCTGTAACTTAAATTAATAGTGTTAAATTAAGTGTTAGGTTAGATGCCTGGATTTTCTCAAAAAAAAAAACCAAAATGTACATGAAGGAATAACTTACGTTGGACCCATCGTATTAAAATAAAGCTGAACCCGTCACC
>NC_056509.1:2201253-2204567 GCF_014905685.2 Nematolebias whitei
GGATTTCTCCTTCTGCCTGGCTCCTGAGCTAGTGGGGACGCTGTCTGCTCTGTGGTACAGAGTCCTGATGACTCCTAACTTGTGCTCCAAAGGGTGATGGGAGTCAAACTGCAAATACTGGTCTGTGTGGGTGGGTTTGTGGTACACCTCAGTTTGCAAATGTCCTCTATCAGAGACTGAGACCTCACAGTCCAAGAAAGCCAACTTACCATTTTTTACATCTTCTCGTGTGAACTTGATGTATTTATCCACAGAGTTGATGTGGTCAGTAAAATGTTGGACTTCCTGAGATTTAATTTTAACCCAGGTGTCGTCAACATACCTGAACCAATGACTTGGTGGTGTCCCTGAAAAGGACGTCAAGGCTCTCTTTTCTACCTCCTCCATGTACAGGTTGGCAACAATAGGAGAAACTGGAGACCCCATAGCACACCCATGTTTCTGCCTATAATATTGCTCCCCATATGTGAAGTAGGTTGACTGCAGGCACAGTTTCAAGAGTTGACACAGTTGTTCTGTGGAAAGTGTGGTCCTGCTGCTCAGAGTGGTGTCTGATTTTAATCTTAAACTGACCACCTCTACTGCATCATCAACAGGAATGCACGTAAAGAGTGATGTGACATCAAAAGAGACCATTGTTTCATCAGTCTCCATGATGACATCCCTCACCTTATCCACAAAGTCCATGGTGTTCTGTATGTGGTGTTCTGAGCTGCCAACTAAAGGGATGAGTACAGACGCCAGATATTTGGAAACATTGTTCTACCTGGATTATTGAGCATGCATCAGGATACTGGTAATTTAAGTTACATAATTTTATGCACTCCTATATTTGTTCCTATTTTTGGTATAAATATAAAATTAATCAAAAATATTTGATACAGTAAATAATCTAAAATTGTTTTAAATAAATGTTCTATTTGTTTACATTGTTTAATCTTTTCATCTTTTTAATTATATAATTTAAACAACATTTTTGAGTGTTGCAATATAAAAACAGTTTCTGAATGAAAACATGATTTTGAATTGAATGTCCAGACACAAAGATGCACACCCCTGGTTCAGAAGATGTACACCCCTGGTTCAGAAGATGCACACCCCTGGTTCAGAAGATGCACACCCCTGGTTCAGAAGATGCACACCCCTGGTTCAGAAGATGCACACCCCTGGTTCAGAAGATGCACACCCATGGTTCAGAAGATGCACACCCCTGGTTCAGAAGATGCACACCCCTGGTTCAGAAGGTTAAAAACATGGTTGAAAGACAAAATCATGTTATGCAGCAACAAACTCAATCTTGGAGGTAAAAGTCGTCTAAATTCATCCACTGAATGTTTCAGAGCAGATCTATAAAAAATATTGAAATTATGTCATTTATGGACTATTGAGTGCACCCAAATATAAGCTGCACCCACTACATTTAAAAACAATATTAATTTTGTAGATAAATAGGCCACACTTGTGTATAAGCCACATGTGTCCATGTTGTACCATGAGATACTTGCACAGAAAGATTCTTTTGACTTTTGATTAAAAACATACCGGTCACATACACAAATACGTACAACAAATGTTTTTTTCTGAACAGTGCCAGTAACACGTCTGGTCAAAATAAAATATGGTAGCCTAGCAGGAAGTCATCGATCACCATCTTTATGGATTTGTGTTTAGGTGCTGCTGTCAGCATCCACTGCACACCGGAGACCAAGCAGCTCTTTGCATGCCGCCAGCTTTGGTCAACGACTTCTCACCACCAGTCATCCAAGCCTCCCACCGACCTTCCTGTGTCACTTTAATACACGAGTCACACTGACATCGAGTGGCTGCAAAGGGGCACAACTCCCCCTCCCTGTTCTCTCCTCCACGCCTCGTTTCATTGGTCCACCGTGACCCGTTTGGTAATTTCATCCATCAGATTTTTTTACCTTTATTCATACAGGTGGTCTCATTGAGTCATTGCAGATCATGTCCGATCGTTTCCAGTTTCCATGTGGATGTTCATCGTTCCAACCTTTCATTGAGTTTGTTTGATTCAACTGGATTAATTTTCATATTTAAATCACTTCTTGGTCTGCTGCCTTCATACATCTCCTCCTACATGTCTCTGTGTGAGTGCAGCTACAGCGTGCGCTCTCAGGACATCATTACCTGCAGTGTTCCCTCAGTGAGGACTGAACTAGACAAAAGGACCTTCTCCTACTCCGCTCCTGTTTCCTGGAACATCTTGTAAAAAGACCTGAAGCTCTCCACCTTCAAACATCTGACGTGTTTGTTTTTACGTTTCTACATGGCTTTACAACCTAGCTGTTAATATTTGTTTTAATATCACGTTCTCTCCTTTGTTCCACTGAGCGCGCATGTTTTTATGATTTAAATCAGGTGTCTCTAAACGAGCCCGAGGCTCAGAGGGACTCACCTGTACAACAAGAACAAGCTAGCTGACAGACACTGACTCACAAGCACGGGAACACGAACATTCACAAATACTTACAAGACTCCGTCACACTGCGTCATTTTGGTTTCTGGTTCAAACAGTTCTGATTAACGGAGAGCTCGTGCAGTCAACCCACGTGAAGAAAACACCGATTGGAGACTGCGTCCGGTTGTTCTTCTTCTGCGGTGCAGAAAGGTACAACGGTTTCCTGTCATTTTGCTTTGAGCGCCATCTAGTGTCCGAGCCACGCCACAGTCAGCAAGGCTGTGGAAGACACCACTCTGGATTTATCACCGGACATTCATTCACTCACTCATTCACTCATTCATTCAGTCATTCACTCATTCATTCAGTCATTCACTCATTCATTCAGTCATTCAGTCATTCATTCAGTCATTCATTCAGTCATTCAGTCATTCATTCAGTCATTCAGTCATTCATTCAGTCATTCATTCAGTCATTGATTCATTTTGAAAAACCCTCCTGGATGACATAGTCATTCATAAATCACAAGGTATGAAGCCATGATTGTTTTATTGGCAGAGGAGAAAAAAAACTTTTTATGGAAATTTAAAGAAATTCTTACAGGTTTCAAATGACTACATGAGCTGCAAAATTTAAATTAAAATCCCTTCAAATAAAACAGTCAATTTACAGCAGAAGTCTGTCAACGTGCCAATAAAAAAATGCCTTTTTTAAGTTATTTGTGCTGCGCAAAGGACTACCTGCAACACATGTCAAGAGTGCTTACAGGAGGCAAAGAGCTGAGGAGGCAGGGAGATGAAATCATGACATGCTGTCTCTTTTACACAGTTTACAAACATTGTTTACAATACTGAAAGAGTGTGGGAAGGGTTTAAAATGCCTGTATATGTGTATA
>NC_056509.1:2204667-2222266 GCF_014905685.2 Nematolebias whitei
CCAAAAAAACCTTCCCCGTAAGTTACAGTCTTGCAAGCTCGCCCCCTGTTTTATTGGTCCCTTCCCAATTTCCAAAGTCATTAATCCTGTTTCTGTTCGCCTCTCTCTACCTAAGTCCTTTCATGTTCACCCCACTTTTCATGTTTCATGCATCAGGGGTGAGCTCAATCACAAATGTCTGAAGTTCAAAGGAGGAGTAAGTGTTGGTGGGCAGAAGTCTGCATTTAAAATTGTCCTTATAGATAGTGGCAACACCACCACCATGGCCTGACAGGCGTGGGAGCTGAAGAAGGAGCAGCCTGAGGGGGAGAGCTCAGAAAACTTGCTGTTGTCTCCTGGTCTCAACCACGTTTCTGTCAGCAGCAGGAAGTCCAGAGAGTTTGAGCAGAAGAAATCATGGAGAATAAAAGTTTTATTTATGACAGATCTAGTGTTCAGAAGGGCCATCCGGATGGAGCACTGGCTGTTATCCTGGGCAGCCAAAGGAGCAGAGTTTCTCCTGAACCCTGCCACGCCTACAGATCTTTGCACGCCGAAGACCAAGAAGTGCACCGCCGCTGGGGTCTGTCTCCATGACGTGCAGCTAGCTGTAGGAATATTCCATGGGGCATCGTATATCCACAAAGTTGTATTTCCTGAGAATCCTGCGCAAAGACTGGAATGAAGAAGAGGCTAAGTGAGCCCGGAGCTTCACAAGCAACCCACCCCTCCTGTGGCATCTCCTGTGGCGTCTCTTGCGGCGGCGCCCACTGCGGGCAACCATAACACAAGGATTCTGTAGAAATGGAGGTATGGGTGGATGGCGTTTACGGAGTAGATGTGTCTTAGGTTCGCTCTTGCATGATTTGTTAATTACCTAACAAACTTGTCTTAATTGGCTCTGAAAGTCCCAGTTCTAAACAGTTTGTGCTTCTGTTAACCACCCATAATTTGAAGAATGTCTAAATCAAAAGCTAAAACTGAACGAGACCGAGAAACTTCACCGGCGACACCAGTAACCAAAGATGACGGAGGGGGTTCTGGTTTCAACCGAATGGCAGCATAAGAAGAGCGCTCCTCCTTAAAGATTTTAATAAAACTCCTACAACCTATTCTAACTACTCACAGACTTTACTGCAAGATAGCAAGCGCAGGACAGGATGGAAACAAGAGAGAGAAGCAAGAAAAATGCTCCAGATACGTCTGACGGTGATGACGAACCGCAGCACATGGATAGCTATGCTAACACTAAAGACGGGCCCGGAAAATCAAAAGGTAACGAAAAACCCAAAGTTAATCTCGAAATTATCCTTCGTGAAATACAAGAATTTAGACAAGAAAACAAACATCTAAATGTTTTAAGAGAGGACATTAACAAAGCGAACCAACGAACTGAGGAAGCCGAAGAGTGCATCGTGGCTGCAGAAGCGAAGCTAGACACGGTCGAGCTAGCAGTGAGAAACATGCTAAAAACACTGATTCAAAATGAAGACAAGCTGGCTGACCAAGAAGCAAGAGCAAGGAGAAAGAATATATGGATTTTAAATGTACTAGAAAACATAGAACAAGGCAAATGGATGATTGAATATGTAGAAAAACTCCTTTGAGAGAAACTGAGCCTTCCTGACTCCTACGAACTCAGCATAGAAAGGGCGCATAGTGCTCTAGCACCGAAACCAACGGGAGCAGCAAAGCCAAGATCCATTGTAGTACAATTCCTGTGGTACCGTACAAAGGAGGAAATACTGAGAAAAGCATGGGAGAAGAAGGAAATCTACGTGAACAACCAGAGGGTATACTTCGACCATGACTACCCTACCGCAATTTTAAATTGCCGTAAAGAATACAACGAAGCAAAACGGGTGCTGAGGGAGAAGAAGATCCGTTTCCAGACTCCATACCCAGCAAAGCTCTGCATCTTCTACAAGGATGAAACACGCCTATTCCAAACTGCACACGATGCTACAAAGGAAATGAATGACCGAGGATTTGCAGTCCAGGTGATCCCACCGCGTCAAGACCTGATGAAGCTGCTGGAAGGGGAACCATGGCGCATCGCCGGGAGAGAAAGGAGTGTCCAGCAGGAGCAGCCCACCGGACAAGCTGGCACTATACCCAGACTGCAGGCTTTCAGAAGACAGCCCCCAGAATGAAAGATCAGCGAAAACACCTTTGAGTAAACATATTCTCTGTTTCCTCACATTTCAGCAGTTATCAGGAGGACCAGGACCTTTAAAAGGTATGGACACGTATTCTAGGTTGTCATGGAGGGCCCTTCCTCTATTACCATCGGTCAAGGACTTCCCTCCAAGTTCTGACCCCAACCCAGGTCAGGTAAAGGACAATCCACCTTTACATTGGAACCCCAGGACTCATTTTCAGATGTGTTCTGTATTTGTTCTTCACAGTTCTTGTGACACGTTAAGTTTACCCAGAGAGCTTAGTAGCAAAAATGTTATTAAAACTACTTATTACTCAAGAAAATGTTATCTGAAAGGTTAAAAGTGGCATCCTTTAATGTTAATGGCATATTAAATCTAATTAAACGAACACGGATACTGACAAAAATGAAGAGGGAAAAGATGGACAAAATTTACCTACAAGAAACGCATATAAATGACATAGAGCATCAAAAACTACCCAAATATGGATACACTAAATCATACTACTCCTCATACAAGCGAAAACATAAAAGAGGGGTGGCAATATTGATATCAAGTAAAGTTATTTTTGAACATAGTTTTGAACTCAAAGATGAAGAGGGCTGATATATATTAGTCAGAGGAAATATAAATGGAGAGACATACTTTACTCAATGTTTACGCCCCACCTGGAAGTGATGTCTTGTTTTTTACTAAAATAATGGACCTGATTGTAAATAACTCAGAGGGAACACTTATCTGCGAAGGAGACTTTAATACTCACCTTCAGCCATCCTTTGATAGCTCTAGACAGAAAGCTAACAGTAAAACAATTAATAAAAAATTCAGCAACCTAATGCAAAACATCGGACTAATAGACATTTGGAGGGAAATGAATCCAAGGACCAGGCAGTATACCCACTTCTCTAACCCCTACTTGATATATACAAGGCTAGATTATTTCTTTATTTTTAATAAAGACAGACCTAAAGTTACTGAAGCAGAGATAGGAACAATAGACATAAGTGATCATGCCCCTAAATATTTGACAATGGCTTTGGGTGAAAAACAAAGAAGTACATTATGGACATTTAATGTCAGCCTTCTAAATGATGCACAAATTAAAAAGAAAATATCAGAAGAAATATCAAGATACATTAATGAGAATGATAATGGTGAAACTTCTCCACCCATCCTCTGGGACGCAGCCAAGGCTGTACTACAGGGGAAGATTATAGCCATAGCATCAGTTAAAAAGAAACAAAGACAGAAAAAACTGCAAGAGCTGCAAGAAGGACTAAAAGAGCTTGAAAATAGACATGCTCAAAACAAAAGCCAATCAACATTACAAGAGATTATAAAGATACAAAATGACATTAATGATTTGACTACCCAAGAAACAATAAAAAAGATGTTTTCCACAAAACATAGGTATTATGAGAGCGGTGCAAAATTTACTAAAATACTAGCCTGGACCCCTCCCTGGGCTGCCACCTTACCGTGGTGGAGGTGTTTGAGTGTCCCAATGATCCTAGGAGCTATGCTGTCAGGGGCTTTATGCCCCTAGTAGGGTCACCCATGGCAGACAGGTCCTAGGTGAGGGACCAGTCAAAGTGCAGCCCAAAGACCCCAATGATGAGAAACACAAATGGACCTAGTGTTCCCTTGCCCGGACGTGGGTCACCGGGGCCCCACTCTGGAGCCAGGCCTGGAGGTGGGGCACGCGGGCGAGCGCCTGGTGGCCGGGCTTTTACCCATGGAGCTCGGCTGGGCACAGCCCGAAGAGGAGACATGTGTCCCCCTTCCCATGGGCTCACCACCTGTGGGAGGGGCCAAAGGGGTCGGGTGCAATGTGGGATGGGTGGTGGCCGAGGGCGGGGACCCTGGCGGTCTGATCCTCGGCTACAGAAGCTGGCTATTGGGACGTGGAATGTCACCTCACTGGTGGGAAAGGAGCCTGAGCTGGTGTGTGAGGCTGAGAGGTTCCGGCTAGAAATAGTCAGACTCACCTCTACGCATGGCTCGGGCTCTGGAACCAGTTTCCTTGAGAGGGGCTGGACACTCTTCCACTCTGGAGTTGCCCCTGGTGACAGGCACCGAGCAGGCGTGGGCATACTTATTGCCCCCCAACTTGGTGCCTGTGTGTTGGGGTTCACCCCGGTGAATGAGAGGGTGGCCTCCCTCCGCCTACGTGTGGGGGGACGGGTTCTGACTGTCGTTTGTGCTTATGCACCAAATGGCAGTTCAGATTATCCACCCTTTCTGGAGTCCTTGGAGGGGGTACTGGAAAGTGCACCTTCTGGGGACTCCCTTGTTCTGCTGGGGGACTTCAATGCCCATGTGGGCAATGACAGTGAGACCTGGAGGGGTGTGGTTGGGAGGAACGGCCCCCCTGATCTGAACCAGAGTGGTGTTCTGTTGTTAGACTTCTGTGCTCGTCATGTATTGTCAATAACGAACACCTTGTTCAAGCATAAGGGTGTCCATATGTGCTCTTGGCACCAGGACACCCTAGGCCGCAGTTCGATGATCGACTTTGTCATCGTCTCATCTGATCTACGGCCACATGTCTTGGACACTCGGGTGAAGAGAGGGGCGGAGCTGTCAACTGATCACTACCTGGTGGTGAGTTGGCTCCGATGGTGGGGGAGGATGCCGGTCAGACCTGGCAGACCCAAACGTATTGTGAGGGTTTGCTGGGAACGTCTGGCAGAGTCTCCTGTGAGACGGAGTTTCAACTCCCACCTCCGGGAGAACTTTGAACATGTTCCGAGGGAGGTGGGGGACATTGAGTCTGAGTGGACCATGTTTCGTGCCTCTATTGTTGAGGCGGCTTACCAGAGCTGCGGCCGCAAGGTTGTCGGTGCCTGTCGTGGCGGCAACCCTCGAACCCGATGGTGGACACCGTCGGTGAGGGATGCTGTCAGGCTGAAGAAGGAGTCCTATCGGGACTTTTTGGCCTGTGGGACCCCGGAAGCAGCTGATGGGTACCGGCAGTCCAAGCGACATGTGGCTCGGGTGGTTGCTGAGGCAAAAACTCGGGCATGGGAGGAGTTCGGAGAGGCCATGGAGAACGACTTTCCGCACGGCTTCGAGACGATTCTGGTCCACCATCCGGCGTCTCAGGGGGGGAGAAAGCGGTACGCCACCAACACTGTTTATAGTGGGAGTGGTGTGCTGCTGACCTCAACTCTGGATGTTGTGCGTCGGTGGGCGGAATACTTTGAAGACCTCCTCAATCCCACCGGCACGTCTTCCACTGAGGAAGCGGAGCCTGGGGACTCTGGGTCGGACCCTCCAATCTCTGGTGCTGAGGTCACCGAGGTGGTTAAAAAGCTCCTCGGTTGCAGGGCCCCGGGGGTGGATGAGATTCGCCCAGAGTTCCTTAAGGCTCTGGATGTTGTAGGGTTGTGTTGGCTTATGCGACTCTGCAATATTGCGTGGACATCGGGGGAAGTTCCCCTGGATTGGCAGACCGGGGTGGTGGTCCCCCTATTCAAAAAGGGGGACCGTAGAGTGTGTTCCAACTACAGGGGAATCACGCTCTTAAGCCTCCCTGGTAAGGTCTATTCGGGGGTTCTGGAGAGGAGGGTCCGTTGGATAGTTGAACCTCGGATTCAGGAGGAACAGTGCGGTTTTCTTCCTGGCCGTGGAACACTGGACCAGCTCTACACTCTCAGCAGGGTCCTGGAGGGTGCGTGGGAGTTTGCCCAACCAGTCTATATGTGCTTTGTGGACTTGGAGAAGGCGTTTGACCGCGTCCCTCGGGGGGCCCTGTGGGGCCCTGTGGGGGGTACTCTGGGAGTATGGGGTACCGGGCCCTTTGATACGGGCTGTTAGGTCCCTGTATGACCGGTGTCAGAGCCTGGTCCGCATCGCCGGCAATAAGTCGGGCTTGTTCCCAGTGAGAGTTGGACTCCGCTAAGGTTGCCCTTTGTCACCGATTCTGTTCATAACTTTTACGGACAGAATTTCTAGGCACAGCCAAGGTGTTGAGGGGATCCGTTTTGGTGGCCTTAGGATTGCGTCTCTGCTTTTTGCAGATGATGTGGTCTTATTGGCTTCATCAGATCGTGATCTACAGCTTTCGCTGGAGCAGTTCGCAGCCGAATGCGATGCGGCCGGGATGAAGATCAGTTCCTCCAAATCCGAGGCCATGGTCTTGAGCCGGAAAAGGGTAGAGTGCCCTCTCCGGGTCAGGGAGGAGGTCCTACCCCAAGTGGAGGAGTTCAAGTATCTTGGGGTCTTGTTCACGAATGAGGGAAAAATGGAGCGTGAGATCGATAGGCGGATAGGTGCAGCGTCTGCAGTGAAGCGGGCGCTGTACAGGTCTGTCGTGGTGAAGAGAGCTGAGTCAAAAGGCGAAGCTCTCAATTTACCGATCAATCTACGTTCCCACCCTCATCTATGGTCACGAGCTTTGGGTTGTGACCGAAAGAATGAGATCTCGGATACAAGCAGCCGAAATGAGTTTTCTCCGCAGGGTGTCTGGGCACTCCCTTAGAGACAGGGTGAAAAGCTCGATCATCCGAGAGGGACTCGGAGTAGAACCGCTGCTTCTCCACGTCGAGAGGAGCCAGTTGAGGTGGCTTGGGCATCTGTTTAGGATGCCTTCTGGATGCCTCCCTGGTGAGGTGTTCCGGACACGTCCCACCGGAAGGAGGCCCAGAGGAAGACCCAGGACACGCTGGAGGGACTATGTTTCTCGGCTGGCCTGGGAACGCCTCGGGATTCCCCCGGAAGAGCTGGCCCAAGTGGCTGGGGAGAGGGAAGTCTGGGCCTCCCTACTTAGGCTGCTACCCCCGTGACCCGACCCCGGATAAGCGGAAGAAAATGGATGGATGGATGGATGGATGGATGGATGGATGGATACTAGCCTGGAAACTTAGGAAACAACAAGCAGATAGGACAATTTTTTAAATTCAAGACAATCATAGTAATACAATAAAGACTAAACAGGAAGATATACTATCTACCTTTGAATCATTTTATAAAAATTTTTTTTCTAAAATAATGTAGTGAACTAGACCGAAGGTCAAAACCTTGACCTAAGGACCATATGGGACATAACTTGTCATTTCATTGATTTGCATCCAGAAATACAGGTTCACCCATCCTGAGACTTTCTTTCTTGAAAATCAAGTGAAAGAACACTCTCTTTTCTATTATCATTACTGTTTTACAAATGTTGATAATCAAAGTGTTTTAGTTCAAACATTTTAGATGTTACAGTGAACTAATCAATTTTATTAACTGTAAAACAGTAACAATGATTTTTTAGTTGCTTATGCAAAGTAGAATTCATGTTAAGGCCTGTTACAGAGTAATTATGCATTTTCTGATTTCTGTCTTTGAATGAGCAGTGTACGTTTTCCAAGGTCAGGAGTCGAAGCAGACAAGTGTTGGAACAACTGTCTTGTTTTTAAATCCTCTCAGACGTAAACAGAGAAGTTGGCACCTGTTTCTCCAAACTCGCCCAAACATTTCTCTCGGCTGTCTGAAAAACAGTTTCAATCTGTTCTATAACATTCTTGCTGTTTTTCTGACTTCTAGTAACCTCTTACGTCACAAACCACACCCCTGTCTGGTTGATATTGACCAATCAGAAACTCCCAAATGAACCGGAAATAGAGTTCTTTAAAATGTCGGTACTTCCTAGTTCTCCCAGTTCGGTGAAGGAGCAGAGTTTTTTGGAGTTGACAGAAGAGTTCTGGAAGAGAGTTCAGCTCAGAGAGTTCAGCTCAGTCTTGAAGCTGCTGTAAGCTCAGTCTTGAAGATGGAGCAGCAGTTCAAGCAGAGAGTTTTTGGAATTCAGAATGCAGAGAGTTTGGGAGTTCCTGAATGCAGAACGCGGGCATTCAGGATGCTGCTGAATTAGAATCAAGCTGAACCAGAGACGATTTTGGGAATTATAACTTCTGTTTGGATAACCTCACACGACTCTCGAGGCGTGCAGCTTCAGCTGCGTTTCAGCACAGCAAACAATCTGCTATTTTTTCATGCCAACATGAAATATTCAATTGTCACACGAATACACAGTCCATTTATGAACACGTAGACGGGCCACCAGTATGTAGATGAACAGATACTGAGATATATTCATCAATTAAAACGGGTTCTTTCATTTTTCTGGACTGTGTAATGTACGTGCATTGAATTTAATAAAATGTAACGTGAGACGTTATTTATCTTTGACCCATCAAAATGAATGTGGTCATTTATTTACAGAATCAAAGTTTAACATCAAACATTTACATTAATTTGGCAAAATATGAAAATAACAACATAATTAATCAGCAAGCTGTACAATTATGATCAACCACACGGCGATGATTGGAAGACTTCACACAGACATTTATGAAAATATCTGTCAATGATTTCTACTTGATAGAAGAATTTTTAAAGATGGAAATTGAAGTTTAAAGGGAGTAAAAGATGGTGTGTGAGGGAGAGTGTTGACCAGAACCGACACTCTCCATTCGAACCCAGCTTTCCTCGGTACGCTCGGTAGTGAACTTGACTCATTACCTCTCTGAAGATGAATCAGCGGATACGGAGTTCCAGTTAACGCTACCTGTCCAGCGTCTCCATAGGATGGCTGTGACTCGTCCGAAGTAGTGACGATATCCCGTCTGACACAAGTTCACCTCAGCCAGTGGACCTCACATGAGTGGGGTTTGTCCGAGTTCCACTCAGAGGGAATAGATGTTATAATCCCAATCTCGGAAGAGCCTTATCATGGCGGGACTTCTGTTCTCCCAAACGACTGGAGCTGCAAACTCTCCAGCCCGACTCCAACGGCAACTCACAGAACTGAAACTTCACAGAACTGCCACTTCACAGAACAGCCACTTCACAGAACTGCCACTTCACAGAACTGCTACTTCACCGAACTGGGAGAACTAGGAAGTACCGACATTTTAAAGAGCTCTATTTCCGGTTCATATGGGAGTTTCTGATTGGTCAATATCAACCAGACAGGGGTGTGGTTTGTGACGTAAGAGGTTACTAGAAGTCAGAAAAACAGCAAGAATGTTATAGAACAGATTGAAACTGTTTTTCAGACAGCCGAGAGAAATGTTTGGGCGAGTTTGGAGAAACAGGTGCCAACTTCTCTGTTTACGTCTGAGAGGATTTAAAAACTAGACAGTTGTTCCAACACTTGTCTGCTTCGACTCCTGACCTTGGAAAACGTACACTGCTCATTCAAAGACAGAAATCAGAAAATGCATAATTACTCTGTAACAGGCCTTAACATGAATTCTACTTTGCATAAGCAACTAAAAAATCATTGTTACTGTTTTACAGTTAATAAAATTGATTAGTTCACTGTAACATCTAAAATGTTTGAACTAAAACACTTTGATTATCAACATTTGTAAAACAGTAATGATAATAGAAAAGAGAGTGTTCTTTCACTTGAATTTTCAAGAAAGAAAGTCTCAGGATGGGTGAACCTGTATTTCTGGATGCAAATCAATGAAATGACAAGTTATGTCCCATATGGTCCTTAGGTCAAGGTTTTGACCTTCGGTCTAGTTCACTACAATAACGAGGGCTGAAGAAAAGGATATTGATTTATTTCTAGACACACTTGATCTCCCACAAATGACCGAGGAGGAAAACAACAAACTCAGTGCTGAAATAACCAAAACCGAAATACAAAATGCAGTTAAGAATCTAAAGAATAACAAATCACCAGGGAATGATGGTTTCAGCTCTAAATGGTATAAAACTTTTAAAGAGGACCTCACTCTGCTACTTTTAAAAACTTTCAAGTTGGCACTCAAAAAGACACAGATCCCCCCAAGCTGGAAAGAAGCCATTGTATTTGCGTTGTACCTCGGTGCAATTCCAATAAAGTTTATTCTGATTCTGATTATATCACTTATACCTAAAGAGCAAAAGGACAGATTAGAGTGCGGGTCATACAGACCAATCTAAATACTCAATGTGGACTATCTCATCTACACCTCAATAATGTCTAAAAGGATGGAGAATATCAGAATCAGAATCAGTTTATTATCGCCATGTCAATGAACGAGGTTCACAAACTAGGAATTTGCTTCGACATAAGGTGCGAATAGTAGTAAAGTAAAATAAAGTAAAAATAAAGTAAGACATATTATATCAAATCTGATAAATAATGATCAAACAGGATTCATTAACAAAAGACAAACCCAGGATAATATTAGACGTACCCTGCACGTAATGAGTTACATACAAAAACATAAAGAAAAGGCAATGATTATCGGTCTAGATGCTGAAAAGGCTTTTGACTCAGTTGTTTGGTCCTACCTGTTTAAAGTGCTAAAGAAGTTTCAAATAAGTGACCTAATAATATTTAATATCAAGGAGCTCTATAATAATCCAACCTCTAAAATAAGGATAAGCGGTTACTTAACAGAATCACTTACACTGGAGAGGAGTAAGACGGGTGTGTGCTTGGTCCCCTCTACTTTTTGCCCTGTATCTGGAGCCGCCCAACATATCAGACAAACAAAATCAATCAGAGCTATTACAATTGATAGAAGAGAACACAAAATTGCATGTTATGCAGACGATATAATTCTGTTTTTAGCGGACCCAGAAAACTCAATACCAGAACTAATGCACAGTCTGGAAACAATAGGCCTTCTATCTGGCTACAAATTAAATATTGAAAAAACAGAAACTATTTCCTACTGGTGCCCACCCAAAGATTTTAAAAAGAAATCCCCTCTTAAATGGAACACCGAATCCTTTAGATATCTAGGAGTAATACTTCATAAAGATGTTGATAAAATAATGGACATAAACTACAGTCGCCTTTATTCAGCCGTTAAAAAAGACCTGGAAAAATGGAATCTCATTCCCCACTTAAGCTTAACTGCAAGAATAGAAACCATAAAGATGAATGTAATTTCAAGATTCCTTTACCTTTTCCAAACTCTACCAATAACTATCCCAAACCATTATTTTATGGATTGGGACAAAGATATATCCAGATTTATATGGAACGGAAAGAGACCTCGCATTCGTTACAAAACTTTACAATTATCAAAGGATAAAGGAGGATGGGGCCTCCCCAGCCTCAAAAACTATTTCATCTCCGCTCAAATTCGAACTCTACTTTATTGGTGTGATCCAAATTATGAAGCAAAGTGGAAGGAGATAGAAAGCAGTTTGTTCTCAGAGGTCCCATTGCAAGCGATAATAGCAGACACTAAACGGCTTGATTTGATATATGAACTGGAAAATAAATTGGTCAAATCAACACGAAAAACATGGAGAGAAGTTGTAAAAACAAACAAACTAAACAAAGAAATTATGGTATTAAACGGGTTAGCATATGACAAAAGCTTTCTACCAAACAGCACCGACCCCAGATTCAAAACCTGGATTCATTCAACCTTTATTTAGACAGGGAAATCCCATTGAGCCTCAAGTACTCATTTACAAGAGAGACCTGATTTCAACAAAGAAAGATGACAACAATGGACAACAGCGACAACAAGAAACAGTTATAAAAAGTCATACTACAGTTTTTTTTTTTTTTTTACAAATAGGATGGCTAAAAGAAAGAGGTAACAAAAAAACAGCTAGATTCTAAGGCGAATGTAGAAAACTAAAAACAGGAACATGTCTGGATTGGTCCCTGCCAGGAGTCCAACAGATTCTTAAAGACACTCAGAGAGGTCAAAGGTCGAGAGCTTCAAATCTTTTTGTAAGATATTCCAGGAAACAGGAGCGGAATAGGAGAAGGTCCTTTTGTCTAGTTCAGTCCTCACTGAGGGAACACTGCAGGTAATAATGTCCTGAGAGCGCACGCTGTAGCTGCACTCACACAGAGACATGTAGGAGGAGATGTATGAAGGCAGCAGACCAAGAAGTGATTTAAAGATGAAAATGTACCAGTGAGAGAGTCTGCGTGAAGTTAATGATGTCCAGTTAACCAGTGAATACTGGGTGCAGTGGTGGGTACGATAATCACAGCCAGTTATGAATCTTAGTGCACCGTGATAGACGGCATCCAACATCTGCAGCATCCAACATCTGCAGGGTTCTTGTAGGAGCGTTCATGTAAATAATATCACCATAATCAATTGAGGGAAGGAAAGTCACAGATACAAGATGTTTCCTAACATTCAGAGTTAGACAGGATCTGTTTCTGAAAAAGAAACCCAGTTTAACTTTCAGTTTCTTTACCAAGTTTTCCACATGGAGCTTAAAAGAGAGATGTGAGTCGACCAAGATACTCAAATATTTTTAGGAATCAACAAACTCAATGGGGACACCATTTGAGGATAAAATCAGAGGAAGAACTGCTGGGACCAACTTCCTATTTGAAAAAAGCATCCCTTTGGTTTTGTTGGCATTTAGGACAAGTTTGAGGTGGAACAAATCAGTCTGGATGATGTTGAATGCAGATTTCAAAAGCTGGAAAGCCTTAGCAACAGTTTTAGCTCGACAATAAACAACTGTGTCGTCAGCATAGAAATGTATGGATGCATTAGGGATGTTTTTACCTACATTATGTATGTAGATTGTAAAGAGGTTGGGTCCTAAGACTGAGCCTTGTGGTACACCATTGTTGACTGTTAAATAACTGGAGGAAGTACCATTATGTTGAACACATTGCCTCCGGTCTGAAAGATAGTTAGAGAACCAACCAATGGTGTGTTCTGAGAAACCGATTTCTGAGAGTTTACACAAGATGTTCTGATCCACAGAGTCAAAATCTTTAGACAGGTCAAGAGAGGTGCTGTTTTCAGCTCAGTCTCTTAAAGACTTCTTGGACTGTGAGGTCTCAGTCTCTGATAGAGGACATTTGCAAACTGAGGTGTACCGCAAACCCACCCACACAGACCAGCATTTGCAGTTTGACTCCCATCACCCTTTGGAGCACAAGTTAGGAGTCATCAGGACTCTGTACCACAGAGCAGACAGCGTCCCCACTAGCTCAGGAGCCAGGCAGAAGGAGAAATCCCACACAAGACAGGCTCTAGAGCAATGTGGATATCCTAACTGGGCCTTCCTGAAAGCAGAGAAGAAACCCAAACAGGACTCCAGTCAGCCATCAGGTGAAAAGGAGGAACCCAGACCCAGACCAGTGGTCATTCCATATGTTGAGGGAGTATCAGAGAAACTGAGACGTTTATTTTCTAAACATAACGTCCCAGTGGCTTTTAAACCCCAAAATACATTACGGCAAAGACTGGTTCATCCCAAAGATCCAGTCCCCCAGCACAAACAGAGCAATGTTGTGTATGTTGTTCAGTGTCAGGAGGGTGATCAGTCTTACATCGGGGAAACTAAACAGCCACTGGCCAAAAGGATGGCCCAGCACAGAAGATCAACATCATCAGGCCAGGACTCTGCGGTCTACACTCATCTCCAGGCCAGCGGTCACTCTTTCAAGGATGAAGATGTTCACATCCTGGACAGAGAGGAACGATGGTTTGAGAGAGGAGTAAAGGAGGCCATCTTTGTGAAAAGAAATCGTCCATCATTAAACAGGGGTGGAGCCTCCGGGTTCAACTGTCCCCCTCTTACAATGCTGTGATTGCTAGTATCACTCAACCCTCTGTGAACAGTAAACAGCCATCAGGTGCTAATGATCCATTGTTAGGCTGATGGTCCTTCTTGAGCATGTGATCAGCTGGTTTTGGTTGTCAGCAGCAAAACTGGTTGATCTACTCTGAGAAGGTGCTATTTAAGAGACTGAGCTGAAAACAGCACCTCAGACTGAGGAAGTCTCTTGGATGAGAGACGAAATGTTTCTATATTTTTTTTGCTTTGTTTTGTTTTTTGTTTTTTTGAATGTCCAGAGGACCAGATTGAACTTTTTTGGATTATTGAGTACAGATTTGTTGAGCCAGGTTTCAGAGACGAAGATTACATCTGCCCCAGAAGAACTGACCAGAATTTTCAAAGCATCAAGTTTTCTCAGAAGGCTACGAGCGTTTACATGCAGAAAATGAAGCCCAGACACGTTCTTAAAGTCATTTGGTGTGCTGTAATTAGTGGGGGGTCCAGGGTTGGGTTGAATTCCTGAGAGCAGTAACAACATTATTATCAGACATTTTCTTGAGTTTTTTGTGACTGAAGTGTAATTACAGGAGTTAACAGTGTGACAATTAGCCCCCATAATCGAACCATGAGAAACATTAATGAAGACGCGATCATTCATAATCCAAAAACAGTGAAAGTTGGATCACAAAAGGTATAAAAGTAATTTTCCAGATTTTGAAAGATGATAAAATGGAAAGCTTCAACACATTACAAGAAAGTTATAATTTGGAAAAAGACGTTTTTTATAGATATCTACAAATAAGAAGTTACTATAACCAGGAAATCAAACAAAACACAGATCAATGCAACCCACTGATTGAACTAATAATAAAATCTTACAAATCAAAATTGTCAGAAGGATTAATTTCAGAAATATATAAAATTATATCAAATTTTAATACACTCTCAACGCAGTATATTAAAAATAAATGGGAAAAGGAATCAGGTCTTGTTATAACTAATGAAGAATGGGAACAAATATGTGTATCCCAATGGACGTGCACAAAATCTCACCTTTGGAAAGAATTTAGTTGGAAATGAATGACTTGTTATTTTATCGCCCCACGTCAAAGCGCCCATTTCTCACAAGGAAATAGTCAATGCTGGAGAAACTGTGTTTTCAGAATGCCCATCATTATCATGTTTTCTGGGATTGTTATACTCTCCAAATATACTGGGCCACTTTAAATGCTGCATTTAACCACATTTTTCAAATCAACATTCCATCGAACTTCAAAACCATGTTTTTAGGATGCAAACCCCCCAAAATGCAATCAGTTGACAGATACCTATGGAATATACTTGTAGCGGCCAGAAAAAAGGCAATTACAAAAAGATGGATGGTACAGAAAGAACCTACTGCGAGAGAATGGGCTCAAATAGTGGCAGATATTTACAAAATGGAAAAAATAACCTTCACAGTTAATTTAAAAACAGACTTATTTTTTAAACATTGGAATAAATGGGAAAAATATCTCAATATATATATGCCAGAAATAATCTAGTTTTTTTTAAATTAATATTTATTTATTTTTTCTTTTGTTTGTTTGTTTGTTTGTTTGTTTGTTTTTTGAGAGAAACAAATGATTCGATATGAAAGGATGCCACCTGACTTTAGTTTGTACTTTATAAACCAAATTCATTGATTCAATGTAAAGTTTTTGTGGCTTTACAGTCTCATGTAAGTGACACACCTGTTACAGCTTCACTCTCTGACCCTGTTAGTTTATTCATCTTTTCTTTCTATGTTCCCACAAACAAAACCTGGACAGAGACAGAATGATCTTGTGACTTGGACTTGAAAATGATCCAGGCTTATTTGTCATAGCTTTGGTTAAGCTATACCAATAAATTTTGTCTATGAGGTGAGCTATGCAAAATGTTGATGTCAATATCTGAATAAAAAGCAATAAATAAAAAAAGTAAGCAAAGATGACATCATCACTTTACTGGAGGAGCTCAGAGGTGCGCTGCTGGCAGACTTCTTTAAATTATCCATAGAGAACCTGTCCTCTAAAGTAGACTGCGTCCAGTGTGCAGTAAAGGAACGTGGTCAGCGGATAAACGACGTGTACTGAAGAGGACCAACATCTGGAGCAGCTGGAGGCTGAACGCTCTGAGCTGCGCAGAGACAGTGGCTCAAATCCAGGGTGGCGCATTTGGAAGGACGCAGCAGAAGGCAGAATATAAGAATTGTAGGATCACCTGAAGCCATTGAAGGTCCACGTCCGGTCATCCTGCGGTTTCATCGGTTCCAAATGAAAGAGCTGGTGATCCGTGAAGCCCGTAAGAAGACTGAGCTCATCTACAACAGCCACCGGGTCCGGTTCTATGAGGACTACAGGCCCGACGTGGTGAAGAACCGATGAGACTTTAAAGCTGTCATGTCTGAACTTTACAAGCGGGGATTCAAACCAGCGACCCTCTGCGTTCCGGTGAGAGGAGGTGGTTCGTGTCTGCTGCAGAGGACGATCCATTGTGCAGGATATAAGCAAAGAGACTAAAGCAACTTCATACTGTTCCAGGTCAAATGACTGCAGCATTTGTTCATTTCTAAAGAACTGGAGAAATACAGAGATGTACCATTTTCTGTCTTCATAATGTAAAGTGCTCTTTAAATATATAAACTTTTTGTTTGTTTGTTTGTTTGTTTGTTTGTTTGTTTGTTTGTTTGTTGAATACTCAGTTTGCATACCCCATAACTCTAGTTTCTGCTTGCATTTTGAACTAATGTGATAATCGAAATGTTTTATTTATTTTTTTAACTAATAAGAGACTTATTTTTTAATTTTATCTTTTGGACCAATAAGAGATACTGGATATGTTTTTTTAATACTGGGATACATGTATGTGATTCTTACAGGTGCATGTTCTACGGAGCTGTTATTATTGCTGTGCTGAAGGAGTTTGGGCTAGGAAGTTCAAGTTATTTGGGATGTACTGTGCTCACCCTGGTGGGAGTGGGGCCAAGTGGGTGGGTGGTTTGGAAGGTGGAGTTGCTGCTGCTATTTATTTTCTTTCTTTATTTTACTCACCATGATAATAAGACCTGTCAACTTGTCATATTCTCATCTTTTCATCTACGTTTGGTCCTAGCACAGTGAGTAGTACGGTTAGATTCCTGTCCTGTAATCTGAAGGGACTGAACAGTCCAGGGAAAGATCTCGGGTTCCCAACCATTAAAACATCTCCATGCAGATATCATTTTTCTTCAGGAGACTCATCTGCGAATCCGAGACCAAAACAGGCTAAAAACTCCATGGGTAAATCACATATTTCATTCAACCTTTGATTCTAGGGCCAGAGGCGTGGCAATTTTAATTAAGAATAAAATACACTTTTCTCTTGAGAAACTAATTTCAGACAAAAATTGGAGATACTTGATTGTTGTGGGTACTCTCATGGTTCTGGTTCATGAACAACTGGTTGAACCTCCTTCAGTCTCACTCGTCCTCACTGTGTTTCTGTCTCACTCGTCCTCACTGTGTTTCTGTCTCACTCGTCCTCACTGTGTCTCTGTCTCACACGTCCTCACAGTGTCTCTGTCTCACTCGTCCTCACTGTGTCTCTGTCTCACACGTCCTCACTGTGTCTCTGTCTCACACGTCCTCACAGTGTCTCTGTCTCACTCGTCCTCACTGTGTCTGTCTCACTCGTCCTCACTGTGTCTCTGTCTCACTCGTCCTCACTGTGTCTGTGTCTCACACGTCCTCACTGTGTCTCTGTCTCACTCGTCCTCACTGTGTCTCTGTCTCACTCGTCCTCACTGTGTCTCTGTGAACTGTCCTCACTGTGTCTCTGTCTCACACGTCCTCACTGTGTCTCTGTCTCACTCGTCCTCACTGTGTCTGTCTCACTCGTCCTCACTGTGTCTCTGTGAACTGTCCTCACTGTGTCTCTGTCTCACTCGTCCTCACTGTGTCTCT
>NC_056509.1:2222666-2227683 GCF_014905685.2 Nematolebias whitei
GTTCAAATCATTTTAAATGTTGAAGTGAACTACTCATTTTAATTCAACTGTGAAACAGTATTAATGATTTTTAATCCTCATTCAAAGTAGAAATCAAGTTAATGTCTGTTACAGAGTAATTATGCATTTTTTGATCTTCCGTCTGAAATGAGGAGGAGTGATGTCGGTCAAAAGTCAGAAAGAAGTTATTAGAATGAACTGTCATGTTTTTAAACCTATCAGACAGAAATAAGAAAGAGCTGGCGCCTGTGGTCTGTCATCTCGCCTAAACATTTCTCTGTCTGTTCCAAAAACATCTTACTGTTTTTCTGACTTGTAGTAACCTCTTACGTCACTAAAACCACACCCCTGTTGGTTCTTTCAACCAATCAGGATTTCCCAAAAAGGGACCGGAAGCGAACTCTTTAAGAAGTCGACACTTCCTAGTTCCAGTCAGAGAGAGAGGAGAGGAGTGAGAGGAGTTCAAAGTTCTGGGAGCAGAACCGAACGAAAGTTCTGAAGGGCTGGAGTTAGTTGGGAGTTCTTCCGAGTCTCGTGGGGATTATGGAATCTTCCACATCTGAGTGGAACTCTGACGGGCTCACAGCTCATGTGAGTCCACCCGGGAGGTGAGCGTGCTGTTGAACGAAGTACCGTCACTACTCCGGACGTTTCTCTGCTATCCTACGGAGACGCTGAAATGGTAACGTTGAAAGGGAACTCTACACCGAAGCTGAGGTATCTTCTGCAAGGTAAGGAGTCGATTTCCACTACCGAAGTGTACCGAAGGGAGCTGGTCGAAAGGAGGGTGCCGTTCGTTATCAACACACTTTTCCCTCATCCATTTTCTCTCCATTTAAACTCCTTCATTTTCCCATCTTTAAACTTCTATCTTGCCAGTAATTAATCCAGATAGCTTCAGAAATGTCTGTTGTTCAAAACTGCAAGTGAGAAATCATGGTCGTATGATTTCTCATTGTAAAGCTCATTAATTAAGCTGTGTAATTGTAATCAATCTGTCAATTAATGTAAATGTGTGATGTGTTTTTAAATCGTTTAAAATAAACGACCCACTGTTGTTGGTGAGTCAGAAATTTAAACACGTCTCTGTCCACATTTACTCCACAAAGCACGATATGACTTAGTCCAGAAAAATGAAAGAATCCGTTTAAATGAAGGATAATATCAGACGCATATTATCTCGTTACAATGATGATGATGGTGCTGACTTGAGATGATGTCATTAATAAACAGTATAAATGGCAGTAAAAGTACTTTATTAAAGCTTGCTTTACATTTTACATATTTTATAACAAATTGTTTGGAAATTTATTTTTGCACAGTTAACACTAACAAATATGTGTTTGCAGTCTCGTTTCCTTCTATAATTTAATGATAAATGTATCAGCTGTTTCTAATAACACTTTGATAAAATGGATAGTCTGTGAAATAATCAATAATCAGTTCGTTACTGATCAGTAATTACTGAAAGACACAGGTAAAGTAAGAAAAGATGATTTTAGTGTCGTGTTGCTCCAGCAGCCTCAGACTGACTGACAGGATGAACTGGTTGGAACTATTGGAGCTGCATGAACCACGTGACCGCGGATCGGTGAGTTCAGAGAGTTCAGAGTGTCGCAGTTCTCTCTTTACAGGACTCTGGATACAATATACAAGTTAAACTTTTATATGGAATTACTGAAATAAATCAGCTCTTTCATGATATTCTAATTTTATGACCAGCACCTTTAAATGTTTGTGTCCACCACAAAGTAATGTTTAATAAATGTTGTGACTCTGTTCTTTGCCAACAAAATATATTTGATGTCATTAAACAAGTTGTTGGGTTCTTGTCTTGTGAGCAGCTCGTTCCCCAGGACTCCCTCCCCAGCTGGTCCACCTGCTATTTGCGTTCCGGCATCAATCGGTTTACAAATTGAGCCCTGGTTAAAAGGTTCTGGAAAATGGTCTGGTCAAAGCCCACAACTCCATTCAACTGGTTTGATCTCAATTCACTGGTTTGCTCCAAAGCTTGTTGGACACAAGTCTGCAGCACCCTACACCAGCAGGAGCTGCACGAAGAATAGACAAAGTCCAGTCTGGATGGACTGGGATCATGGAGCTCACCTCAAGACTTGATGCACATGCTGGCTCTACAAACTATTGAATTAAGACAAGTGACTAGTTGTGAACAGCCAGAGTGCATTTAGTCTCATTTACACTCTTTCCACAAATGTTGTGTGAAACTGCAAGTACCAACCACGTTACATGGGAGAACTTACTAAAAAAATCCATAAAAATGAGATTTTCCATCCATCCATTATTTTCTGCTTACTCTTAACCAGGGGGTGGAGGGAGCCCAGTCCGGTGGCCTCAGGATCCATCTCTGCTCTTTGCAGATGATGTGGTCCTGTTGGCGTCATCGTGCCGTGATCTCCAGCTCTCACTGGAGCGGTTCACAGCCGAGTGTGAAGGAGGATGAGAATCAGCACCTCCAGATCTGGGGCCATGTCCTCAACCGGAAAAGTGTGGATTGTCTTCAGGTCCAGGGTGAAGTTCTGCCTCAAGTGGAGGAGTTCAAGTATTTCGGGGTTTTGTTCACGAGTGAGGGAAGAATGGAGCGACAGATGGACAGGTGCAGAGTCTTCAATAATGCAGACTACTGGTCTGCTGGGGTGAAGAGGGAGCTGAGCTGTAAGGCAAACCTCGGTTTACTGGTCCGTCTACGTTCCTCCCCTCACATCTGGGCATGAACTCTGAAGTCGGGTCTCGGGGGCAGCAGTTTGAGCAGGAAGGCCCAGGCAGCTCTTTCCACAGCCACTTCTTCTGGGAGGACACAGTCTTTCCCAGGCCAGCCGAGAGACGTAGTCTCTCCAGTCCAGCTTGTCCTGGGTCTTTTCCGGGGTCTCCTCCAAGTCGGACAAGCCCGAACCACCTGAAATGGCTCCTTTCGATGTGGACAAGTGGTTCTACTCGGTCTCTCCTGGATGACCAAACTTCTCACCCTTTCTCTAAAGGAGTCCAGCTAGACTGTGGAGGAAACTCATTTCAACCTCGTGTATCTGAAATCTCGTTATTTCTGTCTCTACTCAGAGAAATCCTGTCCATAAAAGTTCTGAACAGAATCTGTGACAACGGGCAGCGCTGGCAGAGTCCAACTCCCACCCCGAAGGATCCGACTTACTGCCGGCGATGTGAACCAAACTCTTGAACCGTAGAGGGACCCAACAGAATAAAGTTGTTGTTAAAAAAATAAAACCTCCACAGTGATTGCACAAATAAGCATCTTTATTGAAGCATCAAGCTCATAGCACATGTATTTAGCACATCTTGACCATCCAAAGAAACAAAAGAAAGAAAACAGCAAACGTCTCCTTCAGTACATCCTGACACACGTGTACCTGCACCCCTCTAACCCTCTCAGCAGGGGGGCCTTTTGACTTTCCCTTCCTTGGGATTTACACACAAGGGAAGTCAAAACTTACACAAACATAATCGAGTTAGCTTAGAAAGATCTCTTAACTTCAGAACAAAACAGTGTGGGGAAACTGGTTCAACATTTCCATACAAAAAATAAAATATTGGTCCGCAGCAGAAATACAAAACATTTTGTAACAAAAAACGTTGTGTATAACTGCAACAATGCTTTTTGAATTTGCTGTATAAAAAAACCCAACAAAAACCTAGGGTTAAAATGTACTTAATCCAAAAAATACAGTAAACAGGTTTGTCTTTACCAGTGACAGTAAAGTGTTAAAAAGCTGCAAGGTCACAGCATAGCTTCAAAACGGAACATGGAAAGTAGTTTTTCCAAGAGAACTGATTCAAAAGTGAAGATTTATTCCAAGTTCCTAAATGACACGTCACGAGCACGTCCCCACTCAAACCACCCGCTCTGCTAAAAACTAAGTTTTATGGTAAATGTAGCACAGCTGCTGGCAGCTCTTTGCCCGAGCTTCAAGAAAATTAAGTACAAGTTAACCCCTCCCCGTAACAACGAAGCCCCCCCAGCACATCAGGATGCAGCAGCGTGCGCCTTCAGCTGCTTAAACCAGAGGAAGCGCACTGACAAATGAACGAGGAGGAAGAGATGGTGGGACACCGTCAAGCAACAGTACTAGAAGTCACACGCACCATAGTCACCCCCCCCCCAGGGAACAATGGACTGATCCAAACAAAGAAAACTGCCAGGGGAGCCATATTTTCAACTAATTCACTGCAAAGAGAAAGTGAGGGCACAATAAATGTAATAAAACGGCAGTTTAGGCAGGAACACAGGTGGAATGATCCGGGACCACCCTGGCATGCTCAGACCGGCCGGCCTCTGTTGTGCACTTACACATTTCTGTATGGGGCAGAAACAGACGGATCATGTGAGGAGAAAAACGCTTTGCTAGGCAACTTGGCAAAAAGTGAGTTACCATTTCACCTATTCAAAAAAAGAGTGGGGCGAGGGTGAAGGCCGGAGGGCTGGCCCTGGCAGGGGGGTCTGCAGGAGCTTCCTGTTTGCTCAGCAGAGGGCACCGTGACAGAGGCAGGGACGGTGGGCTGCTCTCAAACCCGCTCCAGGCCTTTCTCTCAACGTGTCCAATTGAGCCACGCTGCGTGTAACCAAGCTGTGAACGTGAAACATCCGAGGGCTGAGAACAACCGGAGGGACGAAGTGTTCTAAGAAAGTGCACGTAACGATGGAGAAACAAACGAGTGATGTGGAGCGAAGCAGACATTTCCTGACACGTCATTTAAAAAGACCGAACACGTTGTAGCACACGACAGGGCTGCGACTGAGCCGAGCTGGCTGACACACGGGACTTCCATGAACTACTCTAAATATACGTGGATCAGCAGAGTCCCTGCGTCACGTGGATCAGCAGAGTCTCTGTGGATCAGCAGAGTCCCTGCGTCACGTGGATCAGCAGAGTCCCTGTGGATCAGCAGAGTCCCTGCGTCACGTGGATCAGCAGAGTCCCTGTGGATCAGCGGAGTCCCTGCGTCACGTGGATCAGCAGTCCCTGTGGATCAGCAGAGTCCCTGAGTC
>NC_056509.1:2227693-2233262 GCF_014905685.2 Nematolebias whitei
TGTGGATCAGCAGAGTCCCTGAGTCACGTGGATCAGCAGAGTCCCTGCGTCACTTCTGGAATCGGTCTCCTGAAATTTTAACGTGTTCAAAGAAATCTGTGCCACAAATTGTTTTGTTCTCAAACTACAAGTGCAACGGGCGGGCGTCTTGAACGCACCTGGTTTTGTTGCAGGGGTCCCACCCTGCTCTACGGAGCACTGTAGACACATTTAGACACGTGCACGAGCTTTGTGACCATTAACAGGTGAAATTAATGAAACGTGGAAGAGGAGCAGCCTGCAGTTTAGTTTCCATGCATTCTCACCGTTTACTTCACTACGTGCACACACTTTAATCTGCATTTGTTCTGTGCACGCTTGGGTTTTGGTGCTTTATAGATTTAACCTTTAATTGTTTTCCCCATCCTGATTTCATTTGAAACAGTCAGTTCACCACTGGTACACTCCACACGGTGCTGACATGGACCTGTGCAGGTGTCCTGCCTCTCACAGTCACGGCTGAATGGGGCCCCAGTGACCCCAGTGACCCCTGCGACCCCAGTGACCCGACAAGGAACAAACAGGTAACGATAGTGGATGAATTTATTTTTATGTTGTTAAACCGTCATGTTTGAAAAGTGCTGGATAAGTGAAGTTGACCTGGTGCGGGTGGAGATGGGCGATGAAACGTGCACAGCCTAGAATGAAGGATGACATCATGGACTCTGTGATTTTGACAACTTTGCCGCACGACTCGCTTGTTGCACAAACGTACAATTCAGTGAAACGGCAACACATTTCATTTTTCTGCCGTTTTCAGCTGCAAAGCAGTGTGAAGAACTGCAGCCTCGTCACATTCCAGCAAACGTGGTTAAACCAGAACAAGTGCATCTGTAGAACGCTCGCTGAGAACCTTCTACAAGGAGGTTTAAAGTTGGATGTAATCAGAGCGCAAGGTGTTTGAGAGGCCGTCTGATCCGAGCACGTCAGGGCCCTGGTCTAGTGTGGGCGGAAGCCTTGTCTGTGGGGGATGAGGGGGGAGACCTGCAGGAAGGGACCGGTGTACTGGAAGGGACCGGTGTACTGGGCACAGGTGGACAGCCTTGAACAGAGCGCGTTTAATTCCTCTACATGCACCTCAAGATCACAGCAAGAGTGAGCTAGAATATTGAGACAAGGAGAAGAGCCTTCATGCAGGAGATGTAAGTCACAGTTACAACATTTCACACAAGTCAACCTGGAGGTTAAAGTGGGAGCTGCCGCCACGCAGCGGCGCTCCCAGTCACAGCAGAAGAAGAGGAGTGGGCAAGAGGAAGATGGCCACCTCCCTGGGCCAAGCCCCAAGGAGCAAACATTCTTTTTACGCCTCCTCTTCATCTTGGACCCTCAGCTCTGCTGGTTCTGCTGGCGGCTCTTGGTGTAGCTTGTGAACACAAAATTGTAATCGTTGAACTGAGCCAACTGGCGGTCAAGACGCTTGTAGCCCTCCAGTTTGGTGGGAGAGGAGAAGACACTGCGACATTTGGAGCTCTGTGGGAAGAAGGCACGATGAATACCGACCGCTTCAGGCTACAGAGACGGGAGCAGCTACTAGAGTGTTTTACCAGCTGCACATACCTGATTGACAAAAAGCGTAGTGACAAATTTTCCTGGCTTAAACACGTCCACAACCTTTCTGATCAGGTCATCGTACGACGTTTGGGACAGGTTGGTTTCAAAGCTGACGTAGGAGAACTCTGGCTCCGGGGTGATGTGGATGGTCCAGTAAGTTCCCTGTACATGGCAACATAAGCACGTTTACAACAGCTCACAGGACCAACGGTGAAGGACACGCGTCACTCACATCAGTCTTCATGCCGTTCATTGAGTATCCACAAGGGTTGAACATTGTGGCGTCGATCACAGAACCTGGTATCAGGTCACGAATTCCACTCCTCTGAAAGAAACAGCAAACATCACCACCGTTTCCAGCCCATCCACTGGGACCAGCACCTCCTGCTCACTCATACTTACACGAGTGACCTCATTTGCAGAAACACCATCTTTCATGAAGAACTGGTCCATATTGGCTGGATCGAGGTCACTCATCAGAACTTCCAGCGTCTGATCTGCATGCTTGTTCTCCCAGTACTCTGGCAGATCCAGGGTGAACAGATACCTACGAGCAACAGGTCAGGGATAAGTGGGGACACGGCAGCACATGACAGCTCAGCCAGTCCGAGTGGCGGCTGCACAGGAGGCAGAGACAGCACACGCTACAGCTAGCTGCCGCCGCTTCTGCTCTCACACGAGCAGAGAGGCTCTACAGCATCAGCAACACTGTGCACGGACACAATCAAGTCTGTGACGATGCTTACCAGCAGTCAGAGTTCAAACGCCCCATGCAATAAGCTGCACCATCTGGGAGGAAACAAGAGGTACTGGTTTCAGTGGGAGCACGTTCTTCACCTCAACATGTTCAGCTGGTTAAACTTTAACACAAGGACAACGTGCACACCTCACTTCATACAGTTTGACACTCCACACTTTATCAAGGTTTATGGATGTTTTAAACTACTGTGCTGAGAACGTTAACTGCCCATGAACCATGTGTTTGAGTTACAGAGGTCCTCGAGTCTCTCAGAGCTGACGATCGTGCATGTGCAGCTGGGTGGCCGAGGTCATCAGTGTCTGCCTGAGAGCCAAGAAGTTTATGAAAACCCTGGCACAGTGCCGTGACTGGGCTGCACGCAAACTTCTGTACATGAGCGTGTGCTGCTGAGAGTCTGCCCCTGAAGGTAAAACCAGTAAAACCAGTTAAAAGCTCCTCCTGTCTTCCAGTGTGGCTTCTTTGAGTAAGTAAAATGAAGAGAGCTCATTTTTATCCAACATAAAGTGCACAGAAGATGCTGGGTACGATGCTTCTGGGAAAACAAGATTGTTTGGCAAGATTTACGGTTTTATTACGTGGTCCACAGACTAAACACAAAGCGACTTCAGGACCGCCAAACACCTTCTCAAGACTTAGAAACAAGGCTCAATTAAATGAGGGACATCGAAAACAGCTCAATCTGGTCCTCTGCACATGCAAACAACAAAACAAGAACAAAATGTTTTGTTCGTCTAATGTCCAGAGGACCAGATTGAACTGTTTTACATTTTTCTACCTGGATTATTGAGCAGCGTCAGGATAAGTTTAAACATCTGCACAAATATACTTTATATTAAGTTTGCCAAGCACTTTGTCATTTGATCCATTACTGGTGGGTTCTTTAAAGAGTTTGTACATACTGTGTTTTATTTTATCCCCATCCTCCACACATTTTAAACCTGGAAACTAGTAAACTACTCCATCAAACTGTGGCGAGCCCTGTGAGCACCAACTTCTCCAGCTTAACAAGGTCACGCACAGAAAAAGAGTTTTGATTAAATACTTAAACGAGGGAAACATGAATGAAGTTCATCGTACTTGGGAAAATCTGGCTGAGAAACTCGACTTCCTCCTGGAAGTTTCGATGAGGGAACTCTTGGTGGGTTGGCTTCATAAAGTTCTTGCGGGAGTAGAAGAAATTCTGCCAGAAAACAAGAACAAAGTTGTTGGTGCTAAATTGACGATGCCCACACCAACATCTGCCAAGAGCTCCAGATGTGCGTGTAACCTCGATGGTGTCGAAGCCGCAGTACTCCCTGGCGAGTTCCAGCAGTGGCACCAGTGCTTGCAGTAAGAGGGTGGTTCCACAGGTCTTCAAAATGAAACGTCTCTTGGAGACGAACATGCTACTCTCACTGCAACAAACAAGAAAACACGAAGCGTTCATGGTAAACCAACTACAGGCACACGCTGTGTGACCCTCCAGGACAGTAAGTGATGCCACGATGCAAACACCACACCCCAAGGTAAACTAGTGAGCACTCACCTGAGTATATAAGCTTCCTGCTTGTCAGTCTTTGTCACACTTATGATCAAACAATGCACATTCTCCAGAAGTTTGTCCCACTCAAACCTGGACACAAGAACCAAGGACAATTAGACACTTCCACATTTCTCTTGGATTTCTAGTTGAAAAGTTCACATTTACTTTTGAAACCCATTTCACAAAACTCATGTAGCTGGTCATGTAAATTCATTCAGCCTTTGTTCAGACAGGTTCATCGCACGGAGCCTCAGGGACTCCTTTACAACAGAGACCTGGTTGAACACAGACGGACGACAACACACATCAAACAAGCAGCTTTTGTTTTAACAAATCAAAACTGAAGAGCAGCCAAAAGGACAATCAAGAGGAACAGTAGCAAAAAAAACACACCAAACAGCTAGATTATAAGGAGAGTAGAAAACTAAAAACAGGAACATGTCCAAGTTGGTTTTTGCACGAACTTCAAATTCAAATTAATATCCTGATGCATGCTCAATAATCCAGGTAGAAAAATTCAAAAAAGTTCAATCTGGTCCTCTGGACATTCAAAAAAACAAAAAACAAAACAAAGCAAAAAAATATAGAAACGTTTTGTCTCTCATCCTGAGGACTTCCTCAGTCTGAGGTGCTGTATTCAGCTCAGTCTCTTAAATAGCACCTTCTCAGAGTGGATCAACCAGTTTGCTGCTGACAACCAGAACCAGCTGCTCACATGCTCAAGAAGGACCATCAGCCTAACAATGGATCATTAGCACCTGATGGCTGTTTACTGTTCACAGAGGGCTGAGTGATACTAGCAATAACAGCATTGTAAGAGGGGGACAGGTGAACCCCGAGGCCTCCACCCCTGTTTAACGATGGACGGTTTCTTTTCACAAAGATGGCCTCCTTTACTCCTCTCTCAAACCATCGTTCCTCTCTGTCCAGGATGTGAACATCTTCCTCCTTGAAAGAGTGACCGCTGGCCTGGAGATGAGTGTAGACCGCAGAGTCCTGGCCTGATGATGTTGATCTTCTGTGCTGGTCCATCCTTTTGGCCAGTGGCTGTTTAGTTTCCCCGATGTAAGACTGATCACCCTCCTGACACTGAACAACATACACAACATTACTCTGTTTGTGCCGGGGGACTGGATCTTTGGGATGAACCAGTCTTTAATGTATTTTGGGGTTTAAAAACCACTGGGACGTTATGTTTAGAAAATAAAAATAAAGGAGGCCATCTTTGTGAAAAGAAACCGTCCATCATTAAACAGGGGTGGAGCCTCCAGGTTCAACTGTCCCCCTCTTACAGTGCTGTGATTGCTAGTATCACTCAGCCCTCTGTGAACAGTAAACAGCCATCAGGTGCTAATGATCCATTGTTAGGCTGATGGTCCTTCTTGAGCATGTGATCAGCTGGTTTTGGTTGTCAGCAGCAAAACTGGTTGATCCACTCTGAGAAGGTTCTATTTAAGAGACTGAGCTGAATACAGCACCTCAGACTGAGGAAGTCTCTCGGATGAGAGACAAAACGTTTCTACATTTTATTGCTTTGTTTTGATTTTTTGAATGTCCAGAGGACCAGATTGAACTGTTTTGGAAATTCAAATTAAATTCAATTCAAAAATACTTTATTAATCCCAAAGGGAAATTATTTGTTGTTGTAATTCGTTATTCTCATTTCATTAAGAGATGTTATAGATGCTGATGCTGTA
>NC_056509.1:2233362-2234521 GCF_014905685.2 Nematolebias whitei
CCGGGCTGTAGGACCACCTGAATGCAGAGCAGAACTCCTCCCAGAGCGATGGCCACTCCTCCCAGCAGTCTGCCGAGCTCTTCATTGCTGCAAACAGTCAACTGTAGGTGCTGAGGGACGATCCTGTCCTTCTGCTGTCGTGAGCCGTGCCCCCCGCCAGCTCCAGGATCTCAGTGGTCAGGCACTCGAGCACAGCTGGCAGGTAGATGAGAATGCGTCCACAGAACATCCTTTTCAACTCATTTGAGATTTGGGGCTGTAGTTGAGATATTATTTGAGCTTTTGAGATGTTAATCAGCTGCTGGTTGTAGAAAACTGCCTTGTTACCATGGTTACACATCATAACAAATGTCCAAAACTAAAAATGTTTCAGTAAAAATCCTTCCAGCTGCACAGCATCTGATACCAGAGGAAACAATCATCCAGAAAATGTGATTTACATCCAGAAAAAGAGGAATTAAAGTTTCCAAAAGCAAAATCTCAGAATGAAAGTAACAGAGCTGCTCCAACATGTGGCCACCTGGAGCGGAGCAATTCTAGAACAGATGTTTAAAATCTCTTAGAGAGGTCAAAGGTCGAGAGTTTCAGGTCTGTTTCCAAGATATTCTAAGAAACAGGAGCGGAGTAGGAGAAGGTCCTTTTGTCTAGTTCAGTCCTCACTGAGGGAACACTGCATTAGGGCTGCAACAACTAATCAATAAAATAGATAAGATCAATTATTACAAGCGTTGTCAATGAATTTCATTATTGATTCGTTGTGTCACGTGATTATTAAAAAGGCGCTGCGGAGCCGTTTAGTTCAGCTGCAGTTCATTGTCGATGCTGACTGACTGAATAAAGTAAAAAACAACAACTCTGCAGCGTGAGCTGAACAGAGCGAGGGGGGAGGAGGAAGCAGAGCAGAGTCGGTGTTTTCAAAGGAAATTAAATTAATTTTACAAATGACCGAAAACTGTTCGACACAAGTCCTCCAAAGTGTGGGAGCTCTTCACAAAGATAAAAACTGAGCAACATGCAGCTTTGAAAAGTGACGACACGACACGGGAGAACCACGGAGATGAACGTAAACATGTCTGAGTCACGAGGAGGAGGAAGGAGCTGAACAGCTGATCCAACTCTTCATGTGTTGCAGGTGAGTCTCTACAATATTCTACATTTG
>NC_056509.1:2234621-2235989 GCF_014905685.2 Nematolebias whitei
TGTGTATGTATGTGCGTATGTGTATGTATGTGCGTATGTGTATGTATGTGCGTATGTGTATGTATGTGCGTATGTGTATGTATGTGCGTATGTGTATGTATGTGCGTATGTGTATGTATGTGCGTATGTGTATGTATGTGCGTATGTGTATGTATGTGCGTATGTGTATGTATGTGCGTATGTGTATGTATGTGCGTATGTGTATGTATGTGCGTATGTATGTGCGTATGTGTATATATGTGCGTATGTGTATATATGTGTGTATGTGTATATATGTGTGTATATGTATATATGTGTGCATATGTATATATATGTATATATGTGTGCATATGTATATATATGTATATATGTGTGCATATGTGTGTGCATATATGTATATATGTGCATATGTGTGTGCATATATGTATATGTGTATATGTGTGTGCATATATGTATATGTATATATGTGTGTATATATATGTATATATGTATATATATGTAAATACACACCACACAATTCAATAAAAACACTGAGTGTGTGGTACATTTTCATCTTTAAATCACTTCCTGGTCTGCTGCCTTCATACATCTCCTCCTACATGTCTGTGTGAGTGCAGCTACAGCGTGCGCTCTCAGGACATTATTACCTGCAGTGTAGGGCTGCAACTAACAATTATGCCAATAATTGATTAATTGACAGACTATCTCCCCCACCCCCATTAATCGATGACTCGGAAGGAAAAAAGTTTTAAATTCTACCCCTTTATTCCAAAATTGAACATTTGACTAACATAGCAATTCACACAAAAAACAGGTTGCTATTTTACTATTCTGTTAGTAAAATATTGAATAATAAAAAATAAAAGTGAGTCAAATGGCTTCAATAAAAAGTACATGTAGACAGAAATATAGCAGTATACAAACGTATGCTTTTCATTCAACCTTTATTTCTACAGGTAAATCACACTGAGCCTCGAGGACTCGAGAGAGACCTGATTGAACAAAGAAAGATGACAACAGCAAAAATAGTTATAGAAACTCATACAGATTTTTTTATATTTTTAATTCAAATAAGATGCAAATTAGTAACAAAAAAACGGCTAGATTCTAAGATAAATGTAGAAAACTAAAAACAGAAACATGTCTGCATTGGTTTTCACCAGCTTATCAGATGTTTGAAGTCATTTAGAGACGTTAAGATCGAGAGCTTCAGATGTTTTTACAAGATGTTCCAGGAAACAGGAGCGGAGTAGGAGAAGGTCCTTTTGTCTAGTTCAGTCCTCACTGAGGGAACACTGCAGGTAATGATGTCCTGAGAGCGCACGCTGTAGCTGCACTCACACAGAGACATGTAGGAGGAGATGTATGAAGGCAGCAGACCAGGAAGTG
>NC_056509.1:2236089-2236174 GCF_014905685.2 Nematolebias whitei
TCAGCTGCTGATCTCCGAGCTGTTGTCGTGAGCGTTCGTCAGCTGCTGATCTCCGAGCTGTTGTCGTGAGCGTTCCTCAGCTGCT
>NC_056509.1:2236184-2238233 GCF_014905685.2 Nematolebias whitei
AGCTGCTGATCTCCGAGCTGTTGTCGTGAGCGTTCCTCAGCTGCTGACTCTCAGCTGGTTCTCCTTCAAGGTTGTGTTGGAAACTGCCGCAGCTGCTGATCTCCGAGCTGTTGTCGTGAGCGTTTGTCAGCTGCTGATCTCAGAGCTGTTGTCGTGAGCGTTCGTCAGCTGCTGATCTCCGAGCTGTTGTCGTGAGCGTTCGTCAGCTGCTGATCTCCGAGCTGTTGTCGCGAGCGTTCCTCAGCTGCTGATCTCCGAGCTGTTGTCGCGAGCGTTCCTCAGCTGCTGATCTCCGAGCTGTTGTCGCGAGCGTTCCTCAGCTGCTGATCTCCGAGCTGTTGTCGCGAGCGTTCCTCAGCTGCTGATCTCCGAGCTGTTGTCGCGAGCGTTCCTCAGCTGCTGATCTCCGAGCTGTTGTCGCGAGCGTTCCTCAGCTGCTGATCTCCGAGCTGTTGTCGCGAGCGTTCCTCAGCTGCTGATCTCCGAGCTGTTGTCGCGAGCGTTCCTCAGCTGCTGATCTCCGAGCTGTTGTCGCGAGCGTTCCTCAGCTGCTGATCTCCGAGCTGTTGTCGCGAGCGTTCCTCAGCTGCTGATCTCTGAGCTGTTGTCGTGAGCGTTCCTCAGCTGCTGATCTCTGAGCTGTTGTCGTGAGCGTTCCTCAGCTGATGATCTTCTCTGAGCTGTTGTCGTGAGCGTTCCTCAGCTGATGATCTCTGAGCTGTTGTCGTGAGCGTTCCTCAGCTGATGATATTCTCTGAGCTGTTGTCGTGAGCGTTCCTCAGCTGATGATATTCTCTGAGCTGTTGTCGTGAGCGTTCATCAGCTTCTGATCTCCGAGCTGTTGTTGTGAGCGTTCGTCAGCTGCTGACTCTCAGCTGGTTCTCCTTCAAGGTTGTGTTGGAAACTGCCGCAGCTGCTGATCTCCGAGCTGGTTTCTCCTTCAAGGTTTTGTTGGAAACTGTGACGCAGCTGCTGATCTCGGAGCTGGGTTCTCCTTCAAGGTTGTGTTGGAAACTGCCGCAGCTGCTTGTGCACTGCGGTTGTTTCTGAGCTGGTGGTGATGGGAGGGGCAGCAGGTGATGATGATGATGAAGAGGCTGTGTACAGTTTGTCACAGATCTCACCTTAAAACGGCTTGTCGTCTCATTTTGACCTAAAATTGAGTGTTTGCAACTCAAGTGAAGGCCCTTGTGACTAAACAAACATTGCTGATCCATTGTGCGTCTGCTGGATCGATTCCCAGGAGAGCTCCACGTGCACGAGTGCTGTGATTTGTACTGGTAAACACTCTTCACTGGGTTCTACCACACAATGTTCTGATCAAATGCTCAATGAAAAATATTCATATGATTTTCTTTTTAAAATTTTACACCAGCCATGTCTGGTTATTAAAGCTTGTTGCATGATATGAATCTTGTTGCAGACGTGACATTAAGTGTACAGTAGTCCTTCACTACTTCATGATTCGTTGGTGGCGGACTCGCTTGGTCATGCTTTTTCAAAATAAGAGTGGACATGACACACAGTCATGACTGATGGATGAGCAGCACAATCAGCATGGAATTTTAATTTAAATTATTTCACATTATTTAGCATCTTTTGTACAGCCCACACTGCAGGAGGACCTTACTCCTGCAGCTCCTCCTTCCTCCTCTGTGATCGCCGTTCTGCAGCGGAGAAGTGGGCGTGGCCGAGGACGCAATCATGACATCACGTTTAGACGTTAGAAACATGGTTTACAATATTGCAAGAGTGTGGAAAGGGTTTAAAATGCCTTTAAAAAAAAAAATATATATATATATATATATATATATATATGTGTGTATGTGTGTGTATATGTGTGTGTATATGTGTATATGTGTGTGTATGTGTGTATATGTGTGTGTATATGTGTATGTGTGTGTATATGTGTATATGGGTGTGTGTATATGTGTGTGTATATATGTATATGGGTGTGTGTATATATGTATATGGGTGTGTGTATGTGTATATGGATGTGTATGTGTATATGGGTGTGTGTATGTGTATATGGATGTGTATGTGTATATG
>NC_056509.1:2238333-2238778 GCF_014905685.2 Nematolebias whitei
TCGCAGCGTGAAACGATAAAACCAGTAGAGTCCTCGCAGCGTGAAACAAGAGGTCAAATTTAAAATGACATTTTTATAGTTGAACTCCTCGACTTTTCACAAACTCCACAATTGAGTTTTTTCATTACACAGGTAGAAAAATAATAAATAAATAAAAGTATTCAACTTCTTTAAATTTATTTTTCATTCCAGTCTGGAGTTCTGGAAAGACTAATGGACCTCCTAGAACCTCAGAGTTTTCCCTACCATTATACGCCAGAGGAGGGACAGTGGTACGGACACGTCCAGAGGAGGGACAGTGGTACGGACACGTCCAGAGGAGGGACAGTGGTACGGACACGTCCAGAGGAGGGACAGTGGTACGGCCACGTCCAGAGGAGGGACAGTAGTACGGACACGTCCAGAGGAGGGACAGTAGTACGGACACGTCCAGAGGAGGGACAGT
>NC_056509.1:2238788-2239704 GCF_014905685.2 Nematolebias whitei
GTCCAGAGGAGGGACAGTAGTACGGACACGTCCAGAGGAGGGACAGTGGTACGGACACGTCCAGAGGAGGGACACATTGGTAGAATGATGGTAGAAATGCAGCTGCAGGAAAAAGACAAAGAAGACATGGAGGTAGTTGGAGTGAGGACAGAGTGAGATGGAGGAGGACTCGATGTGGTGACTCCTGAAGATGGAAAAGCCGACAGAAGAAGACGATGATTGTTCACGTGTTTGGAGGTGGTGCAGGTGTTGCAGCACTCGTCGTGCACAGTTAGAGTGTAATGAACGAAGAGCAGCTCCTGCAGCACCTTGTTTTCTGTCCAGTCAGCTGTAATGAACCCAGGTGATTCTTTAACGTGCATGCACACGGACCTGCTTTTTGGACTAAAACCTTTGCTCGTGCACAAACCAAATGTGCACGTCTGAACCAAAAAACAGTTTTGCGGGACGAGATGGGACCCAGCAACGTTCAGAAGACACCAGCCTCCCGTCGCTGAGTTTTACAGAAGTCCTCAAACGTATCAGCAGACAATCAGCTGGAGAGGTAGAATAAAATACAAAAGCATATTAGTGACAGAACGCACCGTTCTGAGATCGGACAAATCTGGGATCAGACAAATCTGGGATCGGACAAATCTGGGATCAGACAAATCTGGGATCAGACAAATCTGGGATCAGACAAATCTGGGATCAGACGAATCTGGGATCAGACAAATCTGGGATCAGATAAATCTGAGATCGGACAAATCTGGGATCAGACGAATCTGGGATCAGACAAATCTGGGATCAGATAAATCTGAGATCGGACAAATCTGGGATCAGACGAATCTGGGATCAGACAAATCTGGGATCAGATAAATCTGAGATCGGACAAATCTGGGATCAGACGAATCTGGGATCAGACAAATCTGGGATC
>NC_056509.1:2239804-2240472 GCF_014905685.2 Nematolebias whitei
ACAAATCTGGGATCAGACAAATCTGGGATCGGACAAATCTGGGATAAAAAAAAAATGCCTTGATGTTTTAACAAGGTTGATTTTCCTGTTAAGAACACTGGAGGGCAGTAAAGTTACTGTGAGGTTAAAGAATAACGTTAAACTATTTGGACTAAATGAAACCATTTCAGATTTTCAGGTTCAATACTCATTTTCTCCCCGAGACGTTCTGAAGGTTCATGATTATTTTGGTGCTCGCGCTCATAAACTTTAAAATGCTAAAATGCATAAAAAGCCATCACCGTTAGCACCGTTCCAAACAAGTCATGTGATCACTTCAGCCACTAAACACTGACTCACTGCAACAAGTTTCAGGAAATACAGCAACACATCTCACTCACTCTGTGCACATTCAATTTATTTCAATTCAAAACTACTTTATTAATCCCAGAGGTAAATTAAATGATGTTGTAACTCATCATCCTGGTTTCATTAAAGAGTTGTTAGACGCTGATGCTGTGGACAGGAAGGATCTCTTGTAGCTTCTGTCCTACAACAGATCTGAAGAAGCCTCTGACTGAAGACACTCTGATGTTGTGACAGTCTGATGTTGTATGACAGTCTGATGTTGTATGACAGTGTTGTTGTATGACAGTCTGATGTTGTATGACAGTGTTGTATGACAGTCT
>NC_056509.1:2240572-2256939 GCF_014905685.2 Nematolebias whitei
TGTTGTATGACAGTCTGATGTTGTATGACAGTGTTGTATGACAGTCTGATGTTGTATGACAGTGTTGTATGACAGTGTTGTATGACAGTGTTGTATGACAGTCTGATGTTGTATGACAGTCTGATGTTGTATGACAGTCTGATGTTGTATGACAGTCTGATGTTGTATGACAGTCTGATGAAGAGGATGCTGAGGGTTGTCTATAATGTTCTTCATTTGATGAAGAATCCTTCTTTGTACTGTCACCTCCAAAGGTTCTAGAGGAGTCTCCAGAACTGAGCCAGCCTTCTTTATGAGCTTGTTGATCTGTTTTAAGTCACTTGCTCTGGTGCTGCTCCCTCAGCAGATGATGCAGAAGAGACCGCGCTCTCTACAACAGACTTATAGAAGATATGCAGCATCTTGCTGCAAACACTGAAGGACTTCAGCTTCCTCAAGAAGTACAGTCTGCTCTGTCCCTTCACTGTTGCAGCTCCAGTCCAGTCTGTTGTCCAGGTGAACCCCAAGGTATTTATACTTCTCCACCACCTCCACTTCTTCTCCCATGATGGAAATAGAGTTGAACCTGTTCCTGATTCTCCTGAACTCTACAATCATCTCCTTTGTTTTGTTCACATTCAAGATGAGATGATTGATTCCACACCATGCCACAAAGTGGCCCACCAGTTCCCTGTACTCAGCTTCTTGTCCATCTCTGATACACCCGACCACTGCAGAGTCATCTGAATCCTGAGTCTTCTGGAGTTTCTGACAAAGCAAATCAGGCTGGACTGTTAAATGCACTGGAGAAATCAGAGAACATGACTCTCACAGTGCTGTCTGCCTTTTCTAGATGACAGTGAGTTTGCTGAAGGCATCTTCAACTCCAACTCCACGCTGATAAGCAAACTGCAGTGGGTCCTGATATGTGCTTGTTTGTCTAGTCAGGTGGGTCAGCAGAAGTCTCTCTAGGACCTTCATGATGTGGGATGTCAGGGCAACAGGTCTATAGTCATTGAGGACTGATGGGTGTGATTTATTTGGCACTGGAACAAGACAGGATGTTTTCCACAACAATGGAACCTTCTCCTGGGTCAGGCTAAGGTTGAAGAGGTGCTGCAGAACCCCACAGAGCTGCTCTGCACAGACCTTCAGGACTCTGGGACTGACACCATCTGGACCTGCAGCCTTATTCCGGTTCAGTGTCTGCAGCTGCTTCCTCACCTGACTTCTGGAGACACAGAGGGGGGAGGCAAAGGAGGTATCATCATCTTCTGATTTGGTTGAAGACCAATATGTAGAAGAAGGGTCCATGACTGAGGTGGTAGATACAGTATTTGAGGTGTGACAGGACAGCCTTGGGTCAGTGGAGGGTGGTTTGTATGTTTGGCTGTGGGCAAGACAGGAGGATGCTGAGCTTGTTCCTGAACTGAACCTATTGAAGAATGTGTTCAGTTCATTGGCTCTGTCCAGGCTTCCATCCTTCTGATCCTCCTTCTGCTTGAAGCCTGTGATCCGTTTCATCCCTGACCACACCTCTCTTGATATTGTTCTGTTGGAGCTGTCTCTCCAGCTTCTTCTTGTACACCTCCTTGCTGTTTCTGATCTTGACTGTTAGTTGCTTCTGTGTGCTCCTCAATAATTCCCTGTCTCTCTCCCTGAAGGCTCTTTTTTTCTGGTTTAGCAGTTCCTTCAGGTCAGTGGTAATCCAGGGTTTGTTATAGGGGAAGCATCTCACTGTTCTGGTGGGGATGGTGTTGTTTACACAGAAGTTTATATAGTCGGTCACACACTCAGTCATGGCACTGATGTCCTCTCCATGTGGCTGGCACAGTGCATCTCAGTCTGTAGCCTCAAAACAACCCCGCAGGGCTTCTTCAGCTTCCATTGACCATTTTTTCCACTGTTCTCTTTATTGCAGGTTGCCTCTGAACAAGGGGTCTATATTTAGAGCAGAGAAACACAAGATTGTGATCTGATTTGCCAAGAGGGGGTCTTGCTTTAGAGATGTATGAATCCTTGACATTTGCATAAAACAAGTCCAGCGTTTTGTTTTCTCTGGTAGAGCAGCTGACAAACTGTTGGAATGTTGGAAGTGTAGCAGAGAGTGAGACATGATTAAAATCCCCAGATATTGCAACAAACACACTAGGGTGTTGTGTCTGTAGCTTAGCAACCTCGGAGCTGATGACATCACACGCAGTCTCGGCAACAGCATTGGGTTGAATGTAAACAGTTGCCAAAATAACACTGGTGAACTCTCTTGGCAAATAATATGGACAACTTAGTGCTAACGGTTCAATATCTGGACTACAGAGACGACACTTCACAGTCCAGGATTACACCATCTGTTGTTCACAAGCACTGCCAACCCACCTCCTTTCCTTTTGCCACTCCTCTTTAAATCTCTATCTGCTCGTATGGTCAGAAAGCCTGGCAGAGAAACGCTGGAGTCGGGGATATGATCCTGCAGCCATGTCTCAGTGAAACACATAACACTGCATTCCCGATGCTCTGGATGAGTCCTTGTTAGGGCTTGAAGTTCATCCAACTTGTTTCCCAGCAATCTCACATTGCCCATCATGATCGATGGAAGAGATGGTTTAAACTGCATTCTTCTCTTTTTCTCTTCTTTGCTCCTGCTCTGCATCCACGACACCTCCTTTTCAACTCATTTGGGATTTGAGGCTGTAGGTGAGATATTTTTTGAGCTTTGGAGAGGTTAATCAGCTGCTCCCGGTTGTAAAAGAACAACCTTGTTGTTATGGTTACGCATCATAACAAATGTCCAAAAGCAAAGATATTTCTGTAAAAATCCTTCCAGCTGCACAGCATCCGACGCCAGAGGAAATAATCATCCAAAAAAAGCGATTTATATCCAGAAAAAAGAGGAATTAAAGTTTTCAAACGTAACATCTCAGAATAAAAGTAACAGAGATGCTCCAACATGCAGCCACCTTGAGCGGCGCAATTCTAGAACTGCTTACTATTACTATTATTTATATGTATCCGACATCTCATCTGACATTTAAAATCAATTCTCAATCTATTCCTATAAATTACAAGCACAAGTTTGTTGTGTGGGCACCGACCACACTGACCAGGCTAATAATTAAATATACAGTGAAGAACGACCTCATCATAGACATTTTAATCAAGGATTTAATTTACAAAACTCGGGTGGTTGTTTGAAACATGCATGTCACGTCCATGAAGCTTTATGGTTCACACATGACACGACTGTCGGAACATGTCTGAATTCATTCCAGTGACAAAATCAGCGTAGAGGCAGGTTGCCCTCATGATGGTGTGGAACGTACACTGAAGGCTAGTTGTGGAAGCTCAGCGGGGTCAAACCTCCACAAAGTCAACTGGCAGGAGTTACTGGGAACGTTTCATTCATACTCAGAAGATGTGTGCTACCTCACGTGATCAAGATGACATCATGTAGCACTTGTGAATAAAGCAGTAAAAACAGTTTGGAGACAGGATTGCAGGTGGTCCACAGCCTGGTGTGTGAGGGAAGTCGAGCGGCTCTCACCAAGTGATCAGGTTGAGCAACTTCAGGAAGTTCCAACACGTGCAGTTCACGGAGCCACATCAATAATTTGACCTGTCAAACCACAAACAAATCTTTTCTTATGTGGTGCTGAGAACAAAGCCCTGAGGTGGTCCAACCCCACAGACCCAAGCCCCAGAACTCCTGAATGTTCTTGACAGATGTTAAGCCACTCCTGACTGCTGGAGGACAACCTGGCAGTAGAAGGGCACGGCTGGAGGCCTTTGGGACAGCTGCCCCTGTGCAATCACTTGAGACGGACCATGACCCGCAGAACCCCGAGCAGCAGAGGTAACGTGAGAAAGCTCCACATTTGTAAATCAAGATGTCCTTGTGGACTTATTTGGACACTGGCTGATGTCCAACGAGCTGAGCCACCGACTGCTCCGTCTAAGCTGGTAATCTGTCCTCTGCCAGTAAATTAATGCCAGTCCTCATTCACCCCCACGAGCAGAATCCTCTCTTTCACACACTTGAATGTTCTGGGTAACGACCAGGAGATCCATTACAGCTGCTGCAAATGTCCCCGAGAGAGCCGAGACACATGCTACTTGTAGAACCCAAAGGGAAAGGTGGACCAAGTGATGACAGAACGTGCACATTTACCATGAGCTGTGGTGCAGGTGCACGTAACGGACCTCCAGAAAGGTTCATTTGTCCACTGGTTACAGTTCATACACTTTTTATTATTACAACAAAAGTCCTGCACAATCTGCAGGCAGTAAAACCCAGTTCATCCAGGAGGACGAGATACAAACAGACAACTAGTTTCATACGTTCCTTTAATGAACTTCATTCAGTTTTTGTGGCACGTGGTGTAAAACCAGGGTAAAGGTCAAAGGCTCTTTGGTCCTTCATGTGGATCTGTGTGAAAAAGTGCCATGCTGCTGTTGTGAGGACCTGAGAGTCAGAGGGAGCTCTAACCAATCACAGCAACTGGGAGGAGAGAGCCTGCATGGCTGGGAACGTGACCTGAAACTGCAGCAGGGACTGCACCAGTACACAGCTCCCATTCAATGAGCCGTGCACGGCAGCAGACTGAGCAGCCGTGCACGGCAGCAGTCAGGGACAAACAGTCTGAGCAGCAGTGGACAGACAGACAGGGACAAACAGTCTGAGCAGCTGTGGACAGACAGTCAGGGACAAACAGTCTGAGCAGCCGTGGACAGACAGTCAGGGACAAACAGTCTGAGCAGCTGTGGACAGACAGTCAGGGACAAACAGTCTGAGCAGCTGTGGACAGTCAGGGACAAACAGTCTGAGCAGCTGTGGACAGACAGACAGGGACAAACAGTCTGAGCAGCTGTGGACAGTCAGGGACAAACAGTCTGAGCAGCCGTGGACAGACAGTCAGGGACAAACAGTCTGAGCAACTGTGGACAGACAGACAGGGACAAACAGTCTGAGCAACTGTGGACAGACAGTCAGGGACAAACAGTCTGAGCAGCTGTGGACAGACAGTCAGGGACAAACAGTCTGAGCAACCGTGGACAGACAGTCAGGGACAAACAGTCTGAGCAGCTGTGGACAGACAGTCAGGGACAAACAGTCTGAGCAGCTGTGGACAGACAGTCAGTCAGGGACAAACAGTCTGAGCAACTGTGGACAGACAGTCAGTCAGGGACAAACAGTCTGAGCAACTGTGGACAGACAGTCAGGGACAAACAGTCTGAGCAGCCGTGGACAGACAGTCAGGGACAAACAGTCTGAGCAGCTGTGGACAGACAGTCAGTCAGGGACAAACAGTCTGAGCAGCTGTGGACAGACAGACAGGGACAAACAGTCTGAGCAGCTGTGGACAGACAGACAGGGACAAACAGTCTGAGCAGCTGTGGACAGTCAGTCAGGGACAAACAGTCTGAGCAGCTGTGGACAGACAGTCGGGGACAAACAGTCTGAGCAGCTGTGGACAGACAGTCAGTCGGGGACAAACAGTCTGAGCAGCTGTGGACAGTCAGTCAGGGACAAACAGTCTGAGCAGCTGTGGACAGACAGTCGGGTCAACAACAGGAAGAATCCACTTGAACTACAAACATGGAGGACAAAGCGAGCGGCCATGTTGGAGACCACATGTTGTTGATGAATGACGCAGGGAAAATAAACCAGCTCTTAATTTAAAGCAAATTATTTAATAAAGACCATTTCTCAAACGCAACTTAAATGTCTATAAACATTTAACACCTTGAACAAATTCAACCTGAACACGCAACAACGTGAAAAATTTCCGCGTGCGCGCATTTTTTTTTTTTATTACAAAAATGTCAAACCCACGTGACGATGGCTGCCACACCAACATGACATGTGTAACATGTAGCATGTAACATGTGGCTCATTTCAATCACATGCAGGGTCGATCAAAACAACACTTCTTCCAGGAAGTAACATGTTGCACCATTTTACTGTCAAGATGGTTTTTAAACACTCGCCACCTCCACCAGTAACCTCCAGCAGCCACCAGTAACCTCCAGGAGCCACCAGTAACCTCCAGTAACCTCCAGGAGCCACCAGTAACCTCCAGCAGCCACCAGCACAAGAACTCTGTAACATGTGTAAAGCTAGAGGGAAAGGTGGAATGAATGACTCAGCTGTAAACAGTTAAAGGGGAGGCGGCCATGTTTCTTGACGGCGGCAGCCAACTTGTTGTTGGGCCGACTCGTCCGCTTCCTGCTCAACCTGCGAGTCGTCAAAGAACAGTTGATCGTTTCTAACTCGTTTTACCAGCACACCGAAGCATAAGGCAGGCACGTGGCGGGGTCCGGCTACGTCTGGACCGACTGAAGACACACTGAACGGACTCAAACCTTGGGATGGTACGGAGGTCCCCCGTCCCTTTGGCGTCGTCCTGCCGCGAGAACCACACCTCCAGCAGCTTCTCGGTCCCCTCGAAGAAATGTGCACCGTTATCCTCCATCATGAGACAACAGACACCCAACAAAAAATGGTCAACGTCGATTACAACGTTTGTAGCTTAAATAATCCTTCTTCGATTAGCTAAATTTTATTGAGGTAAAGTCCTTTTTGTAATTCGGATGTTGATTTTCTTGTTACCGCGTTCCCTTTTACAGAGAAAACCGTAAGCGAGCGCTAGCTAATATCGCCGGCCATACTGTGTAAGCGCCGAGACCAGCACGCGAGGTGGTTTTATTTGGTCGAAACCTACGTCACACCTAAACTGACCAATCAGTGACCGGGCTTTAAACTCTCAAATATGATTGGTTCAGGAGCCTATCAATCACCTTGTTGCGAAGCGTTTACTCACGTGTCATTCGACTGCCCCTTCAAAATAAAAGACTGCAGGATTTATTTCAAAAGCGCATGATATGACCGCCACCAAAATAATAACAATAAAAGCTAAAAAAACTGAGTAAAGTATACGGTTTTTACTATATAAATGTCGGTGTATACCAGTGACATGTCCACGTGTGTTTGTTTTGCTTAAGTTTATGCAGCGTATCACATGCGTGGATTTAAAACAAACAAATCCAGCACGAAGTTGTGTTAGAATAAAGTAAGTTGAAGGTGAATGCTGGAGTGTGTAAATAATAACAATAATAATAATATAAATCGCCTGTCTACAATTAGAGCCGTCCATAAAAGTCAAGTGTGTGAATGGAGAGCAGTCATCGGTACATAAAGTGCAACAAAGTGCAAAGTGAAGCCCGGGTTGTAGTTTTTATCGAGTACAGTTCACCAACCAGCAAACGGCGGCACGCTTGCTCAAAAGACTACATTACCCAGTAAGCGTTGCGCGCAATTAGAAACGTCAACGAGCCAGTGAACATTAAGCGGAGCAGACCAAAATCCCAAACAAGGAAATGGTGGGGGAATAAACGAGCAGATTATTTAATTAATGCATGTAATAATTAATATTTTATTTTATTGTGATTTAAGGCGTATTTATGGGTTAAAATGGATTACGACTTCAAAACAAAGCTGGCAGCCGAGAGGGAGAGAGTGGAAGATCTGTTCGAGTATGAAGGTTGCAAAGTGGGTCGAGGCACCTACGGGCACGTTTATAAAGCTAAGCGCAAAGACGGGTAAGACCAGAGGACCTTGTTGTTGTTGTTGTTTGTTTCCCGGACCTTCGGCTGACCGCAGGCTGCATGTTGTGTACACACGTCTCGTGTACGTGTTCGATTTGAGCCGCTCGAAGCGGTAACCCGTGTCTTCGTGTTGTTGTTGTCATGTAACGCTCTCACCCACCAGCCGTCCCCCTCCTCACACAACACCTCCTCTGTCCTCCTCCTCTCCACGACGACACATTAAAGCCGCTCGAGCTGTTCACTTTGTTGACAAGCGTGTGTGCGGCGGTGTCCGTGAACGCAGCACGGGGTGTCACAAGGACTGGACACATTTTCAACACATCTGGCGCCTCTGCCGCTCTCTGGGGACCCACTTTTATTGTGCAATGAACGTCAAAGTCACTTGAAACACAGCGCACATGACAGCAGCAGGAAGAGGGACAGATATAAAAGTTGTAGCAAATGTGCTCAACTCTTTCTCTCTAGAGTGTTGCATCCAGCTCCATGAGGGTTATCTGGAAGGGATCTTCATAACCCAACCCTAACCTGTACTTCACCACTTTGTCTCCGACCCTTGTGGTGCAGTCATTATACGTGGTACTCAGTGCATTCACGTTACTTATATGTCTACACATGTCCAGTTGATGAGGGACACATTGAAGACCTGAAGAGGGTTGTGGAAGCTAGTCTTAGACTAGAAGTGTTGTGAGCAGCAGTATGGCTTCATACCAAGAAAGAGAACCAGATGCCATCTTTGATTTGCTGATGGAGAAGAACAGAGAGGGTCAGAAAGAACTCCATTGTGTCTTCGTGGATTTAGAAAAAGCATCTGACAGGATGCTGAGGAAGAAGCTCTGGTCTGCATGAAGAAATATGGAGTGGCACACAAGTATGATAGACTGGTACAGGACATGTATGAGGACAGCAGGACATGTATAAGGACAGCAGGACATGTATAAGGTCAGCAGAACATGCATAAGGACAGCAGGACATGTATGAGGACAGCAGGACATGTATAAGGACAGCAGAACATGCATAAGGACAGCAGAACATGCATAAGGACAGCAGGACATGTATGAGAACAGCAGGACATGTATGAGAACAGCAGAACATGTATGAGAACAGCAGGACATGTATGAGAACAGCAGGACATGTATAAGGACAGCAGGACATGCATAAGGACAGCAGGACATGCATAAGGACAGCAGAACATGTATAAGGACAGCAGAACATGTATGAGGACAGCAGGACATGCATAAGGACAGCAGAACATGCATGAGGACAGCAGAACATGCATGAGGACAGCAGAACATGCATGAGGACAGCAGGACATGTATGAGAACAGCAGGACATGTATGAGGACAGCAGGACATGTATAAGGACAGCAGAACATGTATGAGGACAGCAGGACATGCATAAGGACAGCAGAACATGCATGAGGACAGCAGAACATGTATGAGCACAGCAGGATATGTATGAGGACAGCAGGACATGTATGAGGACAGCAGGACATATATGAGGACAGCAGGACATGTATGAGAACAGCAGAACATGTATAAGAACAGCAGAACATGCATAAGGACACCAGGACATGTATGAGGACAGCAGGACATGTATGAGGACAGCAGGACATGTATGAGAACAGCAGAACATGTATGAGGACAGCAGGACATGTATGAGAACAGCAGAACATGCATGAGGACAGCAGGACATGTATGAGGACAGCAGGACATGTATGAGGACAGCAGGACATGTATGAGAACAGCAGAACATGTTTGAGGACAGCAGGACATGTATGAGGACAGCAGGACATGTATGAGGACAGCTGGACATGTATAAGAACAGCAGAACATGTATGAGGACAGCAGGACAGTAGTGAGATGTGCTGTAGGAGTGACAGATAGCTTCAAGGTGAAGGTGGGAGTGCATCAAGGATCAGCTCTTAGCCCCTTCTTGTTTGCTTTGATGGACCGACTAACAGATTAGGTCAGGCAGGAATCCCCGTGGACTATGATGTTTGCAGATGACATTGTGATGTGTGGTGAGAGCAGGAAGCAAGTGGAAGATAACTTGGAGAGGTGGAGGTATGCAAGTGTCTCCAGAGCTGCAGGTTCCTTGAGGCCTGAGACTGATGTTACATCAGTGCCAGGGGCCTGAGTTCAAGTGTAAAGGAATATTAGGGAGGGTCAGTGCCCTCACACCCTCCATTTCATCACTGTGCTGTAAAGCTGAGTCAGGGCTGCAGACAGTGTCTCTAACAACACAAGCATATTAGAGATGGGGTGAGGGGTCAAAGGTCAGCAGCTCTAACATCTGAGAGGACTGGGAGCCAGTAATGTCCAGAGTGTCATTTCAGATTCAGCACAGTGTGCGCTGTAGCATGTATGAAGTGGAGGAAGAAGGTTGACGCTTGCTCCTCACTTTACGACACATTTATTTTGCACTCGTCAGTTTATTTGATCAGCAAAAACTTATTACAGTAACGAGTGTACTGTTGGATCAATTAATTACCCTTTCAACGGCGTCAGATGCATCCGTAATGTGGGGGGACACATTGATGTGTGTAGGCGTGTGTGTGCGCGTGTGCATGCTCGTGCTTAAAAAAGGTGCACACTAATACAAAAAAGCAACGTTTCACCTAGATTTCCTTTAATTCCACACATTTAAAACATGTTTCTCACCAAGTTTGTGAAAATTCAGCTGTGGGTTTTAAACACATTTTAACTTTAATAAACTTTAATACAGAGCGTCAGATCGACATTATTTGTGTTTATAGAGAAATAAAACCATCACCACTGGACTTTTTTACTTGTGTTCAACACTCCTCATCTAAATGATGTTTCTCATGAAGCTTGAGGACAAGAAGGTGTGGGGTTTAAAGACATTTCAACTTTAATGCACCTGAACACACAGAGTCTCTTACACCTGCAGCGACTTACAACGTCACAGTTAAGCCCCCAGTATACTCCCACGTACGTCCATAAGCAGAGGTACGCACATACGTACGCAGAGGTACGCACATACGTACGCAGAGGTACGAGCGTACCCCCCAGGGCATGTCCGTGCAAAGCTCAATTTTTACGACCGCATACACAGTGTCGCACAATAAACTGCCCGGTGACGGACTTTTTTGTATGTGACACCAATGTATTAAATTCCCCTTCTTCATCCCTGATCTGGCCTTTTCTTTAGTTTTTTTGCCAAGAGGCAGTGATCTCTTCCTCCTCCGTTGATGCCATGACTGAAATGGTGAGAAATGAAGGAATTTGTCACGAGCGAATTAAACTCGGTCCAGCGTGGCTGCTGGAGGGTCTGGAGTTTTCATGGTGGGCTGGTCTGATGTGTGGGCTGCAGGACCAGCGCTCCCTGTTTTTTAAAAAAAATTAAGATGTTTTTATTAACAACATATAAACACAGAACACCGCTGTGACTGAGGCTGCCAGCGCTCGCTGTTTTTATTTTTTCCGATCTGTCAATCAATCCAGTAGGCGTGTCAGCAAACGACCAATCGGCGACCTCACTTTGTCCCGAAGGTGAACGCCCCTTGTCTGTGAAGCTGCTCTGCAGCTGCTCAGGGTGGACGCTGGAGTCTGAAGTCTGAACCCTCTGTGTACAGTACACGCGTACGTATGTGTGAACGGACGTACGCGGCAGTATACTGGGAGCTTTACTGCTAAGCTAAGATGCTACAGATGTAGCGCTCCTCTCAAGCATCCTCCTAACATGAATATATGTTTATGATCAACCCACCCTGGTCAACGACTGCCCGCACTAAGCTCGCTAAACTGGTGAGCGAGCAACACAGAGGTGTCCCCATCTCCTCCACCTGTGAGCGTTTTCTGCCCAAGCAGGAGACTCAGCTGCTGCTGCCTGCACAGTTTCTGCTCTGTGTGTAGCATTGGAGGTAACCAGGAAAACCTGGAGTGGACTTTTAGTGGTTTGACTAACTGCGCCGCCTGAACTAATGTTTCATAGTAAAAGTGTGTGTGTGTGTGTGTGGGGGGGGGGGGGGGACATTTTTTAATCTGGGGGGACATGTCCCCTTCACATATAATGGTTGGGATGCCTATGTATTTTCTCACTCAATTCTATGTTAAGCTCCTCTGCCCAGGATTGTTTGTGACTCACAGTATTGTATAAAGCACTGTTGTGAATGATTCGATAGAAGGAAGAGACAGCTCCGCGGGTAGCTGGATTAAAGTTGATCATTTCTTCCAAGGTTTTATGTTTTGTTAAGATTTCAAAATTTGGTACGTTCTTAAAAAAGTTTGAGTTGGGAATTTTACAAGTGGCTTGAAGCTGTGAAAATGTAGCAAAATTTCCCTTTAAATAAAGATCATTTAAGCTACAGATACCCTTCTGTTCCCAGTCAGAGAAAACAGTATCAATTGGGCCTGGTTGAAAATAGGGATGGGGCCGATCCAGTATCAGTATCGGCCTCCGATACCAGCATAATTTATGTATTGGATTTTTCCGATCCAACCTGCAGAGATTTCCAATCCATGATGCATGTCTGTGTTTGCTGAAACATCTCCATGCGATTCCCTGCCAGCTGTTCTACATGTTGGCTTCAAACTATGGAATGGATTTCCTGAACTGAGGCGTGTCTCATGAACCCAGAGTAATAAGACCCACCTCACATTCAGGAAATCCATTGCATAGTGTGAAGCCAGCTACAACGTGAGTAAATATGTGAGGACTGAGTAGAGCAGCACTGTGGCGAACAGCTAACCAACTTTTCACTGCGACATGTCCGCTGTGCAGGCCCACTTTTTGCCCCACTCCCCTCAGGAAGGAGGTTGAGAAGCATTAAGTGTAGAACCACTAGACTGAGGAACAGCTTCTACCCTGAGGCTGTTAGACTCATGAATCTCTAACCAGAATAATCACTGTGAAAAATCACATCATGTTGCTGCTGATCTGTTTCATGTTGCTGCTGATCTGTTTCAATGTTGATGTGTTCATGCGTGCACATCCGCTCACACAGACTCATGTTCATGTTTGTGCTGATGTTCAATGTTTTATGTTATGAGTGCTTAGTGTATATTTAGTTGATGTTTTTCTTAGTTCATATCTTAGATCTTATTACTGTTTTTCTTATACATTTTATTGTTGGATGTAACTGGGACCCTGTGTACATAATTTCGCTCCACCACATGTACCACATGAGGTGCGAATGACAATAAAGAATCTCTGACTCTGACATCGTTAGAACAGGGCTTCCGGGGCTAAAGCCCCAGATGTTTTGTCAGTAGCCCTGGATCAAAACGAGTTTCATTTCTATTTCGTATAGGCTTTGCCCTTTAAGGCTGTCGCTGGTGGGTTTATCCCGTCATGCAAAGCATCGCACTGAAAAAATTTAGTCCACGCCCACCTGTTGTGTGGGCCCCACCCGGTCCGTATAAATTACGTTAAGAGCTGGTAATTGGCTCCCATTTTTCTTCAGCAAGCGTATAGCACTGAGTTTCAACTACACGATGTCCAGCACCAACGTCATCTACTTGTGTCCGTCCTACAAGACCGGCTACATGCTGAGTTTTGACCGGCACAACATCTGTGAAGGATGCCTGGGTCCCTGCCATGCCGACCTCGCCTCCTCCTGCCACCTCTGTGACCTCCTCCCCCAGGAGGAGAGGCAGAGGCGAGCAGCCTTGTTCAAGGCTAACGTCGAGGAGTGCCTCTCTGTGGCAGGTGACTGTTCGCTGGATGACGCCATCAATTTTTTCAACGCCGACTCCCGGAGCGAATCGGATGGTTCCTACGGGACAGGCAACGTCAGCAGTAGCCCCGCTGCTCACTCCCTCCTGGAGAGCGTTATCGGGCCTTTCTGCATCAGCGACCACACCGCTCCCAGCCGTCGGTGCCCTCCTCTCGGAGCTGCCCGGCATAATTCAGGAGGCGGCTGACACGAAGGGACTTTCCATCCTTCTCCTCCCCCCGCCCAGATCGGATGATCTAGCGAGAAGGTTTGGCTCCACCCCTGCTCGCCGCCCTGACCCCATCTGGCCTCGTTTCCCAGAAGTGACGTTAGGAATGCGCGATATAAATGGTATATGGTAGAAACGATAGAAATTTAGCCTACGATAGAGATCTGTCTTCTACCGGCTAACCGCAATAATGCTGTGTCTGAAGTAAAATCAGAGTTGTCAGTTTAATCGTTACTTTTTGTGAGTTGAAAACTGTAAGCAAGTGCCGTTAAAGTCTTTTCTTCGAGAGCTAAGTAGCGAAGCTACAAGCTAACTACAGCCGGCTTGCCGTAGTGTTGCCGTATTCTGACGCATGCGCAACACGTTGTGTTCCGTCAAAAGTTTTATTTATTTATTTTGCAATGCGTCAAACTCAACATTTGTTTGTGCATTATAGAGATGCGTTTGCAGGTCTCCCGTTATTCACCCAGCACCTGTCACACTGGCTGTGTGAGGCCTTTTCTGAAGCCTACAGAGCATCAGATTTAGAGCCTCCTGTCAACCTCAGGGCGCACTCGACCAGGGGTATCGCATCTTCGACTGTTTTGCATAATGGTATGACAATGTAGGATATTGGCCACGTGGTCAACACCCTGCTCATTTATTTGTTTCTATTTACGTGATGTGTCTGCTTGTTCCATGACACATTCTGTCCTTAGTGTTGTAACAGAATGAATATTGTTGTTTCATGGAATCCCGTTGTAACTCTCATCTGTCTGCATGCATTAGAGTGTGAGATGTTGTTATCAGTCACAAGTTGTGACTGTTATTTTGGTTCTATTGTCATTAATCAGTTCATGATTATTGTTACCAATCAGTTCATTTGATTAATAATCAGTTCACTTGTTATTATTAATCTGTTCATACTGTTCAGCCGTGAACCGGTTGGTTCATGGCTCCTTTCAGCATTTTTTCTCCCCGTTGAAACTTTTCCGGGGCGTTCATGCATTCAGAACGCATAACTACACAGCATGCGTCTGTGTATGGTACACATAATTACGCAACACGTAATTACTCACATGGAGAGCTGAGTGACAAGATGTTTTTTGAGCAAGCTTCCACTTCATACGGTGTTCGAATGGACCCAGTGAGGCAAGGACCACATCCGCTTCACCCTTAGCCCACTAGCGACAGCCTTAAAGGGCGAAGCCTATACGAAATAGAACGTTGTTTACGTACTGTAACCCCAGATTCTATGAGTATAGGCGTAGCCCTTTAAGCGTCGGGCCTCACTGGCTCCTAAATGGCTGAAGAAAAAGCTATTTGGGAGCCGATTACCCGCTCTTAACGTAATTTATACGGACCGGGTGGGGCCCACACAGCATTTGGGCGTGGACTAAATTTTTCAGTGTAATGCTTCGCATGACAGGATAAAACCCACTAGCGACAGCCTTAAAGGGCTACGCCTTTACTCATAGAATCTGGGGTTACAGTACGTAACCAAAGTTTGCAGCTCACCCCCCCCCCCCCCCCCCCCCCCCATTTGGAGGAATTTTAGAGACGGTTCTGTGATCTCCAGAACAGATCTCGTTCCTCCACGCAGAGGTTCAGGAACTTTTGGTGAAAAATGTAATTTCCAGGGTTCCGGACGGAGAGGAACACACAGGGTTTTACTCTCGTTCCTTCCTGGTCCCAAAACGGACCGGAGGGATGAGACCCATCTTAGACTTGTCAATTTTCAACAAGTTGATCATGGAGAGACAATTTCACATGTTGACAACCAGACAATTGTTAGACAACATTCAGCAAAACGACTGGTTTACCTCCATCGATCTGAAAGACGCTTACTTCCACATCCCGATCATTCCAAAGCACAGAAAGTTCCAGCTCTTCTCCTTTCAAGGGACCCAGTATCAGTACAACAGACTTCCGTTCGGGTATTCCCTCACGCCACGCACATTTTCAAAATGCGTGGAGTCGGCTCTGCAGCCGCTACACAGACCAGGGATGAGAATTCTGTTTTATCTGGACGATCTGTTGCTGCTGACCCGTTTCAGACAGGAAGCAGCAGCGCAAACTCAGATGCTGATGTCACACCTGCAAAATCTGGGCTTCACCATAAACTGGGAAAAGAGTTCAGTTCTCCCGGCCCAGACAATCATTTTTTCTGGGAGTGGAGCTAAACTCTGTCACTATGAGGGCTCGCTTATCTCAGACGAGAACCGAAGCTCTAAAGGACCAGCTCCGCCACGTGAAACTGGGCAGAGTGGTAACAGACTTTTCTGTCATGAAGTTATTAGGGACGATATCGTTAGCTCACACGGTGATCCCGTTGGGCTTACTCCACATGCGACATCTCCAGAGGTGCTTCGCTCGTTTGTGTGTGGATCCGGTGAGGCAGAAGAGACGGTTGATCGCTGTGCCCCCCTCCGTGAGAAGCGACCTGAGACACTGGGGAAACCCTCTTGTTCTGTCGGAGGGAGTTCCCGTCAGCAGACCTACAGGTCCTTCTCAAAAAATTAGCATATTGTGATAAAGGACATTATTTTCCATAATGTAATGATAAAAATGAAACTTTCATATATTTCAGATTCATTGCACACCAACTGAAATATTTCAGGTCTTTAATTGTTTTAATACTGATGATTATGGCATACAGCTCATGAAAACCCAAAATGCCTGTCCCAAAAAATTAGCATATTTCATCCCACCAATGAAAGACAAGTGTTTTTAATACAAAAAACGCCAACCTTCAAATAATCATGTTCAGTTATGCACTCAATACTTGGTCGGGAATCCTTTTGCATGAATGACTGCTTCAGTGCGGCGTGGCATGGAGGCAATCAGCCTGTGGCACTGCTGAGGTGTTATGGAGGCCCAGGATGCTTCGATAGCGGCCTT